>NC_043009.1:41263362-41379624 GCF_006345805.1 Octopus sinensis
TGGTGCATTGCTGTGTCCAAGAAGACCCACCCAACACAACAGAATAGAGATCCTAAAACAAAGGTGCCAAGTAAAAAGTACTGGTGCTGGTGTCACATAAAAACATTGGTAATGGTGCCATGTTAAAAGCACCCAGTACACTCTGTTAAGGGATTGGTGTTAGGAAGGGCATCAGTCATAGAAATCAAGCCAAAACAAACTATGGAGCCTAAGTGTGGACCCTGGCCATGCCAGTTCCTGTCAATCCTTCCCACCCATGTCAGCATGGAAAACACTAAATGCTGCTGATGATGGTTCATGTGGTTGTGAGCAGACACAGAGACTCTCTCAACCCTTCCACTTTTGACCCAGAGCAACATCTAGCACAGGCAACCTTTTGCAAGAAGCAGGCCTCAACATCATATAGGCCACATTATTAATAATTGAAGTAAATCTTTTAATAGGCAAGCCACATGTAGATCCCATGGCGGATCTAGGATGAGAGAGAGAGAGTACACCAACAAGTACAGTACAGAGGGAAAATGGAGAACTGATTTTGTTATAAATATCTTACATCAGAATTAGTCAGGAGGAAGGGTTTGTGGCGCATGATCTGAGATGATTGAGATAGTTAGTGTTCCTTTTGAACAGTTCCAAGTCAATGATCACAGTGTAGGATAAGATATCCAGGGAGCCAAAGTTCTGGGAAAAAAACAGGGAACAGAGATTAATACAGGGTCTAGGAGTAGGGCAGGAACAATACAAATACAGAGAACAGAATCAAGTAAATCAATAGTTTTTGAGTAGTAGTGGTGCAAGCAGTTCTGATAAAGCAGAGGCCACTGTAATAGCAGTGAAAGATGGTAATGAGAGGACACAGCACTCTGTGGAGCCAAGGTCAGAGTGTGTTTGCAGTAGCAACCAATTTATGAATAATGAGTATGATAGGGCTCCTCCAAAGAATCTCTGGGGCCACTAGTTATCCACATTAAGCGATCACAGCACCAATTCTACAGACATGCAATCAGAACTGCAAGATGGATTCTTGAAGATGAGCCAAATGACAGAAGACCTTGAGGTAGACCAAGAACGAAATGGTAGCATAATATCCATAATCTCAATTTGTCACACTTGGCAATTCAGCCAGAAAATCTAATGATAGTGGCCTTATGGAGAAAGTGTCTGGGGACTCTGCCAGCAAGACCCTTCCAGGAATAGTGAGTGGAGAAAATGGATGGATGAATAGATGGATAGAGTTTGAATCTTGCTACAGACATTACAGAAACTTATGGATATGCTGTGGGACCCTGATGATGGCCTTGGAATATAGAGAACAATGGCAGATTAGAAATAAGCCAGTCTTGATTGAGATGCCTTTGGCTAAGCATTATAGACTCTTCCAGTAATTTCGACATAAACATATATATCATCATCATCATCATTTAATGTCCACCTTCCATGGCAGCATAAATTCTCAAGTAGAATCAGTGTATGTCAAGGCTTGCACAAATTAAAGATATAGTCCATAGAATGACCTTTTGCAGTTTTCGTCTACCTAATTTCACTTGGGTTGACTAGAGGCTAAGGTAAAGAAACCTGCCCAATATGCCAAGTGGTAGTATTGAACCAAGAACCTCATGGTTGTGAAGCAAACTTCTTAACAATTCAACCATGCCAGCATCCATTGGTAAAGGATACAGCACATAAACAATATATTACATATTGCAATAGATGGACTTTAAAGGAATGCATATTCTAAGAAAATATATAGCAAAATTTAAGGGGAAGTGATTTGAAACAGGCTGGCAGCCTATCCTGGGACAAAAAAAGAATTTCTTCTGCTTCTGCACAAACTTAGTGAGACAAGAGCCCTGTACCAGATTATGAACCCCAGAGGTTGATTTTAAGGAAGGGTAAACTAAGCAATTATAAGTGTGGGTAGTTATGCCATACATTCCACAAAGCAGGAATAGATGTAAATCTGAGGACAATGGGGCATTTAGCTCTTGTGTGATCAGAGCAATTCTGTAGTGTGAAAGTTGCAGAAAGCAAGATAAAGTTTTGGTAATCTATATATCAAAAGAATTCAATGGCTAGCTTTGTTGAGCAAAGAATATGTTTTAGAGATGAATAATTCCTTTCATTGCATTGTGTGGCAAGTTTGGTAAATCCATTTAAATTTGCAGCTTCAACTTCTATTTCTAAACTATAGATTGCTGTTATATGACAGAACTAACCACGCATTTCTGGTCATGCTTTGTACCAACAGAATATATTACATAGGCAGCTGTTGCTTAAGGTATGGTCGGGGAAGGGGGTAGCCTGGCTTATATATAATATATATATATATATATTATATATATATATATATATATATATATATATATATATATAAGTACAAATGCTTCTTGAATATTGTCATATTGTTTATTATTGAGTAGAGAGCAAGAGAGAGAATAGGAGTGGCGAGAATAGGAGTGGCAAAAAGTGGAGTGGTGTGACAGCTCTTGTGTGGTACATGGGGAGCTAGTGATGTTTAAAATGATTGAACTTTGGTGTAGTAACAACTGATATCAGAAATATATATATATATACAGGGTGTCCCAGAAGTCACGCACCATTCTGGTTTCCATTAAAAATAATTAAAGCATTTTATTTCATTATATTTTTTTCGGCATATTTATTGTAGAGGGTGCTCAATTTTCATCATTTCTTACGATTAATTTCAATAAAGTGTTTTTGAAATCAATAAGGGTGTATTCTTTTACAAAACCAGGGTGGTGCGCAATTTCTGGAACACCCTGTATATATATGTATATATATATATATATAATATATATATATATATATTCTGCCTTCTCTGAATAGTGAAGATTGATAGCAAACGAACTAAAATTCACATTGAAGGTGCAGGAACTGCAAACTGTGCATTGAGTTGCAGCTTTTTTATATGTCAAAGATATTCCTTAGCTTCTTCATAAAGAAAGATCCAAAAATCAACAACTAACCCTGGAATGGAAAATATCAACTAAAACCTTTGAAGGCAGTACTCCGGCATGACCACAGTGTAATGAACTGGTGAATGGTTTTAAAACAATGAAAACCTAAAATAAACAATTCTAGAAGATGAGGAGATAACATGGAGTAGCCAGCTATCAATCACCCAGATAATTTTATACTGCTTTCTCTCTATCTTATGCAGTGGTTCTCAACGAATTGTAACTCAACACTTCCTAGTACTGAATGGCATTTTATAAACACACACCCCCACCATGTTTCACAATAATAATTATAAAAATAATAATAAAAAAATCAGACAGAAGCTAATTTGCACATAGGTTTATTGTCAGTCATGTTTCTGTTCACTGATAATACAATGTCCAATGCACATTCTTCTCTCAACAAAGATATTTTAAAAATATAAATTCCATACTAGGTTTGACCTTAATATTTTACTTGTTTCAGTCATTGGACTGCAGCCATGCTGGGGTAAAGGTTTTAATCGAACTTGAGATACTCATCCTGCCTTGGTTTTTGATGTCCTTTTCTTCTCATATATACATATGTGTGTGTGTGTGTGTGTGTGTGTGTCTTTGTGCCCGTGTTTGTCTCACCATTTCACAACTGGTGTTGTTGTGTTTACATCCCTGTAACTTAGTGGTTCAGCAAAAGAGACTGATAGAATAAGTACTAGGCTTAAGAAATAAGTCTTAGGGTAAATTTGTTTGACTAAAACCCTTCAAAGTGGTGCTCCAGCATGGTTGCAGTCAAAATGACTGAAACCAGTAAAATAGAAAAAAAAAGAAATGAAAAGAACAACTTTTATCTCACTGAAGTTAAATATATATCGTAATATAATATAATATAATATAATCATAGTCTAATTAGCATTCCACAATTTATGATGAGCGTTCCAGTAGATCTGATCAATGGAACAGCCTGCTCATGACAATAACATGCAAGTGGCTGGGCACTCCACAAACACACATACCCCTAATGTAGTACTCAGGGAAATTCAGTATAGTACAGAATGTAGAATGCAATAAAGTTGACCCTTTAAGCTACAGGTACAACTCATTTTTGCCAGCTGAGTGAACTGGAGCAACGTGAACCAATCTCACAATCATGAGCCGGATACATTAACCACTAAGCCATGCATCGTTCATTATAATATAATCCTATTTAATTTAGATCAGTGAAAGAGATGTGTTGTAGATACCACAGTTATTAAAGTGACACTGCAAAATTAATTTGACACCATGAAATATTTCAGTATTTCTCTACGATATTCACTGTCATATTATTGTATGTTGTAGATACCTCAGTTATTAAAGTGACACTGTGAATTAAGGTGACACCAGCAAATATTTCTCAATGATATTCAGAGGCATATTATCTTGTGAGAGACGGTGAAATGAACAATATTAAAAACATTGTAATTATCCAGTGATAACACATGCTTTTGGGCTTTTAGAAGACTACCAATAAGAATAATATCAGTGAGAAATGAGAGGAAGTGAGCGGAGGGGTTGGTAAGGTGGGGTGGGAGAGGTCACTGATTAGAGAATAAATTAATAAAAATCTGATTAAAAGCATTAAAGAAATTCTTTCTAGTCACTCTGAACTCTGGAACTTTCCTCTTCTCACAAGAATTGTTTTGGGGTCCTTTATTTTTTGTTTTTGCACTGCATTTAAAGAGATTTCAAATTAATTATTAAAATGAGGAACAATTGACCAGCAAGGAATATAATTGGTTCAATTACTGTAACATCGTTAGCTGTCAGAGGTTGATTGCGACGTATCAGACTGCAGTAAGTCCACTTAAATGAGCAGCAGTAAAATAGAAATAAAAAATCTAAAAACAAAAATAAAAACAAACAAAACTAATTGATGTTAATGAAGAAGAGATATAGGAAATTTTTTATTGTGGATTGTTATTTATTTTTTGTTGTTGTTTTATTTGGCTTTTCTTCTTTCAGTTTTGATTTATAACCTAACAACGTTCATTCTAATGGCCTTGTGAGCCACAAATGAAATATAATAACAAACAAAAAAAAATAATTTTTTAAATCATATGGAGTAAAGAATACAAGACAAAACTAGCTATTTAGACTAAGCAGAAAAAAAAAACTGAAAAATGAAATCTTTAAAAATCATAAAAAGTCTGCTGAGTACCAAGGTTTCAATTTCTATGTGGTCGTTCATTTGTTTCTACATCTGTTCTTCTAAGCTTGCATGGTTTTTGAGGCACTGCATAGCTTTTTGAAGCATTGTTTCACAGCCATATGCTCTTCTTGTTGCTAATCCCTATTATTCAAGAGAGGGACATTTTTGGACTTCTTATTCTATGTCTTCAAATATGATGGTTCCAGCTGATGTTTTTGAAGGTTCTCAGGGCTTTCTTATGCAAGCTGTCAATCCTCTTTGCCAGGGTCTTCATGAGGGGCCACACTTCTGCTCCATATAGACTGACACATTACATACACTCAGCTTAGTCTTCCAAGAGATAGATCAATTCCATAGGGAGTGCATGACTCCAGTGGCCAGAGCACAAGAAGTGTATCTTCAAAGGCTCAGAACCAGCAGCGGAATCATTATGAGAGGAAACTGACATCAACAAGACCACTTGTAGCTCAGCAATTTTAGCAGAAGGACAAATGTAAGCAAATAAACACACACACACACAAATATATACATATATATAGACACACAATATAATTTGTGAGTGTGTAGGTATGCATATCATCATCATTATTTAACATCCGTTGTCCATGCTGGCATGAGTTGGACAGTTTGACCAGGGCTGGCAAGCTGGAAGGCTGCACCAGACTCCAGTCTGGTTTTGGCATGGTTTCTATGACCAGATGCCCTTCCAAATGCCAACCACTCCGAGAGTGTAATGGGTGCTTTTACATGTCACTGGCACATGTGCCATTTGCATGGTATCGGTACCTGCCAATGGACTCAGTCATTGCCTCCATGAGGCCCAATGGTCGAAGCCTGGCATAATGCCAAATGATCTCGGTCTTTGCTTCCGTAAGGCCCAATGCTTGACAGGTGCTTTTACATGCCACTGGCACAAGTACCATTTGTGTGACACCGGTATGTGTGTGTGTGTATATATATATATATATATATACATACATACACACACACACATATATGTATGTATGTGGAGGCACATGGCCAAGTGGTTAAGGTGTTACAATCATGAGGTCGTGATTTCAATTCCTGGACCAGGTGGTGTGTTGCGTTCTTGAGCAAAACACTTCATTTCATGTTGCTGTGCAATCACTTCGACACTTGGTGTGTGGTACATCATGCACCTGTTCAGGCAATGGAGCTTGATGGGGGAAGTGAGCTAATATACAGCACATCCATTTGATCACAATAAACAAATGATTTGCGCAAGCCGTTTGGCAAGAAATTGGAGAACCATCCTTATCAGACCATGAGAGACTACCATCATGATGCCTACCTCTGAAAATTAAGAAGCTGCAGTTTTCATCTGGGGGGAAAAAATCTCTTTATAAATGTATTGTTAAAAGATACAATATACTTCAGAGTTAGGTGGAATAAAATTTCCCCAGAAATGACTGTGAGAGTGGCAGATGCACATTTCATCATTTTTTTCAACTTGTCAGTGCCATGTACTCATGTCACTATCAAGACGAAGCCTAATCAGCAAGTCTGAAATATACAGAGAAAGTGTATAAGCAATACACTGATTTGCAATGACGTCACCCAGGCTGAATAAAATTCAGATTATGCAATAGATGTTCTACAATAATATCTTTATCCATATGACTTTCTCAGTCAAATGTAATGCTTAATTAGTGACATGGATAAAAATTAGTCATGCATTACTTAGTAGCTAGAAGACTTCCATGATGTGATTGTTTATTTTTAGAATAATATTGTAGGGTAAGTACAAGAAACCAGATCAGGCCAGTTTGAAGATAAAACAGGTAGAATATTCTGGCCTGATATGGTCAGACAAGGTGGATATGGTTGATTTAAATGCTGGAGAGTTATGTATGAGTATTATTGAAAAGAAAGCTTCCTTCACCTAGTGACGATGTATTTCATCTCATACCTGAGAAATGTAGAAATTACAGAGCTTTTGGTTTGATATAACATCTGTTTATATAATAAACAAACCCGTTCGTATAACAACCACAATTACTTCATTTTCTGTATATCATGAATAAGAAAAAGACACACACACACACACACACACACACACACACACACACACACAAGTCTGCTCACAAACATCTGTTGCTAAAGAAGAAAACTGACTGGAGAAAATATCTTACACTGGATACTCATTATCAGCCCAATTAAAATATATAAAACGAATATAGTCAAAGGTAAAAGGTAAGAGACATGCAGATTTAAAAAGAGAGAGTGGAAAATGAAAGGTATAGAGAGAGAAAGAGAGAGAAAGGGAGTAATAAAGACAAACAGAGAGAAGGTAACAAAGACTGAGGGAGCAAGGTGGGGTGAATTAGTGTACAGTGGGGTTACGGACTAGTTTAGACTTAGAATATTCCAATGTTTGATTTGTTACCTCTAAAACCATATGTCTCCTACTCAAAACTGATTGGGACTAAACAAACAACAACAATAATAATTATTATTTCAAATTTTTGCCACAAGGGCAGCTGGGGGAAGATGGGGGTGAGTCAATTACATTGATTCCAGTGTCCAACTGGTACTTTTTTTTATTGACCCTGAAAGGACGATAGGCAACAACAACAATAATAGGTGCAGGAGTGGCTGTGTGGTAAGTAGCTTGCTTACCGACCACATGGTTCTGGGTTCAGTTCCACTGTGTGACACCTTGGGCAAGTGTCTCCTACTATAGCCTCAGGCCGACCAAAGCCTTGTGAGTGGATTTGGTATACGGAAACTGAAAGAAGCCCATCGTATATATGCATATGTATATATATGTATGTGTGTGTGTCTGTGTTTGTCCAGCCAACATTGCTTGATAACCGATGCTGGTGTGTTTACTTCCCTGTAACTCAGAAGTTCGGCAAAAGAGACCGATAGAATAAGTACTAGGCTTACAAAGAGTAAGTCCTGGGGTCGAATTGCTCGACTAAAGGCGGTGCTCCAGCATGGCCGTAGTCAAAATGACTGAAACGAGTAAAAGAGTAAAAGAGAGATAGAGTAACAGTTGAACACTAGGGTCGATATAATTGACTTACCACTCCCTTGAACTTGCTGGCCTTGTGCCAAAATTTGAAATTGTTATTCAAGTTGCTTCAAACAAAAATTCTGATTTAATATTCAATTTTCTGGATAATGTAACCCTTTTGTTACCACACCTCAGGTAGAATACACTGTCTTTGCTTCGATTAATTTTTGAAAAAAGTGAAGAATTTAGTAAACTAACTGTATCATTCTAAGCTGGCATTTGGAACATAAATTAACGAATACAGAATAAAATACTGGAAGGCATTAAGTGTTTTCCAGACATTTTATATTAATTTATGATAATTTATAATCACCATTTCCTAACATAAAAATAAAAAAATTGAAAAAAAAAAATCCACCAAAATTCCTAAAATAACAATAGCAATCTTTGATTTGCTAAGCAGCTATGAAAACTCAATTTTCTCAGTTCCCCTGCCCCCCCCCCGCTACTACCACACCTTTTATTTACCATCCTTCTATCCACCCCAGCCCTTCTGGAACTTACACACCTGACCACCACCTCCTCCACCAAACCACCACTACCATCACAACCACCATCACCACCACCACCACCAAATCACCATCAGCAATCAATGTTTGGCAGATGGTGCACTCTTTTCTATCTGCCAATTTGCAGGTGTTGACTCCCACCCACGTGCTGAAGAGAGAATCACCAAGTGACGCTGATGTTTTCAACTGGATGCTTCCGAACATTCTGAAATGCCCCCATCTCAAAACATCCCAAAACCACATCTCGGTCCACATCTAAATAAAGCATTACTTTCAATAACAGCTGGATATGGATATTTATTGCACCCCTTCTTTAGGTGCTGCGGCTATAAATATTCAAACTACATGACACCAGAAGGATCTGCTTTAGCACAGCTGACACACAAAAAAAAACATGTAATAATGATAATAAATCTATTGGATTCTGAATTCAAATCCTGCGGAGGTCAACTTCACTTTTCCTCTCAATGGTGGGATCATCAACGTACCAGTTGATCACTGGGGGCATTTTAATAACCACACCCTTCACCACCACCAAATCACCATCAGCAATCAATGTTTGGCATGGAAGCCAGTCGACCGCCGCCTCGACTGGCTTCCATGCCGGTGGCACGTAAAATGCACCAATCCGACCGTGGCCGTTGCCAGCCTCGCCTGGCACCTGTGCAGGTGGCACGTAAAAAGCACCCACTACACTCACGGAGTGGTTGGCGTTAGGAAGGGCATCCAGCTGTAGAAACATTGCCAGATATGACTGGAGCCTGGTGCAGCCATCTGGCTTCCCAGATCCCCGGTCGAACCGTCCAACCCATGCTAGCATGGAGAACGGACGTTAAACGATGATGATGATGATGATGACCCTTCCCCTCAAAACTACTTGCATCTAACACAGAAAAAAAAATTATGGCACTGGTTACAAAAATGTAATCTGAAACAGAGGCCTTGATGTGTAGTACTCATCAACAACAATTAAGAACTAACATCAAACACAAAATTAGACCAATCAGTAGGATCAGACAAATGTAGAATGTGTGGTGAAACTTGGGAGACAGTGTAGCATGTTTTAAGAGAAGGTATGACAATGTCAGCAGAATGGTCCACTGGGAACTATGTAACAAGTTTGGATTGGAAAGAGTGAGAAAACAGTATGAGCAGGAGCCAAAGGGTGTGATAGAAAATATCAGTTAAGATCTTTTGGGATTTCATGATCCAGTATGATTAACATCAAACATTGGGGACTCAATATTGTACAGATAGACAAGGAAGAAAAGTCATGCCTGATCATAGACATCACTTGCTCAAGTGACAGAAGAATTGTCAAAGAAATGAGAGAAAAACTAATGCAATACTATGGCTTCTGCCAGCCCCAAAGAGCAGAAGCCATTATAGTAACAGTATAAAAGGCAGAGAGAACAGACAACAAACCAGTGGACCCAAGACAGGAATCTAACTGTGACAAATTTTATGCCAATCAGTTGGGAAGCCATTTTCTGGACGCAATCAAAGATATCAGCATGTGCAGCAGCAGCAGCATCATTCCAAATGTGAGAGCAACACTCTGCAGTTGGTATCACCTGCACTTTGAAGAGTATCAATGATGATCAAGAGCTTAAGTATCTTATGGCCTTAAAGAGAAAGGTCAGTCATTGAGATGTGGTCCTTTGTTTCATGACTATCCTAAACTATTCTCTTATCATCAACATCATCATCTTTTACAACATCATCATTGTCCATACTGGCATAGATTGGATGATTTGATAAGAGCTGGTAAGCTGAGGGGCAGCACCAGACTCCAGTCTGATTTGGCGTGGTTTCTATGGCGGGATGCCCTTCCTAATGCCAACCACTCCAAGGGTGCTTTTATGTACCACCAGTATAGGTGCCATCTGCTATGACTGCAACTAAAATATCACAGTAGTAGTGTGCACTGTAACATTGCATCACTACATCCACCATTTGTTGGTAATTTCCTACTCCTGGTGGATGACATTTCTGCATCACTCAAGTAACAACGCTCCAAGCCCATGGTGAGGGTTTCATGAAGATGGAGTGCAAATCCTAACTCAACTTCTCACAACATGCAAATGAAATGTTGGATCTATTCTTTGGCATGCCCGAGCCCCACCATCAAATTGAAAAGTTGTTAATAATTATAATAAAACGTTTTGATAGAACAACATACTGACTAAATGCTAATTTGTAGAGGGAAGCTGAAGAATTAAGAAAGCCTAGAATTCACATTGCTACCAGTATTGTAACTATTGCCAAAATACTTAGCAGGTGAAAGTGACACAACAATAAATAGAAATCAACAACAGGTAAAACTCACATTCACAATGTACACCAACGATCATTATATTAACATCGTGTAAATAGATGTGAAAACAATTACCTGTAGTCAACTTAACTGTATTCAACCTAGCTTGGCAGGTTAAAGGACATAACAAGCAAAAATCAATATCAACAGATAAAATCTGCAATCACAATGGACACCAAGAATCATCATATTGTATCAGAAAATTTTCATCTGAATTTATGCAATAGTAATATCTCTATAGTTTTTTTTTGTTTTGTTTTTTATACTAGACAAATTATTGCATTTCATCAAACTCTCGTTTTCAACACAATTGAGAGACTTATAAAACAAAAGCACTACAGGACTTCAGGAATTAAGCGAAAGCTGATGAATCAAGCACTTAATAAATTAGCAGTGTTGCTTATAGCACTGACTTCCCAACCAGTAATTTTGCAGCTGTGGCTATGGCTGTAGTTTAACCTAAAGATAAATTTGACAATGAGCAAGCCTATGATCAAGGCATCCCAATTCTGACCATCTTCATCTTTTATTCAAACAATGCATATCTTTCCTTTTTTTAATACATCAAGGAAAGATTTGAGTGAAATTTAGGTGTCAGTAGAGGGTGATTAATAAAATAGACGTCACTTGTTTAGTTCAATGAGTTACTGGTTCAGAGCATGGTTAACTTTTAATCATCAGAATCATGCATTTTGGTCATGGACACAGAATAGTAAGGGTGGCAGGATATGAACAGCCAATACCTTGGGTAGTTGTCCAACAATTAACTCAACTAGCAACATCCCCTTCATATACACATTTCATTAAAGAATAACACACACACACACACATGCCTTAGGGCCACAAATCACAATGGAGTCATAGCAATGTCACTGTGACATATGGCATGTTATAGGCATTTTTACACCAAGCAGGGATCCCCACCCATCATTTACACCAGGTCTGAGCACAGCCTGCATATATACATACACACACACACACACACACACACATATATACAAACACACACACACACATATATATAAGTATGTATGCATAGTCTCTTAATCTTTTACATATTTCAGTTGACTGTGGCCATGCGGGAGCACCACCTTTAGTAGAAGAATCAGACCCCAGAATTTATTCTTTGTAAGCCTACTACTTATTCTATCAGTCTCTTTTGCCCAACCGTTAAGTTCTAGGTACATAAACACACCAACATCAGTCCTCAAGCGATGGTGGTGGAACAAACACAGACACATAAATACATATACATATATATGACGGGCTTCTTTCAGTTTCCATCTACCAAATCCACACACAAGGTTTTGGTCAGCCCTAGGCTATAGTAGAAGACACTTGCCTGAGGTGCCACACAGCGGGACTGAACCCAGAACCATGTGATTGGGAAGCAAGCTTTTTACCACAAACCCATGCCTGTGTACGTGTATATATATATATATATATATATATATATATATATATATAATATATATATACATGTTATACTTAAGTAAAACATGCAGCAGTGATGTTGCATTTACTGAAATACAACCTGCCAACTGCTCCAGAGAAAAAGGAGGATCAATGCTTCAGGAAGAGTGTTGTGATGATTGAAATATTGCAGAATCCAATTCAATTAGTTTTCAATAAACTCTGAATAAACGAAGCATCAAACGAGCACTTAACAGAGGAGTGCTTGCTCAACTGTGAGCTGCAGATCTGCCACTCACCACAGAAGCAGTAATTAGACCAATGTGGATTAGCGGTTAGAGGGAGTTCTGCCTAATTTTGCCAAAGAATGCCGCAACTTACATAATGTGCACTATACACCAACAAAAAGTCTTGGATGATAATTGTAATGAATTCTTACACAAGACTCTGGACTGCTGGCCATTTTGGCCAATTCAAATACGTACATACATACATGTATATGTATGTATGTATGTATGTATGGATATATACATATATATACATACATATATATATATACACACACACAAAACACATGTATACATATATATATATATATATGTATACATATATATATGTACATATATATATGTATGTATATATATGTATACATGTATATATATATATGTATATATATACACACATATCTATATATATATATATATATACATGTGTCTATGTATGTATACATATGTATATATGTGTGTGTGTGTATGTGTACACACACACACACACACACACACAGATATACATACATGCATATATATTCATGTATGTATGTATATATGTATATATATTAGGGGAAATGAGCATTTCTAAAAGGAAGTGCTTCAAGAGTTCTTTCTTGGTCTATCTTTAGTAATTGGAGATGGCGCTTTTCCAAATTAATCATAATTTCGCATTAAACTGAAAACGAATCTTTCTACGAAAGCGAACTTATAGAAGGCTCTGTAGCACAGATTTTATCACAGATACACATATAAAGAGAACGCTATGTATGCAAGTATGCGTATCATATCTATATATGTAAGTATAACTATCGTTCACACACATGTACATATGCATATACATATATATATATAATATATATATATATATATATACACACTTACATATATGTGTATGTGTGTGCATATATATATATATATATATATATAATATATATATATATACACACTTACATATATGTGTATGTGTGTGCATATATATATATATATATATATATATGTATATATATATATGCATGTATATATGTATGTATATGGGAGATTGAAGCTAAATGAATTCAATATATACAACACTAGTATAACACAAGGAATTCACGTTTGTCGTCCTTAAATAAGGAATAAATCGGAATTTAAGATTTCTAGTGTACAAGCAGATTTCTCTCACACTCATTCACACCCCCACTCACCTACATCTCTGTCTCTATCTCTCTCTCTTTTTCTCCTCTCTCTCTCGCATCTTCTCTTATTCTCCTTCCATCGTTTTCTTTCAATCTTATTCTTCTCTCATTACATGCAAACGCGCTCACACACACACACATTAACAAAACACACATACACACTTTATTATGAATGAGGGATATTACACTTCAGTATGAACACAAAGATGACAAGCACACATGCAAACACACAGATGGATTAATGTATACATATGCAGATATGTCTGTGTGTAAGTGCATACGTAAGTCTGTGTGTGTGTGAGTCTATGGGTGTCTCTGTGCATGTGTGTGTGTGTGTGCATGTGTGCATTTGTGTGTTCAATGTGCATGCATTTCTGAGTGAATCGTTGTGCAAAAGGATGCAGGAACATTTCAAACAGCAAATAAAAACAGGATAAATAAACTTTAACTTAGCAATCTCTGGCTTTTACATAGAACTAACAAAACAAAATTTCAAGAATATATTTACCTATAAAAATTAATGCACGTATATAAATACATGCGTATATACATATATACACAGACACAGATCCATGTATGTGCACACATGTATGTGTACGTGGATATATGCACAGTGTACAGAAATGTGTAAGACACATACAAAGTTATGTGTGTGTGTGTGTGTGTGTGTGTATTCACATATACACTCGTATATACTTCCACGTAAACATTCAAATATACATATATGTAACTGTATGAAAAGAATATACTGGAATTACATATACATATATACACATTGAAAATGGAAACATGTGACTTTGCATGTATACATATGTGCGTGTGTATATACGTATATATATATACACACACACACACATATAGAAATACATACACACTTGTATGTATGTGTATATATATATATATAATATATATATATATACACACTTACATATATGTGTATGTGTGTGCATATATATATATATATATATATATATGTATATATATATATGCATGTATATATGTATGTATATGGGAGATTGAAGCTAAATGAATTCAATATATACAACACTAGTATAACACAAGGAATTCACGTTTGTCGTCCTTAAATAAGGAATAAATCGGAATTTAAGATTTCTAGTGTACAAGCAGATTTCTCTCACACTCATTCACACCCCCACTCACCTACATCTCTGTCTCTATCTCTCTCTCTTTTTCTCCTCTCTCTCTCGCATCTTCTCTTATTCTCCTTCCATCGTTTTCTTTCAATCTTATTCTTCTCTCATTACATGCAAACGCGCTCACACACACACACATTAACAAAACACACATACACACTTTATTATGAATGAGGGATATTACACTTCAGTATGAACACAAAGATGACAAGCACACATGCAAACACACAGATGGATTAATGTATACATATGCAGATATGTCTGTGTGTAAGTGCATACGTAAGTCTGTGTGTGTGTGAGTCTATGGGTGTCTCTGTGCATGTGTGTGTGTGTGTGCATGTGTGCATTTGTGTGTTCAATGTGCATGCATTTCTGAGTGAATCGTTGTGCAAAAGGATGCAGGAACATTTCAAACAGCAAATAAAAACAGGATAAATAAACTTTAACTTAGCAATCTCTGGCTTTTACATAGAACTAACAAAACAAAATTTCAAGAATATATTTACCTATAAAAATTAATGCACGTATATAAATACATGCGTATATACATATATACACAGACACAGATCCATGTATGTGCACACATGTATGTGTACGTGGATATATGCACAGTGTACAGAAATGTGTAAGACACATACAAAGTTATGTGTGTGTGTGTGTGTGTGTGTATTCACATATACACTCGTATATACTTCCACGTAAACATTCAAATATACATATATGTAACTGTATGAAAAGAATATACTGGAATTACATATACATATATACACATTGAAAATGGAAACATGTGACTTTGCATGTATACATATGTGCGTGTGTATATACGTATATATATATACACACACACACACATATAGAAATACATACACACTTGTATGTATGTGTATATATATATATATATATATATATATATATATATACACTTAAACAAACATATCACTATAAAAGCACCATCTTTAAAAAGAAATTAAAATAAAATATATATAAATAGATTTTTATATATCTACATATATATTTAAATATATATATATATATGTATATATTTAAATATATATATATATGTATATTTAAATATATATATATGTATACACACACACATATATATAAATAACTATTTATCTATCTACACACATACGTATATATATTTTCAAAGGTGAAGACGAAAAGGAGTTTCTTACCAAAGAAAATCTATAAAATTCAATACAAGAATTCCTATAAGTTTCTGAACATAGATTATATGCAGGATTAACCAAAGAATATATTTGTTATTGGATAGTTTCACCAAAGAAAAGGTTTCCAATTTATATACAGATTAAATCGGAATGCAATTTAGTCATTGGTGCAGCGATGATGTTTGTGTTTGAACCAAGGTTTCCTAAGATTCTCGCTCACTGTATCTACATTGCTGACGCACCATAACACCACAGCACAGCACAGCACCGCCGCACCAACTTTCAAAGTGAATTTTTCAAAATTTGTAAATCACTAATGCTATCGTTAATATCAAACAATGTTCACAGACTTGGTCTCACAAATGCACACACCCACAAACACTCGCACACATGTGGAAGATTTTTTAGAACAGTACCCACCACACACACACACACACACACATACATACATGTATAATGTGTGGGTGTGCGTATATATGTATTTGCACATGGCTGTGTTGTTGTGAAATTCACTTTGCAACCATGGGGTCTGAAGCTCAGTTCCACTTCATGGAATCTTGAAAGCAAGTATCTTCTTTTATAACACACACACATACATATATAAATACACACACACACATATATATATACACAAATATATACACACACATACACATATATACACACACATACATATATATACACACACACACACATAGATATATATATACACACACATACATATATATATACACACACATATACACACACACACACACACACACATACACACACGTGTGTGTGTGTAGAGGCATTCACAATTTTTCTCTGCTGAGTGAGATATAGAGTGACAAAAGATAAAATCTTATTTCATCATCCCCGGAGGAAATAAAAGGTGAAGTTAGCCTACGTAGGATTTGAACTCAGACTGTAAAAATGGTGCCTAAATACCATAAAGCAGTTTTTTCTTTCTTTTCTTTTCTTTTTTTTTTTTTTTGCACTACTCATATGTTTCCACCACCATAAAATAAAGGTTGTGTCTTTGAAATACAATTATAATAACATTAAATATGATGCACATAACACATTGTTATCCCACAATATTGAAGTGAGGGTGTATGACCGTGTATGTATATATATATATATATATATATATAATATATATATATATATATATATATATGTATGTATACACACATATGTATCATGTTGTTAACAACAAGCTATAAAGAAACTGTCAGCAGTGAAAGCCAAAATGCTGGTCTGTTATCACACAATAGAAATATGGCCAGTTATAACCAGATACAGATTCCAATAAACCAGACTACACAATACCAATAAGCAATAAAGCAATATAGTAAGTTATAAAAGATATATCGTTATAAAAGATATAAATACAGAGCACCATAAAGCTTGTTACACAACAGCAATAAACAATCTAACATGAGCAAGCAACGATATGCACAAAATGTTAGAAAAATTAAACGAATAAATAGGAAAAGGTGATAAGGAGGGTTGGACTATGGGAGACGAAGAAGGGGACAAAGGGGCGGATAGAAAAATAGTTTTCATATTTTGGATACGTGTGCGAAGGGATGCAATGATTCTGAATAGCATTTGTAAAGAGAAAAAAATAGTGGCAGAATGGTAAGTAATAAAAGCGAAAGGAGAAGAAAATTCCAAAAAGAAAGGGCAAGATGTAGGATTGCTGCCAACGTCGCAAGTATATAGGGAGGAGCAGTTCATATTGAAATCACTATAATGCAGAAAGTGAAATGCTTAGGTAAGATATTTTATTTGATGCAGACAGATTCGACATTTTTTTGGTTGGAGTTTTTCACAATTTTCTACAATTCAACTTTGTATGAGTTAAGTGAAAAATTTGGAGATATGAAAAAATGTTTGAAAAGCAATTTTTTTAAAAAATAAGCACGGCTGCATTGTTAAAAAGTTGACTTTGCAACCACATGCTTTCGGGTTCAGTCCCACTGTACGGCACCTTTGGTAAGTGTCTTCTACTATAGTAACAACGCTAGGCTAATAAATGAGTAAATATTTGGTAGACGGAATCTGAAAGAAACCAGTCACATATTGATAGAATAAGTTACCAAGCACTCACTAAGGCTGATTCATTTGACTAAAATTCTTCAAGGTGGTGCACAGCCTAATAATTAAAATATTCATCATCATCATCATTTAATGTCTGTTGTCCATGCTGGCATGGGTTGGACGGTTTAACTGAGCTGGCATGCTGGAGGGCTGCACCAGACTCCAGTCTGATTTAGCATGCTTTACATACAAATATATATATATATATATATATATATATAACGGGAAGGTTTATAAAAATAAACAAAAGACGAAGGCAGGTGGAGTACAAACAAACAATTGTATTAGTATGGCGCTCAGGAATAGAAATAAAACGAGTCTTTTACGTTTCAAGCCTATGCTCTTCGACAGAAAGATACACAGAAAAGAAACAAGGAGAGGAAAAAAATGCATGTAGGAGCTAACGGTCCATCATGGTGTGTGTGTTTGAGTGTGTGTGCGCGTGCTTCATTGTGAGTGTTTCTGTTTCTGTCTCCCTATTTTAACATTACGTAAGAGCTGTAAAATGATTATCACTGTCATACAAGCAGTGTCGTTCATTTCCAATATTCTGCGAGAACACATTGGGTTATGTGGAAATATTACCTTGCTTGAAAACAGGTGAGGATTGGTGATAGGAAAGTGATCCAGCTATAGAAATTCCACCTCAATAAACTCCATCCATGTCAAACAAGCATGGAAAAGTGCATGATAAAATGATCGTGATGGCCTCTGAAATGCTGAGTGTTGTCTTCCCAAAAGGTGGTTATGAATTATCATAACTTTTTTGGTTTAATTCACTTTCTGATCCATGTATTTAGTAGTTTTTAAAAATTTATATCACATCGCAGCAGTGGTTCTCAACTGGGGTCCATATGGCTTCTGAGGGTTCATATAAGATTTTTGGGGGTCTATGCAACAAAATAGTAAATTGGGGATTCACCATAGTATTTTAAGGGCCCCAGAATAAATTTTCCTTCAGATGTATGTATTGGTATGTATTGAAGAAACAGCTAGATTTCTTTCTCTAATATTTTTCATAGTTCAACCTATACAAGTTTCTATGAAACTAGTTTTTAAACATTGAATGACTACAAAGGTCAGCCAGAATAAAACAGTAATCAAAGGGGTTCATAGATAAAAAATAGTTGAGAACCCTTGCATTACAGTCAGGGCATTTCTAACTCAGTGATAATAACAGGGGATTGTCGGCAAAGTTTAAACAGAACAAATACTACAGTCATAATTTTAAAATATAACATGGCGACAATTTACCGATCACAACCTGTATATATATATGTGTGTATGTGTGTGTATGTATGTATAAATGGTTGAATCATCAGTACGTCAGGCAAAATGATTAGTGGCATTTCATCTATCTTTCATTCTGAGTTTAAATTCCCTGAAGATCAACTTTGTCTACTATCGTTTCAGGTCAATAAAATAAGTACCGATCCAGTACTGGGGGTTAATATAATCGATTAGCTTCTTTCCAAAAGCTGCTGGTTTTATGCCGAAATTTGAAACCGCTATTATTTATAAGAACCACTTAAAGACTCTTGTGAAATTCAACTACCCAGCGCTTCCTGGTCAGAACATTAAATTTATTTTGCCAATCTTCAAGGTCGTAATGTCAACAAGACCTAGAAAAGTGGTGAAATAGATTTACAACTCTGGCCAGGGAACCCTGGAGAGCTGAATGTCACAAGGTTTTCTGTGTGGTTCTTATTAATAGTAATAGCTTAACTGCTTTACTCTCTTAACTGATCACGTGCTCTACTACTTGTTGAACTTCATACCACACAGATACATATTATATATATATATATATATATACACATACACACACATACACATATATATATACATATAAATACGCATATATTATACACATAAATATACATATATACATATACACACATATATATGTATATATACACAAACATATACATACATACATATACACACATATATATATGTATATATACACAAACATATACATACATAAATATACATACATACACATACATATATACATACATGTATATACATATACATATATACATACACATACATATATAAATACAAATACACATATACACATATATATATATACACACACATACATATATAAATACATATGTATATATATATAAATACATATATATATATATACATATATATACATATATAAATACATATATATATATACATACATATATATACATATATATACATATACATACATATATATACATATACATACATATACATACATATATATACATATACATACATATATATACATATACATATATACATATACATATATATACATACATATACATACATATATATATATATACATACATATACATACATATACATACATACATATATATACATACATATACATACATACATATATATATACATACATACATATACAAACATATACATACATACATATATATACATACATATACATACATATATATACATACATACATATATACACACACACACAAAAATATATACATATACTTATGTATATGCACACACCCCAAAGTCTTATCATCTGAACTTGCAATGATAAAATTATGATATATGTTAAGTTTAAAATTATTCAATATCTGTAAAAACTCCAGTCATTTGTGGCTACCAATATCTTTGTCATTAGCAAACATTAACATCAAAGCCATGATTATTCAATGCTAATGTAATGCCTATCATTATCCGACACCAGTGAAATATTAAATCCAGCCTGGCAGGACAAAATCAATTATTTCACATAACGAACATAAAATTAGCAATTACCTAGAATTACTCATCCTTGTCTATCATTATTGCAAAAGTCAATCATTAAGGTAAAAATCAATATAAAGTCTATATAACCACACATTAAAACATATTATATCGCCACACATAACAATATTGTCGGTTTCCTATTTAAACATTGAATTTTTTTCCTATTTCTTTTATTACCTGAGATTTTGCTTTCTGTTTGTTTTTTGTTTTTTTTTTTGGAGCTGTTGTCTTTTTTTTCTTTTTTAACACAGACATTTTTAAATTCGAATATCAACTAAAATATATTCTTCAAATGTATGAAGCATTTATATAAACAGTGCAACAGAATATATATATATATATATAATATATATATATATATATATATACACACTAGTTTTGTGTGTACAGTTAGAAGTAGGATTACTAGTGGTATGTTTGGAGCTCCATGCATAGCATCACTATCCTTTTACCAGTGTAGGTATAATATATATATTTCCCCCTATGTTCCCTATCTCCCCATTTTCCATAAAAATTCCTTATTTCGAACTCAAATATTTACCTTTATTTAACCATCTCACATCATGATGAAGGGATATCCATAATATCCCAGAAACAACTGTAAGACTATATCTATATCATTTTCTTTATAAATGTCCTAAAAACTACTCACAGCCTTGGTTTTGTTATCTCATTTTGTCCAATATATATATATATATTGCTTTCAAAATGTGACCTCATGTGTACCGTTGGCAATTTTTTTTCCTCTGTCTTCCCTTCTCCTATGTTTCCAACGAAGAGCTCCGCTCGAAACGTTAAACCCTCCTTCTTTCCTGAGCGTCCAATAATACTATATTTGTTTCCTGCATGTTCCCCAGACCTAACGCCAATGGACTTTTTTTTTTTATAGGGACATCTCAAAGATAAGGTTTAAGCTGCAAAATCAGTGACAATTGATGATTTGAAAAATGAAATTCGAATAGAATGTCTTGCAATTCCAAATGAAATGTTTGGCAATGTTGTTGAATCCAGTGTTGGACGTTATCAGCTTTGTTTGGAAAATGAAGGAAGGCAGTTTGAACATTTACGAACACACAGGAATGAGAACATTAAATAATTCTAAATGACAATAAATAATCGTTTCTACAACAATTAATTTTCCTGAATTTAATTTAACTTTTTAGGATTGTATGTATATCAATAAACCTCTATTTGAACACAAAATGCATGAGTACTGGGAAGTTAAAGTGTGAGTACATCTTTTTGGGACACCCTGTATATATATATATATCAACAGAGTGGCTCAAGGACTGAGAGTTTCATGTGAGGGAACTTATCAAATATTAATAAAAATATACATTTACTCATATTTTGTGTTCTATTTTTCTTACTTGCGTTACTTGTGTGTGTGTGTGTTTGTCCCACCATTAGAAAACCAATGTTGGTTTATTTATGACCCTATAACTTAGTGGTTCGGCAAATGACTAAATGCTAGGCTTAAAAAAAAAAAAGCACAGGGGTCAATTTGTTTGATTAAAACCCCTTTAACCATTTAGCATTTAGACTGGCCATATTTGGCCAAAATATTCTGTTTGATTTATGCTCAAACTGGCCAGATCCAGTCTCTCACACCAACCCTACAATGCCATGCTAAAAGTAAACAATCCCATAATAGAAATCTCAAAGCTACAAAATAATGCATGATTAATTCAAAACGATGTGAATAAATAAGCTTTATATTTGACAGACTAATATGAATGCTAAAGAGTTATGGTAGTGATCCAGCATGGCCAGAGTTCAATGCCAGAAACAAGTAAAGGATAAATGATGAAAGATAATCTGAAGAGACAAATACTAGATATCAGAGCCTTACTATAGGTAAAGTGCTGGGTAGAAACGTTAGCACGCCGGGTGAAATGCTTAGCGATATTTCGTCTGCCGCTACGTTCTGAGTTCAAATTCCGCTGAGGTTGACTTTGCCTTTCATCCTTTTGGGGTCGATAAATTAAGTACCAGTTACGCACTGGGGTCGATATAATCGACTTGATCCGTTTGTCTGTCCTTGTTTGTCCTCTCTGTGTTTAGCCCCTTGTGGGTAGTAAAGAAATAGGTACTCAAATACTGTCACAGTTGGCATATTAATTCACATGCTGCTGCTGTAGCTGTTGTTGATTTTGGTCAAAGGCCAGACGTGATGGAGCAGAGCTATGATCAAAACTATTCCAGCTATGGCCATATCATCATCATCGTTTAATGTCCGCTCCCCATGCTGGCATGGGTTGGATGGTTTAACATGGAGCCAGCCGGCAGGGAGCTGTCCAAATTCCAACTGTCTCCTGTAGCATGGTTTCTATGGCTGGATGCTCTTCCTAACACCAACATCATTTATTTGTATATACATTGTCTAATATATCCATTCTTTCACTCAGATGATTTGAGGGAGATTTGGCTGTTATTTATAGCCGGTTAAGCAGCAACTGTCTATAAGTTTTCTCATAGTTTGTGATGCAGAAATTAAGAAGCTGGTCAGATTCACAGTCGAAAAGATGGGACATCTCAAATTTGCTTAATTGAAATATATTAATAAACAGAATGAGTTGAGCTTACATTTTTAAAGCTAATTAAACGTCTTTGATATAGCTTGACCTAACACTCGTCAAAACCATCAGTATATTTCCATTACATTGAGTACAATATGTAAATCTGCTGTTCATTAGACAATTAATAGCTGGATCAAGCCAGATGGAAATATATTTCTTTCTCATCAATAAATAACAAGAAGAAGGATTGGAGACAGCTGGGTTGGTGTTGGGGGGGGGGAGAACAAGGGAAAGGGAAGAGGGAGAAGAGGAGGAGGTGGAATATTAACCAAAAAAAAAAGAAAATGAAATAAACAGCAAAAAAAAAAAAAAATCTGTAAACCTACAAAGATTTCCAAAAAGAAAAAACGGTATTTAGCCAAAAGACACCTGTCTTTGAATAAAGAACATATTACACCAAGATGGCTACTATAATAAAATGTTCCCAGCTGCCTCAGAGAATTACAGAGATTCATGAGGAGATTTATGAGGCAAATTAAAACAAACAAGAACCATACCAGGAATTAATGGCTCAGGTGCTAATACAAGTTGGCCTGTTAATAGTAAGTAAATATTTTCTGAAGCTGATTAAATGGTGAAAAACAAAACATATGTCAAAGTTCAAAAGTTCTTCTGGGTCAAGAGTCAAATATTCTCTATTATAAATAGTAAAAAAAAAAAAAAATGATTGGTCATATGAAACTGTTTAAATATATATATATATATATATATATACCACAAAGGTGCACATGCAGACACACAGACACATAATATAAATATATTAATTGTAACATGAATAGTTAAGACTTATTTCTTAATATCATGTATGTATGTCTATCGACAGACAGACAGACAGACAGACAGGTAGAGAGACAGATAGATATAGACACATATATATTGAGAGACAGACAGAGAGGGAGATAGATAAAATACATACATATATATATATATATATATATACACACACACATAGATAGATAGATAGATAGATAGATAGATAGATAGATAGATAGATAGATAGATAGATAGATAGATAGATAGATAGATAGATAGATAGATAGATATAGGAGTAACTGTAAGGATAAGTAAGTTTTCCTTACATTAATTTGCCTATCCTTACATTTACTCCACTACCAGCTCAAGTTTAAACCTCTTGAGTACTACTAAATGTATTTTATACAGAGACTAATTCTCATCTAAGAAAGAAAGAATGGAAGAAGAAACAAACAAACATATGTACATATATGCATTGGATTTTAAATAGCAAAAACAAGAAGTCTGGTCATATTAAGCTATTTAAATACATATAATATGCAGATATACACACACACACGCACATATACATCATCATCATCGATATCCATATGCCCATATTCCATGTTGGCATGAGTTCACCAGTGGCATGGGTGTATGTTTGTGTGTGTGTGTGTATCGTGGTCACCATCATCATCATTTAACATCTATTTTCCATGCTAGCATGGGTTGGACAAGGGCTGGCCAACCAGAGAGCTGTCCAGGTTCCATTTGTCTTCCTTGGCACGGTTTCTACAGCCAGATGCTCTTCCTAATGCCAACCACATTATAGAGTGTGCTGGGTGTATTTTATATGGCATCGGCACAGGTTCCTTTTACATGGCGCTCACATGAGTGCTCTTCATGTGGCATAGGCATGAGTGCTCGGCACATGGTGCTGACACAAGTGCTTTTTATGTGACGCCAACAAGGTATATTGCCAAGAGTCTTGGTCACCTGTCACTGCCTCCATGAGGCCCAGCGCTTAAACAGTGCTTTTTACATGCCACTGGCATGGGGGCCTGTCAGATGGCACTGGCATTGGCCACAACTTTGATTTCCCTTAGTTCGATAGGTCTTCACAAATGTTTTTAACAGATCAATTATGTAACACTGGCATCGGCCATGACTACAATCACACTTGGTTTGATGTCACTGCCTCCATGAAGCCCAACACACAAACGGTACTTTTTACATGCCACTGGCACAGGTGCCAGTCAGCTGGTACTAGCATTGGCCACAACTATAAAGTCACTCAGTTCGACATGTCTTCACAAGCACAGCACATCACCCAATGATTGAAGGGTGCTTTTAATGAGCCAGTTATGTGACACTGGCATCAGCCACAACCGTGATCTTACTTGGCTTGCCGGGTCTTCTCAAGCACAGCATATCACCAAAGGTCTTAGTCGCTTGTCATTGCATCTGTGAAGCCCAATGTTCGAAGGTCATGCTTCACCACCTCATCCCATGTCTTCCTGAGTCAACCTCTTCCACAGGTTCACTCCACCATTAGAGTGCAACACTTCTTCACACAGCTATCCTCATTCATACACATCACATGACCATATCAGCATGGTTGTCTCTCATGCACACCATGAGATGCTTCTTATGGCCAACTTTTCTCTCAGGAGACTTACACTCTGTCCTGCATGCACACTGTCATTACACATCCAGCGGAACATATTAGTTACCTTTCTTACATGCCTATGCATGTCCTCAGCAGCTACAGCCCATGTTTTGCTGCCGTGTAGCATGGCTATTCATGCACAGGCATCATATAGTCTGCCTTTCACCCTGAGTGAGAGGTCCTTTGTTACCATCAGAAGTAGGAGCTCTCTGAACTTTGCCCAGCCAATTCTTATTTGAGCAGCTATGCTCTTAGAGCATCCACCCCTGCTACTGAATTGGTCATCCAGATAACAGAAGCTATCAACTACTAGTTTTCCCCACTGGCATATGATGGAAACTATTTTCTGTAAATTTTTGTGCATCTTCCACACACAAAAACTAACTTTCCTGTTAAACTTCCTCTGATATAGCTGCACCTATTATGTTTCTATAGCTTACACTGGGTACATCTTAGGGAGTTTCGACCTCCACCTTTTCTACAGATCAAGCAGGGCCATCTACCCGAAGGGATTTGGGATTTGTCCACCTTCTTACTTACTAAGATTTAGCCATGAAATATCTTCCATCTCTAAAGATAAAGTCAACAGTTCAAAAATTTATAGTTTCTGTTTTGAATAATAGATTATGGCAATCAGAAATATCAACCCACTCAATGTCAATGACTGGAAGGTACTTGGCCCAGTGATTAGGATGTTGCAACCACAATCTTGCAATCCTGAATTAACTATTCTTTTATTCCTTTAGTCGAACAAATCGACCCCAGGACTTATTCTTTGTAAGTCTAGTACTTATTCTATTGGTCTCTTTTGCCGAACCGCTGAGTTACAGGAACATAAACACATCAACGTCAGTTGTCAAGTGATAGTGGGGGAGAGACAAAAACACACACTCACACATATATGACAGGCTTCTACACTTTCCATATACAAAATCCACTCATAAGGCTTTGATCGGCCCGAGGCTATAGTAGAAGACACTTGCCCAAGGTGCCACACAGTGGGACTGAACCCAGAACCATGTGGTTGGTAAGCAAGCTACTTACTACACAGCCATGCCTGCGCCTATGAAAATAAAAGAGAAATTAATGGAGTAAATAATATTTTTACTCCAGCCTCAGGCCAAAATCATATTTTGGACAGGATTATTTGAAGGTATCAGAACAAAATCCCACCAAACAAAGCAGTTATTGTTCTAATCAATAATAAATATTTGAACTTTTTTTCTTATAAAATTTCACTTTCATAAAATATTTTTATTGTGTAAAGAAAGAACAATATCCAAGGGGATATTCACTGCTGCAGGATTTTGTTGGGGGAGGTGTCCTAGTACCTTGTCTGAGTCTCAATTCTTCAAGCAGATGCAACCAAGATATCTTGCAATGATGCACCAGAAATCTTTGTCTCCTCTTAGTTTTGGTGGTAATGAAAGTTAGGATCACTTATGGTGAACTCAGAGTGAACTACTTTAAATAGTTTTCTCTGGTGCACTGTGGTTTCTAGCATCTTGGTGCCCCTACATCACAGGAATAATGTGTGGTGTCGGGCAATAGATTAAGTTCTCAATGAGATTAGGGTGTGGCACTCATGGTCACAAGATCATGGTTTCATTTCTTGGGACTGGGAGCTGTGCTGTGTCCTTGAACAAAACACACCATTTCACCCTGCAATGGACTGGCACCCCATACACTGAGAACATTATGATTTCAATCACTTATACTGAAGGAAGCGGGAACTACCCAATGAGTTCCAGGACTCAAGACAGTAATGTCCAGAGGGTTCATAATGATGAGGATGAAATGTCAAGGAATGGATTCGCCATCTAACAGCACATAGCAGAAAAATCAAGCAGTATGATCAAACCAGAATTGAACCGTACTGTCAAATTCCGTGTACCAAAGTTCAAAACAAAAAAAATCTTCTACAAAATCTTGGCAAACAACTGACGAACATTCGCAATCTATCACTTTATAAGTTACAAAAGATTTACCATTCTTAACACACAAAAACTAAAAGAAAGAAAAAAAGAAAACATTTGAGATTACAAGGTTTCTCTGTTTATTGAATTATAATGAATACATTCAAATATAGCAAATGGCAAAATAAATACCCATGACACATTAACGAAGCAATATAGGAGATAAAATTTGGTCAGAAAGAAGAAGAATAGTGTGGTGTGAACAAATATTACAATTAACTGACAATGGTGTGTCTTAGAATAAATTGAGATTTCACAAAGAGACACAAATAACAAATACTAGAAAGGCATAAGCAAATCAGGAAGTGATGGTAATATTCTATTTTATGTAGAAATTTTGAGAGGGTTTTCTTTTATTTGTATTTTGGGTTTCTTTTTGTTTATATTTTTCGTTTTGTTTTGGAGTTTTTTTTTCACATTTATAAATTGCCTTTGAAGTGTATTAATTTATTGTGACAGTAAGAACACAAATACATATATATATAAACACATATAAAATAATAATGTCTCAATTATGTATATAATAAAGTGTGTGTATAAATATATATAACATATACATGTAAACATACATATACACACACACACATATATATATATATACATACATACATACACAGACACACATAATATACATATATTCAAGCATATTCATATTTACATAAATGTATACACACACACAGATACACATCACACACAAACATATGCAGAAGTATATATATATAAATATATAACACTTCATTTAATAAGACTTACATTATCTCCTTCATATTTAGCAATCTATATTTATCTTTTTGTTTTGTTTTGTTTGTTTTTTTTTCCTTAATAACAAAAAAAAAATTTAAGCTTAAAAAATTTACTTAGAAGAGGATAAGAAATAAAACAAAAATTCAATCACTTCACATAAGTCTTTTTTTCGCTTATATATTATAATAAAGCAAGAATGTAGTTATTTTGGTTTTTTCTTTTATGTCACATAAATGAAGATACATCGCCGTGTGCTTAAGAGTGTTCAGCTCACAAAGGCACGGTCGTGAATTCAATTCCTGAACCAGAAATACCCTCGATCTTTGGCTGGATGAATGGTGAGAGTGCCAAAGGGTATCACTTTGCAACTGCATAGGAACATAAAACAATCAGAAGAAAACATAAGGAAAGCATAATTTAGGGTACCAAACTGTAGAAAGAGGGTGTTGAAAAGTTCTTGGCTTTGGGTAAAAGAAAATACAGGAGAGTCAGTTGATTTTATTCAACTTATTCTCCTCTCAGATTTGTTTATCACAGCGATCCTTCAGTTACGCTAAGCTCTGTGAAAGAACTTGGAAGGTTGGGCCTCCAGCAAGGCCTTTCGCGATACCCTTAAAACCAAGAACTTTTCAGCAATCCTTCATAATTATCCACATTTAGAGGTCATAGCTCAATACTGACGTGATTAGTATGCCAGAGGATAGAATTGCAAAATAGTCCCTTCAAGTCAAACCAATTACCAAGAGACCAAAAGGTAGATCAAGAACAAGATGGTTGGATAATATCCACAGTCTCACTTGGTCACGGTTGGGAATCCAGCCGGAAAGTGTAATGATGGTTCCTTCTGACAGGACCCAATGAAGGGGGTGCCTGAGGATACTAGCCTCACAACCATCCCAAGAATATTGGGTGGGAAAAAATGGATGGATGGATGATCAGATATCCAGAAAATTTAGCTGTCTGGAAACATTCTGGCCCCAGTGGTGCTGGACAGGAGAGAATTTACTGCAGACTGAAAGAACCTCTCCAGTGAAAAACAATTCAACAATACTAAATGCATTTAGATAGCAAGCTGGCAGAATCGGTAACCTAGTTAGCACACTGGGCAAAATGCTTAGAGGCATTTTATCCATTTTTACATTCTGATTTCAAATTCCAATGAGGTTGACACACACATTCATACAAACACTTATATCATCATCATCGTTTAATGTCTGCTTTCCATGCTAGCATGGGTTGGGCAATTTGACTGAGGGCTGGCGAATCAGATGGCTGCACCAGACTCAAATCTTGATCTGGCAGTTTCTACAGCTGGATGCTCTTCCTAACGCCAACCACTCCGAGAGTGCAGTGGGTGCTTTTACGTGCCACCGGCACGGAGGGCAGTCAGGTGGTACTGGCAACGACCTCGCTCGAATCTTTTTACACATGCCACCGGCACAGGTGCCAGTAAGGCGATGCTGGTAATGACCATGCTCGAATGGTACCTTTTACGTTCCACCGGCAACAATCATGCTCGGATGGTGCTCTTAGCACCCTACTAGCATGGGGCCCAAGTGCCAGTAAGGCGATGCTGGTAATGATCACACTCGAATGGTGCTTTTTATGTGCCGGTTAGCCACTCTGTTAACGATTCCACTCGTATGGTGCTCTTTGCACCCCACTAGCACGGATGCCAGTCATCGAATTTGATTTTGACTTCAAATTATATGTATACACATATGATTATTTGTATGGATATGTGCATGAATGTATGCATATAGATATATACACATGTGTGTGTATGAGAGCGTGTGTGTGTGTGTGTGTGTATATGGGTGCTAATGTGTGCATATGTGTACAAATTAGCATGAATGCTGACATTCCACACTTGTCAGCACATAACCAAAACAGTGCTGATGCTGACACTCCTTGCTGACATGACCAGATGCTCTCAGAATCTTGCAGAATAAAAAGGCAGTAACTTATTTGAAAAACGAATAGGGTTGATGACAGGAAAAGCATCCAGCCATAAAAACCTGCTGCAAATAAAATCCCATGGAAAAACAAACGGATGGACAAAATACAGAATACTGAACTTTAAGTGGATTCGAAACTTCAGCATAAGCTTTACATTGAACAATAAATAATTACTACTATTGCAAAATAGGGAAGAAAAAGAAAACAAATAACAAACAACCAAATACGTAAACTATTCTATAAAATAGAGAAGAGTCGGAGAAAGGGAGATGATATGTCGTGTGAAGGATCCAGAGAATAAAGATATATTTCTTTAATGTTTCTATATAAAAAGCCTTACACAAGGAGATAGATACATGCCTAGAAAACATTAAACTCAGAAGAGAACAGAAGACAGAGCAGAGAAGAGAGATTTATTCAAAGACACAGTGTAAGTTCCAGATCTATAGATTGTCATCGGAAGTTTCCTTAAAAATGCGTAAAATGTTTTCGCATGTCTTACACAACGCAGCTATCATCTTTGATATCGATGATAATAACAAACAAGAGCATGTTCATTTAGTTTTCTTTCACTTATTTTCTCTATACCATATATTTTCACTGAAGAAATAATATAGAGATGATAATAAATTTGCTATACAATGATTTTGTCATACAAAATTCTGTTAACCATTTCTGATACAGAAACAGATAGAAACAGATGCAGAAAATAAAAAAAAAAACTAACCTCGCTGTTATATTACATACAACATACACTTGACTTCTGTCATCATAGTTTATATACAAGGAGTCAAACGATAATTGTGTTCTTCAGAAAAAAAGTAAGATTCACTCTCACAATAAGTTTAGTTTTCTCATACAGATTCAGATGTCATTGTAACAACAGTACTCTTACAAAAGATTAATTTGATCACAATAATTTACAAAATGAACACTGACATAGCCAGCTTCCAGGAAACTTAACTTTACTATGTTGGTTCAAACAGGAAATTGATGACATAAACAGTTAAATAAATAGTCAAGAGTTAAATACTTCTTTTTAAATAATTTGTTGTTTTCACTTCTAACTGTTAACCGTATTACTTGATTTAGTGTGACAACTTTGAGTATCTACTGAAATCTAATAAAAATAGATAAAGCATCTTGTGCGGGTGCCAGAATAACTGTGTGGTTATGAATATTCCCTAACTATTGTAGATGCAGGCATGGCTACGTGGTTAAGAAGCTTGGTTCCCAACCATGTGGTCTTAAGTTCAGTTCCACTGTACTGCACCTTGGGCAAGCATTTTTTTTAGATTGCAGCCATGCTGGGGCACTGCCATAAAGAATTTTAGTCAAACAAATTAACCCCAGCACTTATTATTTTTATAAAGCCTGCCACTCATCTTATTGGTCTCTTTTGCTGAACTGCTACGTAACAGGATGTAAATACACTGATACTAGTTGTTAAGTGGTGTAGGGGGACAAATACATACACAAAGACACACAGACAGATATATATATATACATATATGTAAAGGTATGTAGTAAAATACAACATGGACAAGAACGTATAACTCTTAGAAGACGACACAATAAACACGGACAGGACACTCGAAACCCTCAGTCTTCAGTCAAGAACCGGATCATCGTAGTAATTTCGGCTGAATATATATATATATATATATATGCACACTGTTTGTTTATGATTTTGTTGACTATACAGTATAGTAGGGTCAGTTGGGTGTCATCTTTCTTCTCTTCACTCCTACCCACCTTCTCCTTCCTCCCTTCATCGTCAACCCTCCCTTCAGTGGGACTGAACCCAGAACCACGTGGTTGGTAAGCAAGCTTCTTACCACACAGCAGCTCCTGTGCCTATTAAACTTTTTTAAGGGAAAAGTTGACAATGACTTCAAAAGTCCAGATTTCCCAATCAGGCTGACCAAGACCCAGACATGCTTGAATAAAACGATTGATGGAGTTGACAAGGCATGGCCTGGGTCCAATGCCTAAAACTAGTAAAATAATGAAAGAATAAACAAATTATAAAATTTCTTTTCTTAGACCCAAACGGACATAGTTGAGAGGAATCTACAAAGATTCTTGAAAAATCTGTTAAACGTGACTGACTCTAGTAATGGATTCACCAACAAAAGTTAAATAAACATGATTCATAAACAGAAGTTAAATAATCATTACAAAGATCAGCAAGATTTTATGTTATTTTATATTTATAGCATAGGTCCAAGCATGGCTGTGTGGTAAAAGGCTTTCCAACCACTTTGTACCAGGTTCAGTCTCACTGAAAGAATCCCATTGCGTACATAAATATATATATATTTATATATATATATATTATTTCTTTATTGCCCACAAGGGGCTAAACAAAGAGGAGACAAACAAAGACACACAAAGGGATTAAGCCGATTTCATCGACCCCAGTGCGTAACTGGTACTTAATTTATCGACCCCAAAAGGATGAAAGGCAAAGTCGACCTCGGCGGAATTTGAACTCGGAACGTAACGACAGGCGAAATACGGCTACGCATTTCGCCCGGCGTGCTAACGTTTCTGCCAGCTCGCCGCCTTAATATATATATATATATATATATATATCATCATCGTCATTTAACACCCGCTTTCCATGCTGGCATGGTTTGGACAGTTTGACTGAGGACTGGCGAGCCAGCAGGCTGCATCAGGCTCCAATCTGATCTGGCAAAGTTTCTACAGCTGGATACCCTTCCTAATGCCAACCACTCCGAGAGTGTAGTGGATGCTTTTACGTGCCACTGGTATGAGGGCCAGGCAGGTGGTACTGGCAACAACCATGCTCAAATGGTGCTTTTTACGTGCCACCTGCACAGGAGCCAGTCCAGCGGCACTGGCAATGACCACGCTCGAATGCTGTTTTCCATGTGCCAGTAAGGCAGCAGTGGCAACGATCATGCTTGAATGGTGCTTTTTACATGCCACCAGCACGGGAGCCAGTCAGCGGCCCTGAAAATGATCACACTCGGATGGTGCTTTTAATGTTCCACTGGCACAGGTGCCAATCAGACAGTACTGTCATCGGCCATGTCAGCGATTTTGATTTCACTTGCCTCAACAGGTCTTTACAAGCAAAGTTTACTGTCCACTGGATGAAGAATACTCCTAAGTGGGCTGGTTATACACCAGTCATAGGCCACGAGTTGTGGTCTCACTTGGCTTGCCAAATCTTCTCAAGTACAACATATCTCCAAAGGTCTTGGTCACCAGTCACTGCCTCGGTGAGACCCAATGTTCGGCCTCACCACTTCATCCCAGGTCTTCCTGGGTCTACCTCTTCCACAGATTCGTCAACTGCTAGGGTGTAACGCTTTTTCACACAGCTTCACTGAAACAATATATATATATACAAAGTAAGATAGGGGTTATGGGTGTAACCCACTGTGAGATAGTATTTATCCAATATACTGTTGGTAAAGTACCCAGATTCTTAATACATAAATGTTTTTAATTGCAATGCAATTAACTCATTTATTGTATTAAACGGGTGAAGGTAAAGAAATATTTTTACCGTAAATTTATAATACAAATAAGAAAATGTCCAACATTCAAATATCCGTAAGTTGATGATCAAACTAAATTTGTTTCTCCATTTTCTTATTTGTATTATATATATATATATATATAATAAAGGGTATAAAAATAGCATACTCTGAGGGAACTAAAAGATGTAGAGTAAACCAAGGGTAGGGTAATCCAGTGTAAGGAAAACCCTTCACCTTTTTTTTCTTTTTTACAATGCAATTGAGGGAGATTTGAAAGCTACTTCTAGTCATGTGGAGGCTCCCACATATACATACATGTCCTTTTGACATTTGTTGTTTTTGTTTTTATAATACGCTGCAGTACATTGGAGCTTGTCCAGAAGACCTTTTCCATAGCTTTTCTGATTTGTCTTAAGTGAAATCTCCCACTGTCTCTGACATAAATGTGTGTGTGTGTGTGTGTGTGTGGACAATAGATAAAGAGGCATTTCCCTAGTGGAAAAATGAGTGTGTGTGTGGTAATTTGTTACAACACTGATTTTGCAGATAAACAAAAAAAAAAGAAAGAAAGAATTCAGAAACCATAACAAAAGACTTTTTCTCCATTTAGGAGGACAATGAAAATAGCAGTAGTCATGGAATGAAAGAGAAGAGAAGTGAGAGAGAGAGAGATTTTTAGTAGTGTGTCTTGGAAAAGGAAAGGGAGTCACACCCCAAAAATGTGAAAAGGGGAATTCTTATTGAGAAAATGGGTTTTGTCTTTTAATTTTGTCTCATTTTTGCTTGTTTGTTGTTTGAAGAATATCTGCTAGTTTCATTAGCCCTTGTGTTTCTGTGGTAGGTTTGTGGCTATGTATATATCAAGACAACTCTACAGAGAAGAAAGGGTTTCAAAGAAAACATTAAAAAAAAAAAAAAAAAAAAAACAGACACCCCTATAACCCCACATTGAATTCTCCTAAACCTATTCTTTAGTTTGCAGAGAAAGAAGGGGGGGGGGTATTGTGTTGTTGTCATTATTGTTGCTGTTGTTGTTTTTGGTATTGTCTTAAAGAACGTCAAATATTTCTTGTGCCACACAAAACAATTAAAAAAAAAAGGACAAAACAAGAGTTTGACACAAATTTATTCCAAGAAACAAAAAAAACAGAACTTTTGTTTCATGTTGAATTGTTAAGTAGGTTCAATACCACTTGGGATTTCATTCACATCACTCAGCTGTCCAGCATTTGCTTACAACTTGGAGCTAATACAGAGAACCTAGACATTTTCTATTCACTAACAAGGAGACAAAACATAATTAGATTAAACATACTGTCAAAAAATATGTATATAACCAAAAGCACACATGCACATTTTATATACACACAGTGCATGTGTGTGTGTGTCTGAATGTGTATATAAACATGTCTATATTATAATACATTGTATATATTTGAAAAAGGTTTTCTTGAATTAAAAATTATTAGTTAATTAAAAAGAAATTCTTAAAAGGAGGGAAAATGCACGTTGAAAAGCCGAAAGCAGCAAAAAGTGCTTACACAAAAGCTTCCTTCCATAGTGTCTGTGTTAATCGTTTTTTTTTTCAATGATTTGTTATATGACTAACAAGTTTTGTATTTAAGAAAATTTTTTTACCAAATACCGTAACACAATCAAGAAATTTTTCTGAAATTTTATGTAATATATCAAATGGAATTGTAGTTACGACACCTGTGCCGGTGGCACGTAAAAAGCACCATCAGAACGTGGCCGATGCCAGCGCCGCCTTGACTGGCTTCTGTGCCGGTGGCACATAAAAAGCACCAACCGATCGTGGCCACTGCCAGCCTCCCCTGGCACCTGTGCCAGTGGCACGTAAAAAGTACCCACTACACTCACGGAGTGGTTGGTGTCAGGAAGGGCATCCAGCTGTAGAAACACTGCCAGATCAAACAGGAGCCTGGTGCAGCCTCTTGGCTTCCCAGACCCCGGTCGAACCATCCAACCCATGCTAGCACGGAAATCGGACGTTAAACGATGATGATGATGATAGAATAGTTATTAATAGGTGCAGGCATGGCTGGTAAGAAGTTAGCTTCCCAACCACAAGGTTCCGGATTCAATCCTACTGCATGGCACCTCGAGCAAGTGTCTTCAACTATAGCTCCAGGCTGACAAAAGCCTTTGTGGGTGGATTTAGTAGAGAGAAACTAAAAGAAGCCTGTTATGTATATACAGATATGTATGTGTGTGTACATGTGTCTTGGAGTTTGTTTCCACTCCACCGTTTGTTATCTGGTGCTGGTTTGTTCACATCTCCACAACTTAGTGGGCTGGCAAAAAGAGACCAATAAAATAAGAACCAGGCCTAGAAAAAATAAGTAATAGGTGATTTGTTCAACTAGACCCTTCAGGGTGTGTGCACCAGCATGGCCAAGGTCTAATGACCGAAACAATATATGTGTATGTGTGTGTGTGTGTCTGATGGCTATCAGATCGTGCAAAATTTCTAGTTCCAATAAGGCTGACAAAACACCCCATGTATAACAAGATAATATATACATACACATATATACATACATATACATATATACATAATATATACATACATATACATATATACATATATATACATATATACATAATATATACATACATATACATATATACATAATATATACATACACATACTACTACTGGAACCTCATCGGTTGCCACAATCAGGGTACCAGTTGATCTGCTCAACGAAACGGACTTGCTCAGGAAATTAACGAGCATGTGGCTGAGCGTTCCACAGACATGTGAACCCTTAATGTAGTTCTCAGGGGGATTCAGCATGACACAGGGTGTGACAAGGCTGGCCCATTGAATTACAGGTACAACTCATTTTTACCAGCCAAGTGGACTGGAGCAATGTGGAATAAAGTGTCTTGCTCAAGGACACAAGGTGTCATCAGGAATTCAACTCAAAACCTTGCGAACGTGAGCTGAATACCCTCATCACTAAGTCACGTGTCTTCACACACACACACACACAAACACACAACAAGATCAGATAGGCAGATAGATTAAATAGAGATAGATTAGATAGAGATAGATTAGATAGATAGATAGATAGATAGATATCTTTCTTTATTGGCCACACAGGGCTGAACACAGAGGGGACAAATACAAATGTAGAACTTTTCTTTTTGAAAATGAAAAAAGGGGAAAAATAAGAAAAAAAAGTAAAATTCTGATCAAAAGGGATCGGGAAAAAAAAAACAATCAGAAGGGATCATGTATCATAGAAGAATTTTAAAGATGTAAAAAGTAAGATTATGTTTATCTGTGGAATGAAAAGCCTACGGAAAAGACCACGGTAACCTCAGGAATGGAGGGAATAAACACATAAGAACAAAGTGCTCTCGCTCTCTCTCTCTCTCTCTTCGATTTACAGGATCATGCTCAAAGTGGTTTTATCACTCGCATGCACAATTTTGCTACATTCGCCCACCTTTTTTTGAAACTTTCACAAGACAAAACCTGCCTCTCCATTCTCACCTTCCTTTTCAAGTGGTACTTGAAAAAGTTGAGCGATTGGCCAGAGAGCTAAGTGTTTGTCTGTAATCCTTTAGCTTAAGTCCACCACACACATTCTTTCAACATAGCCACCAGTACGATGAAGACTGCTTTGCCTTCCCGGTTGAGGGAAGGTGGCAGAGCAACCAATACGATAGACTCGGCCGACAGGCGGACTCATCCCACATGAGACAGCAGCTGTTTGGCATAAGCCCACAGGTCCAAAATGGTTGGACATTGCACAAGTGCATGCAGAATGGTTTCATCGCTCTGACTGCATCTTGGACAAGTCGATCTGGTGTGTCTCGAACCGTGCCTGTAGAGCTTATCCCAAATGGGATAAATTGATAGATTAGATAAGATTGATAGATTAGCTTAGATTAATAGATTAGCTTAGATTGATAGATTAACTTAGATCGATCGATAGATTAGACTAGATAGATAGATTAGACTAGACTAGATAGATAGATTAGATTAGATTAGATAGACAGATTAGATTAGATTAGATAGCTAGATTAGATTAGATCGATAGGATTAGATAGATAGATAGATTAGATTAGGCTAGATTAGATTAGATAGATTACATGATAGATAGATAGACAGAAAGACAGAGAGACAGATAGACAGATAAATTTGAAAGATAGATAGATAGATAGATAGATAGATAGATAGATAGATAGATAGATAGATAGATAGATATGCACAAACATACACAGATACATATATAACTTACCAGTTTCAACATATTTAAATTTTACCATATATGTGTGTATATATATATATATATATATATCTTACATATAAAATTTGTTGAAACTGGGAAGCTTTCATAATGTATTTAGAGCCGAGAGAAAAGTGAAAATTATTTGTGAGAAAGAAAATAGCAAGAAAATTCAGTACAGAACATACATATATATATATACACGCATATACACACACTCACAATGAGGCACAATGTAAGAATAACAAGTATTTGAAAAAAAAGTTCAAGAATTGAGAATAAGAGAGGGTGAGAATATAACATTAAAAAGAACCAGTGTTATTAATATAAAGAAGAAACAAAAAGAGAAAGAAGGAAAAAAAGAACACAATACTATTCTTTATTTTCATGTTTTTATGACTATTCAAAGCCTGATGGTGATAGATCTTTTATGTAACTTTTTCCCCCCTTTTTCTTTGTATTTTTTTTTTTTGTTGTTTGTTATTTTCTTACTTGATGTTTTGAAATCAGAGAAATAAAAAATAAAAAAAAAACCACAGGAATTGGACAGATATGATAAATTCTAAGGTTCTTCTTCGATGTCTTCTTCATCATCATTTTCTTTATTTTCTCTCTTATTTGTTTTCATTTTTACTTATCTAATTCCTTTTTATTGTGTGTGTGTGTGTGTGTGTGTGTGTGTGTGTGTGTGTGTGTGTGCGGTTTTTTTTTTTTTTTTTCATTTTTAATTCAAAACAACAAGTTTGGTTCGAGGAGAGGACAGCAGGAACCTAGATTCAGGAACCTGCAAATGTCTTTCTAGGTTCTCCCATCAAAGTGTAATAAAGCAAATATGAAGAAAATAAAGAGTTTTTTAAAAAAAGACAAAGAAAACAATAGCTAACAAGAAACATTCATACATTTCTTTATTTCTCTTGCCAAGATTATTATTATTATTATATTATTATTATTATTTCTCTAAAGAAACAGCAAGTGTCAGGAAGACATAATATCTGAAATCTTGTATAGGAAACTGGCAAAAATAAAATTTCTGCTCAATATTCAAAAATATATTGCCATAAACTACACTGCAACCATTGTTTATATGCCCCTGGGTGAGGCACATGATCATTAGTTTCAGTCTGACTGGCTACCTATAGGTCACACTCATTCATATTTCTTTCTTCATTGAACAATAGTAAGAGAAGCATACAACAGAATACAAATACACAAATATCAAAATTTCACAAAATATATATTTTAAAAATCACCCTAAACATACACACACACACAACTGTACTGCCATATAAACAAGTGTTTCATTAATATACACTACCCCAGTATGGCCACAAATCAAAGACTCACACCAGTAAAGGTGTTAAAAAACATGCAAAATATAAACAGAAGCAAGATTGAAACAGGTGTAAAGTTAAATCCTCTCAGAACCATGTAATTATAAAATTACACTTCAGCTAAAACACATCTTTTGGTTTTGGAATACGCTTTTTCTTTCTATATATTTTAAGTAAGAATTTCTGACTCATTTGTAGATGTGTCATCATTACACATCCACATTACACCTTTTAGATCAGGGAACCAGCATACCAGCAAACCACAAAATTGCACCAGCCAGCGTCACCACTACCTCCAAGCCCATCATATGTATGTATGTATGTATGTATGTATGTATGTATGTATGTATGTATGTATGTATGTATGTGTGTATGTGTGTATGTATGTGTGTATGTATGTATGTATGTGTGTATGTGTGTATGTGTGTGTGTATGTACGTATGTATGTGTGTATGTATGTGTGTATGTATGTATGTGTGTATGTATGTATGTGTGTATGTATGTATGTGTGTATGTGTCTGTCTGTGCTTGTCCCACCACCACCATTTCTTGACAACCGATGCTGGTGTGTTTGTGTCCCTGTAATTTAGCTGTTCAGCAGAAGAGACTGATAGAAAAAGCACCAGGTTTAAAGGGAATAAGTCTAGGGGTCAATTTCTTCAACTAAAGGATGGTGCTCCAGCATGGCCACCGTCAAATGACTGAAACAAGTAAAGAATAAAGGAATACCAGAAAAACGTTCCGTACCACTAAACCATGAAGGTCCTTTGAATATGTACGATGTATTTTGAGATTAATTAGAAATTACGTTTACGTTTGTCTAACTGAAATATTTTGGTTGGATTATATAGTCATTGGTGTTACATAACTTTCTATATTTTGTAACTATTACAATAAACTTTTCTAAGCCTGGAATTTTTGTGGGGAGGGGGCCAGTTGATTAGATCGACTCCAGTACACAATTGGTACTTAATTTATCGACACCAAAGGACGAAAGGCAAAGTCGACCTCAGCAGAATTTGAACTCAGAAAGTAAAAACAGAGTCAAAATATACAACCATTTCTCAAGGCACCAGTACACTGTTTACAGATGCTTACATTTTTTATGTTTTCCGTGAATTTTTCACGGGTCCAGCTAGTAATTATGAATACTTTAATCCTTTAGTAATCAGATTACCCTATCAAATGTAATTTTTTTTTTTCCCCCTTTGCTTCAGTCATTCAAGTATTTTAAATCAAATATGTAGTCAAGCCTCATACTTATTCTGCTACTGTCTCTTCAAATTTTTAGTCAAGCCTCATATTTATTCTGCTAAGGTCTCTTGTTGAACTGCTAAGTTATGGGGAGGTAAACACACCAACACTGGCTGTCAAGTAGTGGTGAAGGGACAGACACAGAGACAAAGATATACCACATCCACTCTCAAGGTTTGGTCGGCCCAAGGCTATACTAGAAGACACTTGCCCAAGGTGCTACATAGTGGGACTGAACCCAGAACCGTGTGGTTGGGAAGCAAGCATCTTACAACATAGCTAGGCCTGCACCTATCTATTTACATCGCTTTGAAATTAATCATGTATTATCTCCAAGCTTCAAGATTTTAATGTTGTTATTGTTAATTTCTCGAATGACATTCCTGAGTAGGTGTGAGAGGCTGGATATAGCAAGCTTAAATGTTGAAGGGTTAAAAATGGGCAATGTTGTATCATAGAAAAAGAATGGAAATTTGAAATGGGTAGATATGAAAAGCATTAAATATAACATCAGATAGATATATTATTATTTTCTCAGATAAGAATGTTTGGGTATTTGCTTTGCAGTACTATGCTCATATACATGCATTGATTAGGTAGAAATCTGTTAACATTAACAGTCCGAATAACATAACACACTGAATGTCTATTTTGTTTGGAATATGAATCAGAAATATTTGAAATATGCTACATTTTTGGAGGTTTTGTTTTTGTTTTTTTTCTTCTTTCATTTTTTTTTTTTTTTTTTACAATTTTCAACTAACACATGGTTATACAAAAGGTTAGGATCACCTTTTGAAAAAAAAAAAAAAGAAAAAAATTCTCTCACATTTCATTTTTTTTCGGTTTGTTTTATTTTTTGGTGGCTTTCAATTTTTTTTTTTCTTTTTTTGCTATTTCATTAATCTTAACTTGAAACAATATTAGTATTCCTATCATACAACAAACTTCAAATGACAAATAACGGCCGTTACAAGATGAAGTGAGTGGGGGGGAGGAGAAAGCAAAAATATTAGAGATAAACATAATAACTGTTGCTTTGGGAATAAAGTATAAAGATATCTGTTAGAACCTTATTTATTTATTTATTTAATTTTTATTCATTTATATATTTTTTTATTTTACTTTTGAATTTTTTTTATATAATTTTTTTTTTTTCATATTTCATTGTGAGCTGGTTAATTCAGTGTGATGTAAAGAGGTGTTTGAACAAACACAGACAACAAACAAACACAAAGTCAGTGACAAAAGAAGTGTAAGCAACAGTAGAAAAATAATAAAAAAAAAAAAAGACCCAAAACTTTCTCCCAAAGGAAACCACCGGAAGCGGTAAGCTAGCAAGCTTCTTTCAGTGCATGCATTCTGTGGAAAGAATTAAAATTTTACAGCAATATTCTTGTAAACGCCAGTCAGTATTCGAGTTCAATGTAAGTATAGCAACCAATTTGCCTTCTAGGGTTGTAGACAAGGTCAGAAAACAGATTCTAGAATCCAACAGAGAAAGGGTGGAGGGATGGAAAAGTTTAAATGATGAACGAGAAAGAGAGAGAAGTGGGGGGTGGAATACATAACTGTCTCTCAAAATATAAAATAAAATTTTTACAAAAATGAACCATAATAAGGAAGAAAAAATGGCCTCAAAGCTCTTTCATAACTAACACTACCATTAAAGTGAATGAATATGGCAAGAAACATTGAAAGAAAACCAAGAAGAAAAAAAAGAAAAAGAAAAGGGAAACCAACAACGATCAACAAAACTAGATTAACTTCCTTCAACTTTCTTGCAACGATTACCATTTTAGCATTCACCAGAGAATAAAGCTAGTGTGTGAGCTATACAGCAAAAGTGAAGAACTGAGACAGATTCTAGACTTGCTGGTATGATACAAAGAAAATATTAGATTGGTTACTGCTAAGGTTGTAGAAAAATTTAGTTTAAAGTTGCATTTTAGAGAATTCGGCAAATATTTGTTTTCCAAGAATTTAGCTTATATTGTAGTAGAATGTAGTTTGGTGAGCTAAATTCAACCTATCATTTTGTAGATGAACAATCAAAAGCATGAGATAGGCATGATAAATTATCAAGCATCGTTACCATCATCATTAAACAACCATGTCCCACGCTGGCATGGGTTAAACATTTTGACATGATCTAATGTGCTCAAGGACTTCATCATGCACCAGTGTCTTCTTTGGTATAGTCTCTATAGCTTGGGTGCCGTTCCTAAAGCCAACAACTTAACAGCATGTCCTTGGAGCCTTTTCCATGTCACCAGCACCAAATCCACTCACAAAGTTTTGATCAGCTCAGGGCTATAGGAGAAGATATTTGCCCAAGGTGCAGCACAGTGAGACTAATACATATATACATACATATATATTCTCTATTTATATTCTTTGTCTAAATTAAATGTTTATTTCTTTTTTGAGTGATGCCAAATGTTTTGTTCTTACATTTTTTATTTTAATCTTTATCTGCCCACTCAAGGAGAAACCACTTCTAGCCACCTTCAATAGGGAGTCTCGACACCACATTTTTCAGTCGCAGCTCAAACCGGAGTTTTAGAGGCAAACCAAACTGAGCACTAATAGTACGTACCTATTACATAACGTACGTCAATGAAAACTCATACTTATGTACATATATACATAAATGCATACATTCATACATATTCTCGTAGAATCATGAAGGTGCATATGCCATTAATTTTTTAATGTTTCTAAATGTTGTAGTTCCTGTATTTACCTGATGAAAAGGATTTTTTTGTAATGATGAAATAACTCCATTAATCAAGTAAAAATTCGTTAGAAGCAGCTGTAGTGAATCGACACATTATCCATCAGTTGTTATCATTCATTTACATACATACATGAACAAGCACATACATACATACATACATATAGATCACTGCGTCACTGCATCTACCAGCTTACTGGTTGCTGTTATTCACTGCTTGTTACAATGCACTTCCTCACATTATTTTAGCTTTCAAGTGATGCCACCCTACTGTCAAGGTGGGCAGGCCAACATACCCCATGAACTGAACGCCAGTCAATCACTGGCGCATTTATATCTGAGTGAACTGGAGCAATGTGAAATGAAGAGTCTTGCTCAAGAACGCAATGTACTGCCAGTCTGGGAATCGAAACCACAATCTTGCAATTGTAAGAGCAACACCCTAACCACTAGGCCACAGGCACACACACATGTACAACAGGCTTTTTTCTGTCTCCCACATCCAAATCTAATCACAAGGTTTCCGTATGAATATTTCAAACAATAAAACACCAAAAAAGCTGTGATTCCTATTTTAGAGAATAAAATTTAATGAACTTTAAATCTTCAATATTTTCTGAACTACCCATGCTTGAGTAATATTAGATCTATTCTACAGTAAATACATGTTTCTTTTTCTTTTCAACAGAAATAATAATAATAATAATAATAATAATAATAATAATAATAATAAAAATAAATAATAATAAACTCAAGGCATGAGTTAGCAACAAAGTTTTTAGAGAACTAAAAACACAGATGACTAAGCTAGCTTCTGCAAAAGCCAGAGCAGTTTAAATGCCAACTCTTTAGGCAAGTAACAACAAACCTTTTTGCATTTTTATTTTAAAATGCAAAACAACTGTCACTATTAAGCGAAGCAAAAATGAAATATAAAAAATAAACGCAAAACAAAAACATCATAAAATAAAACTCTTGGATTTTCACTTTTAAACTTCAGGATATTTTTATAAAACTTTATAAAACTATTTTATCTTGGATTTGAAAAAGTAAATGCACTATAGCATCCAACAAGGCTTATAATATATGTGGGGGCGGGGGAGTAAATCATCATCGTGTGGTTAAGAAGCTTGCTCTGCCACCCTGTGATTTCTGGTTCAATCCCATCCCACAATGTGGCTTCATAGACAAGTGTCTTCTACTTACAGCCCTGTATAAACCAATGCCTTGTGAGTGAAATGTAAGGCAGCATGTTAAGGCTTGCCTCTTTGTGTTTAGATGTACACTAATTTTTACATGTGTGTGTGTGGGTATCTGTGTATGCCTCTTCTCACACTGTTTTTGTATCATTGGCTGGGAGAAGGGTCACTACTATCTCTTGCAGTTGATCATCCATCATTGATGATGGTCAAGAAGGTCGAAATTATGAGATCTGGTGATCTCAGTGCTGGAGATGGTAAATGTTTATCTCCCCACTAGGAATATAAGCAAGCGTGTTTTTTGTACCAAAAGCCAATACGAAAGTTTCTATCACAGTATAGTTTGTTCTAATAGAACATCTGTGTTCAAGTAGTGATAAATATTGCCTTTGTCGCAAATATTCTTCCATTCTATTATTTTTACCTGTTTCAGTCATTTGACTACAGCCATGCTGGAGCACCACCTTGAAGGGTTTTTGTTTGACAAATCGACTCCAGGACTTTTTGTTTTAAAGCCTAGAGCTTATTTTATTGTCCACTTTTGCTGAACCACTAAGTTACGAGGACAAACACACCAACACCAACTGTCAAAGACACACACAGATATATATATATATATATATATATATATATATGACGTATGAACTGTATATATATGGTGTATGAACTAGTCTACTCATCATCATCTACCAATGGGTGCGACTCCCTGATCTCGCCCTGCTGCCTTGTGGATAGACTTTTTAGTCAAAGGCTCCGGGTGGGGGTCTCCTAAGCTAACCCTCTACTGCGGCCTAGGCAACCGGGTAGTATACACCTACTGAAAACCATGGATCCTTTTCCCTCTTTTGCCATGGGCAGGAGGAGCTCGTCAGCCATGGCCGGCAACCCTCCTAGGAGAGGGTAACTCCGACTTCAAACCTACAGCCCGAGGATCTCGCCGTCACCGTCCCAGCTCGCTAGGCCATGGCAGATGAACCTCGTGCTTAAAGGGTGGGGCCAGTTTCCATGCACCGCACTTCACCTTAAAACTCCTTAGCGCAGGCCAAAAGACATGTTCCTCAACAAATAGATGCCCCAAAAGAACATCTTTACTACAGCTTACATCATCATCATCATCATCATCATCGTTTAACGTCCGCTTTCCATGCTAGCATGGGTTGGACGGTTCAACTGGGGTCTGGCAAGCCCGAAGGCTGCACCAGGCCAGTCAGATCTGGCAGTGTTTCTACAGCTGGATGCCCTTCCTAACGCCAACCACTCCGAGAGTGTAGTCGGTGATTTTATGTGCCACCGATACAGGTGCCAGACGAGGCTGGCAGACGGCCACGCTCGGATGGTGTTTTTTATGTGCCACCGACACAGGTGCCAGATATATATATATATATATATATATATACAATGGGCTTCTTTCAGTTTCCAAATTCAGTCTACCAAATCCACTCACAAGGCTTTGGTCAGCCCAAAGCTATTATACAAAACACTTTCCCAAGGTGGCACACAGTGGGACTGAACCTGAAATAATGTGGTAGGGAAACAAGCTTCTTACCACTCAGCCATGCCTTTTTTGTCTAAATGAATGGATATGAAATAAAGTGATACAAAAGTTAGAAAGTATAAAATGGCACTTACCGTAAAGCTGGAAGAATATCTTGGCAACCATGACTGACCAGTAAGACGTAACAAATAAAGAGAGCTCTGAGGAGAGAAAAAAATGCAAAGACTTACATATGGAGAAAATTTACACTCATGGATTATTTTTCAAAATGATCAAAACACAGTGAGATTAATGAATGAAAACGGGTTAAGATTAGCATAACACACAGCATATTGTGACTGGGTTTGGGTGGTGGAAGCTGAAGCATATTCATCATATATCATCATCATTTTAATGTATGCTTGTCCATGCTCATATGGATCGGATGAAATTTTGTTGAGACAGATTTTCTATGACTGGATGCTGTTCCTGTCACCAACTATCACTTGTTTCCAGGTAAGCTAATATTTCCCTGTAATCAGGCATGCTTTTCACAGATTGGACACAAAGTATCTGCTTAAATGATGATGATATTTGTTTACACAAAGTCATGACAAAGAGACTATGACATACACACATTACGATGGGCTTCTTTCAGTTTCTGTCTACCGAATGCATTGACAAGGTTTTGGTCAGGTGAGGTTTGACAACAGGAAGGGTATCTGGTCATAGACAATCAGCCTCAACAAATTCCATTTGACTCATGCAAGCATGGAAAAGTGACATTAAAACAATGATGATGATAATGATGATGATCAGCATCATCATGACTGTGTTATAACAAATATGTTAGGGAGGTGGGTGGTATATAAAAGGGTAAAGACCCCTTCCAGCCATGAATGACCATGGGATTGCACCTAGAAACTTACCCTCTGAGGCACAAGTCTGGGCAAGGTTGTTTACAGAAGACAAGCAGTCGCTCATGGATACAAACCTCCACTATCCACGCCATTGATGTTATCCAAGGGAGAGGCAAAGGCCAATACAGCTTGGCACCAGTGGCATCGCAACTCATTTCTACAGCTGAGTGAACTGGAGCAACGTGAAATAAAGTGTCTTGCTCAAGGACACAACACTACTCAGTCCAGGAATTGAACTCACTACCTCATGATTGTGAGCCTGGTATTGAAACCACTGAGCCATTCGCCTTCACGGGTGGTGTATATCAGAAAGGTATTTCTTAGTTATTTCTCTCATTTTAAAAAATATACACTTGCCACAGAAGACGAAAAAACAAAGAAAACAAGAATGGAGGAGGCAGAGGGGATGGAGAAATCAATATGGAAATATGATGCCATAACTTATGGCATCATACCAGACATGTGTTGTAATGGAGATAAAAGAGTGAACTTTTCTTTCAAAAACTCTGAGGACACAGAGGGTTTGGTTAGCACTATCTTAACATCTAGCAGTTTTATATTCTTTCAGCTGTTTCCGTACAGTAATTCTTCAAACACCTCCCTGTTGTAACTGTGTCTTTTCAGAAACTCTTGTTAGTTTCAGTTATAGTTTTATATTCTCTTCATATTGGAAATCCTCTCTTGTGAATGTCTGTGGCGAAGATTTTGTGAGTATTTTGAGGGAGAAGTGGGGGTGGGTTATTTTAGCTATTTTGTTAGTTATTTCTTATATTATATATATATATATTTTTTGGTGTGGGGGTGGTTCTTTTTTAAATCTTCTCTGTGTAACCAAAAGTCTCATGAAAGATCTTCCAAATCTTTAATCTACAAGTTAAAACAGGCAGAGCAATGGAAGCTGATATAAATGTAAAGTGGAGGGGAGGGACGCACACACACAAAAAAACAAGGTGGCAGACAGACATAGACTACAAAAAAAAGAAAAAAAGAAAATAATAAAAACTCCCAAAGAAGAAAAAAAATTTATATTCCATTAAAAAAATGAATAAGTAAATAAAGATTTGCTGAAGATTTTAGCAGGGGTTTCTTTTCACTTTTTTTTTTTTTCTGTTGTGGAAGTTGCTGTGATTATATTTTTTTTGCTGTATACTAATCTTATTGCTATTGATGTTGTTGTTGCTTGTAAACTGAGCAGATTTGCAACATGTGAGGTTTAGTGATCAAATATAAGAGTGGGGAAGGTGTGGCCACCACACCTGGTAGGAATGGTTTGTCTTCAGATAAACCTTATATATATATATTCTGTCATCTTGAGAACAGTTAAATAGGCGTTATATTTCATTTTTTGTTGCTTCTTTTTTATCTTGATATTATAAGAATTTATGGGTGATGAGGGTGATTACTGTGATAGCAATGATGACAGCGATGACAACAATTGCAACAATGGCGATAATGATGATAAATTAAACTATGGCAAGCTGGCAGAACCGTTAGCACACCAGGTGACATGCTTAGCAGCATTTCATGTCTTTGCATTCTAAGTTCAAATTTTGCTGGGGTCAACTCTGCCTATCACCCTTTCAAAGTCTAGCAGTGGTGAGGGACAAATACAAGCATAAAGACATACACACACACACATACTGTATATATCTTATATATATGTATGTATATGATAGATTCCTTTTAGTTTCTCTTTACTGGGGCTTAGGTAGAAGATACTTGCCCAAGGTGTCATGCAGTGGAACTGAACCCAGAATAAAACATGCCCATGCCTAGGTCTGACCCTGAAACCATGGAACTGAGAAGCAAATTTACTATCCACACAGTTACACCTGAGCCAATACATAAGATAATTATTAAACTAGTTCAAAGCTTAATCCAACTCTCAAAATACACACACACACACACACACACACACACACTGATACAAAACAAAAGAAGAGAGAAAATGGGGAAAGACAATATTTTCTGAGAGATTCAAAATGAAAAACACAAACATAAGACAAAATGAAATATAGTCCTCCAAATGTTGTCATAACATTACACTCCTTGCAGACAACATTACACTCCTTGCAGACAACGCCCAGGTATAAAATATAACAAAATATATTAAAAAAATATATATAAACCCCACACCTTCAATCTCTGTATCCCTCTCTCTTTCTCCTTGTCTTTCTCTCTTTCAACATTTCGTAAAACGAGCCAGTAACAATAGTGTCAATTGTTGTATGCTTAACTTGAATTTTTCCCCATTGCCAGATCTATAGTTTGCTGTCTTCTTAAACCAGTTTTTTTTTTTTAATGAATTTTTATGTAAGAGTAAGAAAAATATACATTGAAAAGAAATTTTAAAATTGAGGCAAAAATACTATAATTAAATGTATATTTTAAAAATAAAATATCTAAGACATCTGCTTTCTTCCTTTATTTTTTTTTTCTTTCATTCTTTACTGAACAATAAAAACTAAGTAAAGGGGAAGGATTTCTTTAAAAAAAAATAAAGGATTTCGGAATTTTGCTTGGGAAACATATTTCTTGCAAAAGGGAATTTAAAATTCTACAATGGCTAGAGAAATTTTTAAAAAATAGGCAAAAAAACCCCCATTAAAATGGAAAACCAAACACATAAAAGTAAAAAAGAAACAATATGTGTATGTATATAAACATATACACATACATGATATATATATATATATATATATATATATACACACATACATACATACATACATACATGTGAAATATAGAGGATAACTGAGTATTTAGGAATTTCTTTTGAACAGGAAGCATTGAGAACATATAAGGATTATTCTGTCAACCTCAAGACATTTCTATTGAAACCATTTCCAACATCATCAAAATGAACTTCAGTCAAACAGGAATTGCAGGAGACTTTCTCTGTTGGGAGTTACAGAATTTCGAAAATCAGAAAAGACTCTGTTTTATTCATTCATTTATTTATCTATTTATTAACTTTTAGTTTTTCTTTCACGAAAATTTTTAACAAGAGGCATTATTACATCGACTTTTGAAATAGGTAAGCAATTCTAAGAGGCTGCCGCTCACAACAAAATGTACCCAGCACTACAAGAAACTGACATATGAATGAAGCTGTGGCAGAAGAAAGGGCCACCACACTTAGCCTTCACGCTATTTAATTGCCGATAAATTGTACAAAAGAATAAACTTTGCATAAAGTGAATATCTAGCGAGTAAGTATATTGTATGTCTGTCTATGCAAATGTATACATACATGCATAAATACATATATACATATATATATATAAATACATATATACACACAAATATGCATATATATATATGTATGTATGTTCATATATATAAATGGTGACATTTTTAGAGAATATAATACATTCATATATACTTACACACACACACACACATACATATATATATATATATTCTTTAAAATGTCACCATTTTTGAAGTCATTGATGATGTTCTTTGCACTGATTCAGAGATTTTTCTATTCAAAGAGGAAATCAAAACCGAAATCTGACCCTGTGTACAATTCAATACCTTAACACAATTTGAAATGTATTCTCAGAATTTTTACATTGAAAAACTTTGGTAATATTCGTATTTATTTTATCCAACGGAAAATATTTAAATTAATTTACTCGCTAATTGTTGTACTCTAGTACAATCAATTTAATACTATAAGCTCAACGAGGCAATAATGACATAGAACAAACTTTCCCGTTTCTTAGTAAGCCACAATAGAACTAATTCTGTAATTGTGTAGTTCGTTAATATAAAATTAACATGCTAATTGTATCACTCGATAAAGTCATTAGCGAATTTGTATTAACAAAACAATTGGCAAATGTATATGAATGTAAAAATCACTTCTCTAATTAGATTCATTAGATTATGGACTAAGTTTACAATTGTAATATATCTGTGTGTACATACACCACACACACATATGCATGTGTATATATAGATATACATATATACGTCTAGATATAAGCATTTCTATGTTTGTATATGTGTATATATATATATATATATACATCTAGATATAAGCATTTGTATGTTTGTGTATATATATATATATATATACACACACACACATATATACATCTAGATATAAGTATTCGTATGTTTGTGTGTATATATATATGTATATACATCTAGATATAAGCATTTGTATGTTTGTGCGTGTGTGTATATATATATATATATATATATGTATATAGACACAGATGCACACACAAAGAGCATTAATGTTGTAGCTGTGATCATGATACAAAGGTGGCCAATTTAATTACACAAAGTGAAATGAAACTGATTTAGTGAAGAATTTGTATCAGTAAAATAGCAGGTAATAAGAAAATCTGTTGTTTAAATACTAATCTTAAAATCACTATCATCATCATCATCACTACCATTATCATTCCCAATGCCACCACAAACCATTCAACCACCGCCTCACTATAACTACCACTCCACCACTGTTATCATCATCATCATCATCATCATTACCAACACCACAACCACCAGTATGGCTGGCAGCAGCACCACCATCACAATTGCCATCAAAACTGCTACCAACACCATCACCACAATTACAACGGCCACCAACAACAAGATTACTACCCCCATCACCATCATAATTGATATGTAACTATCATAATGCCAGAAGTTCTCTTTCTGAAATGTTTATAAAATTCTGAATTCAATAAAGATTTCCTTGTTAATCTATCAATAGATTAAGATTTTGCATATTTCTTTTCCTACAATTAGAACAGAGAAGGTGAATGGCCTAGTAGTTAAGCAGTTGCACTCACAATCGCTAGACCATAGGTTCAATTTCCAGGCCAGGTAGCGCTTTGTATTCTTAAGCAAAACACTTCATATCACACTGCTCCATTCTCTCTTTAGATCATGGGGAGAATGTCGGGCTGCTCACCTAGCCAGCAGGGTGGCATCAATTGAAGGCTAAAATGGTACAAAGTGGATTGTGACTAGCAATGTATAGCAACATCTGATAGTCTGGTCAGCCACATGACAATATATTCACTGTGGAAACAATATAGAACTAACCCTTTACTTTTTAATTTATTTTTAATTCTCTCACTCTCATCAGATCTTTCCATGTTTGCCAATCAGGATAATGAGATAAACACCTCATCCTTACACTTTCATTATACTCCTCCTACTGCCACTCACTTCCTACTTGTTGTTTGACAACCTGCTATTCTCACCTTTTCTTACCATGCCAACAAATAAATACAATTTGTTAATTACTTTATGTCAACGTTCTTATCAAAGATTAAGAAACAGAATTTTAATTACGATTTTAATTGTAAAAAGCACTGAAGCTAGTTCCTCATAAAAAGCACACAGTACACTGTACAGTGGTTGGCAAAAGAAAGGGCATCAAGTCATACAAACCATGCCAGATCAGATAATGCAGCCTGGTGTGGCTACCAGCCTTACCAGCTTCTGTCAAACTGTCCAACCTATGCTAGCATAGAAAGCGGACGTAAAATGACAATGATGTTGATGATTCTATAAACTTTCTATCTAGATTGAAATTAAGAAAAACATGAAGGCATTTTGAGTTTTTTTTATAAAATCCCTACAAGATTTGTAACTCTCTGTTTTATACACATATACAGGGTGCAATGGGTAAATTGTTGTCATTTTATATTTTTAATTTTGTGCATACATTGTTTGTTTTTGATTTTGTCAACTACACAGTATAGTAGGGTCAGTTGGGCAATGTCTGTGAGAAAAACAGCACCATGATGCAATTCACTGCCAGAAAATTGGAATTGACATGCTGTACTGCTTGGCATTCACGCCGGAAGTTCCAATATGAATATTTCAGAGTGTTTGTGTGTCAATCTGAGGACATGTACCAAAAGTGATAAAAATCAAACATCTAGTTAACATTATGGTGTTTGGAGTGATCACTAGCAATGGCGACATTATGTCACCATTCATCTTCCTACACAGCCTTAGGCTCAACACAGTAGCCTACATCAAGCGCCTGGAGGAGGTAGGGCTGCCCTCGGTCAAGACGGTGGTGGGTGGAAGACCCTATGTCTGGCAACAGGACTCTGCACAATGCTACACAAATAGGAGAACCTAGTCATGGCTGTCAGCCAATTTCTACAACCACATCCACCCCCTAACATCAGGCCATGTAACTCCTCAGACTGCAACCCCTTGATTAATATATGTGGCGCACAGTTGAGCGAGAGACCGACAAAACTCCATGTAACACCAAAGATGAACTGGAGGCAGGGATTATGACAACATTCACCAACTTAAACAAGGAGACTGTCCAGTTCGACTAAAGGCAGTGCTCCAGCATGGCAGCCTTCAAATGACTGAAACAAGTAAAAGAGTGAAAGAATAACACACATATATAAACATAATAGATGCACACACACACACACAAATATACATATGCAACAATACATAAACGCACACACAAACATACACAGACGCACACACAGTCTATTGACTGGAGATTACAACCCTAGATAACCTAATCAAGATGTTGAAGGAGTAATTATCAAGTATCATTGACACAGGAGTGTCAATGATACTTGTTTAATCACAACAAACACATAAACACCAATTATATATACACACACACACATATGTAAGTAGATAGATAGATGTATATACATACATATATATATGTGTATATATATATATGTACATACATATACATATACTTACATATATATATATATATATATATACATACATGTATATATATACATACATACATATATATATATACATACATACATGTATATATATACATACATACATGTATATGCATACATATATGTACATATATATATGCATACATATATGTACATATATATGCATACATATATGTACATATATATGCATACATATATGTACATATATATGCATACATATATGTACATATATATACATACATATATGTATAAATATACATACATATATGTACATATATACATACATGTATGTACATATATATATATGTATATATATATACACATATATATGTGTATATATATACACATATATATACATACACATATATACATATATACATACATGTATGTACATATATATATATGTATATATATACACATATATATAAGTACATATGTATATATGTACATATACATATATATATATATATACACACATATATACATATATACATATGTACATATATATTTATATATATACATATGTACATATATATATATACACACACATGTGCATATATATATATATATGTACATATTCACACATACATATATATATATATATATATATATATATACATACATATATATAGCTACGTGTGTGTGTATATATATATATATATATATATAAATTATATACGTGTGTGTGCACACGTGTCTCTATGTATTATCATACATATACACACACACACACACACTCTCACACATACTAACATGGAAATCTGGCTTCTATAAGTATATTTACTTTCCTGAAGGGTCATTGATGATAGCAAATAACTTGAAAGTAGTCAACAAGTCTCTTGCTGTTCTGTGTACTACAACCGATTTATCCACACTTGTGAATGAGCTTTTTCTGGCAGCCGGCACTTGTTAATGTTTTTACACATCGTAACAACAACAGAAAAATTAAAGATTTAAAATAAATTTCAAATGAAATTTGAAAGATTCCAAAATGTGAAGGGCTTTAGGAATATGGTGAGTGCGATGTTTATAGATATCATTGTCGTTATTGTTGTATATTCATTTCTTCATGCTGGTTTGGGTTAGATGGGATTATTTTCACGGCAGTCTTTTTAGGTTGTATATTTATGAATCTAACAAGGGTCTCTGGTCATCAGATTGGATATGAACCATTTCATATTCATTACCAACATCCCTCCCACACACAACTACCATCACCACCACCACCATCACTATCTTCATTATTATCGTCACCTTCAAATTCCGCCAAGGTCAACTTTGCCTTTCATACTTTTGGGGTCAATGAAATAAGTACCAGTTACATACTAGGGGTCGATGTAATTGACTAGCCCCTTTCCCCTAAATTGCAGGCCTTGTGCCTATACTTGAAAGGATTATTACCATCACCACCACACCACCACCATCCATTCTGATGATTGGAAATACAACACTGGAATAATAAGATGTGAGATACCAGTTATTACAATCATATATATATGTGTGGATGTATGAATTAGAAGGTCTGTGCAGTTTTTGACTAACAAAGTGTTGCTTAACCAATTAGCATTTAGATTACTCAGTCAAATGTAATGCTTATTTATTCACATTGCTTTGAATTAATCACACATTATCACATATATTTGAGATTTCAATGACGTGATTGTTTATTTTTAAAATGACATTGCAGTGTCAGTGTGAGAGGCTGGATCTGGCCAGTTTGGACATAAATCAGGTAGACAATTTGAGCCAGTTACATTGAATCTATTGCCAAATCGGCTGCAATGAAGGTAGGTTCACTTCTTCATTCGAGGAGTTATCAAACTCCTGAGACTATTCTTTATCTTCATAAGTCCACCATTCTTCCCTGCATTGAGTACTGTTGTCACGTATAGGCAGGTGCTCCTGCGGATTATTTAACAGTGTTGGACCACATTTAACACCATACTTGTAATGTTATTGGTCCTGATCTATCTTCTAAATTGGAGTAACTCTCTCATCATTGTCTAAATGTAATGCTTATTTATTCACATTGCTTTCTATAAGTATTTTCATGGACATGGTTCAGCAGAGCTCTCTTCTCTGGCTCCTCCTTTAAGAACTTATCAGCAATCAATTAGACCTGCATCCAGTTCACATAAATATATTGTGCAACCCCCTAAGTGCCGTAAAGCACATTGCAGTACCAGTTTCTTCCCTCGCACTTCTGAACTTTGGAATTCACTTCCACAGTCTTGTTTTCCTCTTCAATATGACCTCCAGTCTATTAAGTCTAATGCACATCGTCCCCTATTGACTTCTGTCTAGTGTCCATTTAATTCTAGTAGCTCTTACTTTTTCAATAGTCTAAGGGCCTTGTAATGGGTGAATACTTTGAAAACAAAAAAAAAAAAGAATTTCACCTTACTGTCACACATAAAGAAACAATTCCTTTTTGGATTTTGAGGCGCATCACAAAGCTATAACTAATAGCATGTGAATACTAGGTTGAAAAACCAGCTTGGATAGAAGTTGAAGGCTATTCAAATTTAAGAATTCTTATAAGTGAAGTATACACTGGACAATATAGTAGTCTATGATATATATACAAAACAAAAGAAACAGGATGGTCATGGCTAAAATGCCATTGACCATAGGTCTATTTTACCAGGCCTCACCTAACCTAGGGTTAAACAAATGAAGTCAATGCATAGATTGCACCTAACATTCACAAAGCCATTTATAATGGCGATGATATTCCATTCAGAAATATAAAATAATTGAAATACTGGAAACTGCTGAACATATTAGAATAATGTGTGTGTGTGTGTGCACGCACATTTTAAGATCTTAATCAGTTTACATATGCACTTAGTATTATATAATATATATGTACATGTAAAACGTATAATACTAATTGCATAAACTAATTAATTTCTATGTATGTGTATGTATGTATATATATATATATATATATATATATATATATATATATATATATATATACATACATATGCATAAATGTGTATGTATATATAGTACACACCCAGTACTTCATCCATTCATGATTACATACATATATATATATATATGAATGTGTGTATATATACATACACACACACATACCCATGCATAAAGTTAACACTAATAAGCTAACTACTTAATAATTACTGAATCAATTAATACATCCCAAAGAAAATTAAACCAATTATGAACTTAATGTAATTGCAACACTGAAGGCCTACATACACACACAAATGCATATATGTGTGTGTGTGCATATATACACACACACATATATAAATATATACATACACGCATATATACAGACATATATATATATACATACATACGCACTCATATAGCCCCCCCCACACACACACACACCTTCCACAACAAACAGAAAACTAAAGGGAATGCATGATTTCAAAGAAATGTGATTATATGATGTAAGATGACATGTGATAAAGTGTCGATGAGATGATTATGATGACGATAAAGTGATGGTGTGATGATGGCAAGATGATAACAACGATAATAAAGCGAAAGTAATCGCTAACCAAAGGTCGGTGCTAAACAACAGTTCCAAGAAATTAAGGAGATGAAAGATCAATCTCTTATTAGAACGAGCATAAATCAGGATAACATTCCCCAGAATATCCAGTATGTATTGCCGACAGGGTGGCTGACCAGTGGTTGGGATGGGTAGGGCTTAGAGAGAATTAATTGTACAACACAAATATTGATTTCACAATTAGCCACAAGGTCACATTTTCTGGGGGAGAAGAGAGTGAAAGCCAATGCCACCCTCGATGGGAATTGAACCTAGAGTGTAGGTTTTAATTTGGATTACTGTAAATTCATATCACTGATCCAGGGAAGCCACAAGCAAGTTGCTGTGGAAAGAGTTAACCTTTTTTTTTTATCATATTTCAACTGAAATATATAGCTTTTGTTTCAATTAATTTTCAAAAGAATGAAGAATTTCAGTAAGATAACTTGGTCATTTTTAAGCTGTTTAAAACATAAAATAACACGAAATTTTGAAAGGAAACAAGGAATTTATATCATAGAACCAGAGGTGGTCTCGATAGCATGGTATCATAACAATTAAAGGGGATTACATTTCTCAGTCCCTCTGGCTGGTTACTATCTCTCTTTCTGCCTATTGAATGTAAAGTGCTGTACCCAAACCACATTATTCTCTCCACATATCAGTTACTTCCTAAGTTTTGTTTATTAGAATGCCATTTCTTCAGCAATTTCACATTTAGGTATCCATTCTTTGGCCAAACTTTTAACCATTTGGTTTGCTTTTCTTGAGTCCTTTACTCCAAGATTTCAACAACGGCAAAGTGTCACACCATTTTAGCAATTCGCAAGGTGACCTATATCGCTATTGCATTGACAACTGAAAAAAACCTAGTTGACCACAACAACATTTGTATATCAAAGGAAAAGGAATATGTTTATTATTCATGAAATTTTTATGATTAATCAAAATTAATCCGATATGGGTCTTCTCTCTATATAAATCTTTATACACTCATATATATCATCATCATCATCGTTTAACGTCTGCTTTCCATGCTAGCATGGGTTGGACGATTTTGACTGAGGGCTGGTGAACCAGATGGCTGCACCAGGCTCCAATCTTGATTAGGCCGAGTTTCTACAGCTGGATGCTCTTCCTAACGCCAACCACTCCGAGAGTGTAGTGGGTAACCAGTTCCATCATGTCACACACACATACACCTAAACGTATTTCATTAAGTTGAACTGGGTTGTTAGGGATATCATAGTTTGTATTACAGCCCGATAAGGCAACACAGAAAAGGGACACGGAGAAACACCAACCAGAGGAAATTCTTATACTGTCACTGCTACCTCAGTGAAATACTAAGACGGTTTTCCTACAACACTGGGCCAATCTATTTTATTCTTCTATCTTGTGTTACTTGCTTCAGTCACTGAACTGTGGCCATGCTGGGGCACTGCTTTGAAGGGCTTCGTTAAACAAATCAACCACAAGGCTTATTTTTTTTTTAAAATTAGTACTTGTTCTATCAGTCTCTTTTGCCAAACCACTAGGTTACAGATGCTGTAAGCTCACCTACTTGGATTGTCAAGCAGTAATGGGGGACAAGCACAGTAAAAAGACAGACACACACAAATATAATATATATATATATATGCCAACCAATTTTCCAACCTCCTGTGTTATTCATCATCATTTAACGTCTGCTTTCCATGCTAGCATGGGTTGGACGGTTCAACTGGGGTCTGGGAAGCCCGAAGGCTGCACCAGGCCAGTCAGATCTGGCGGTGTTTCTACAGCTGGATGACCTTCCTAACGCCAACCACTCCATGAGTATAGTGAGTGCTTTTTATGTGCCACCGAAACAAGTGCCAGACGAGGCTGGTGAACGGCCACGCTCGGATGGTGCTTTTTACGTGCCACCAGCATGGAGGCCGGGCGAGGCTGGCAATGGCCACGATCGGATGATCTTTGTTACGTATATATGTATGTGTGTATGAATGTATATATATATATATATATATATATATGTGTGTGTGTGTGTGTGTGTGTGTGTGTGTGTATGTATATATATATATATATACACACATGTATGCATATAATCATGTTCCATGCTTGCATGGGTTGGACAAAAATGTTTTTCAGTGCCTACTGGAATCATAATCCAGACACACCATAAATTGTGCAGACATGCTAAACACTAAGGCAATTGTCATTTTATTCATTCTTTCACTCATTCATCCATTCATACATACATACATGTTTTGTGCGTGTGTGTGTGTAATTGCACACACAATTACGGAGAAAGAGAGTGAGAAATGGTAAAGTGTAATGCATAAATGAAAATCAGAAAAATTCCTTTTTTTCTTTGTTGCAGATTGCAGAAGAGATGGAAAAAGAAAGAAAAATGTTTCAGTTACAAGTATGTGAAGTAAGTATCTTTAATGACAGGACGGGCATCTGACTGTAAAGTAATATTTATTTATGCTTTAGTAATATTTATTCGTCTGACCTTTACTACCACTGCAAAATAGACAATATAATGAACAAAATATCAGAATGAAAATTGTATTTTTACCATTCAGCTGGTCATTATATTTCTTGACCATCCAACACTGACATCAGCAGATCAGCTGTCCTCTATTATAATGACCATCACTACTGGCATTTCAAGTTTACCAGGTCACTATGTAACTGACCACTAATAACTGATATCTACTTATTGCTAATGTATATGTAATAAACCCTTAAAGAGAGAGCCCCAGGATGACCACAGTCCAATGACTGAAACAAGAAAAGGATAAAAGATAGATAGTCCCCAAAAACATTTAGTCATGGGACCCCTAGGCTAATCCCTGCTTCGATAGTGAAAGTGGGCTTAACTCTAGCATTTAATCCAGCCATTTCTGGTCCAGATATTCTCCTCGTTTTATGTTAAAACTGAGCAGATCCAATGTCTCACACCTACCCTACAAGGTCATTCTAAAAATAAACAACCACATCTTAGAAATTGTGAAGCTATGAGAAAATGCATGATTAATTCAAAACAATGTGAATAAATAAGGTTTACATTTGACAAAGAAATCTGAATGTTCAAGAGTTAAAGTTGTATTTGTGTATTTGTGTGGCCTATTCTATCCATATCAGATACCATAAGCATCCACATAAATCTTTGGCATTGTTAGCTTCCCATACTTTGTGATTTTGGCATTGCTGGCTTTCCATACTATGTGATTTTGGCATTACTGGCTTTCCATACTTTGTGGTTTTGGCATTGCCGGCTTTCCATACTTTGTGGTTTTGGCATTGCCGGCTTTCCATACTTTGTTATTTTGGCATTGCCGGCTTTCCATACTTTGTGGTTTTGGCATTGCCGGCTTTCCATACTTTGTGGTTTTGGCATTTCCGGCTTTCCATACTTTGCGGTTTTGGCATTGCCGGCTTTCCATACTTTGCGGTTTTGGCATTGCCGGCTTTCCATACTTTGCGGTTTTGGCATTGCTGGCTTTCCATACTTTGTGATTTTGGCACAGCCAGCTTTCCATACTTTGTGATTTTGGCACCGCCGGCTTTCCATACTTTGTGATTTTGGCACCGCCGGTTTTCCATACTTTGTGGTTTTGGCATTGCCGGCTTTCCATACTTTGTGGTTTTGGCATTGCTGGCTTTCCATACTTTGTGGCTTTGGCATTGCCGGCTTTCCACACTTTGTGGTTTTGGCACCGCCGGCTTTCCATACTTTGTGGTTTTGGCACTGCTGGCTTTCCATACTTTGTGATTTTGGCACCGCCAGCTTTCCATACTTTGATTTTGGCACCGCCGGTTTTCCATACTTTGTGGTTTTGGCATTGCCGGCTTTCCATACTTTGTGGTTTTGGCATTGCCGGCTTTCCATACTTTGTGGTTTTGGCATTGCCGGCTTTCCATACTTTGTGGCTTTGGCATTGCCGGCTTTCCATACTTTGTGGTTTTGGCACCGCCGGCTTTCCATACTTTGTGGTTTTGGCACTGCCAGCTTTCCATACTTTGTGATTTTGGCACTGCCAGCTTTCCATACTTTGCGATTTTGGCACCGCCAGCTTTCCATACTTTGTGATTTTGGCACCGCCAGCTTTCCATACTTTGTGATTTTGGCACCGCCAGCTTTCCATACTTTGTGATTTTGGCATTGCTAGTTTTCCATACTTTCTGTGATTTTGGCATTGCTAGCTTCCCATAATTTCTGTTAGTCTCTCATTTGCAAACTTAAATCTTAAATATACATTAACTATATGAAGATATGATCTACTGGTGGTCAGTAATGTAGTGACTTTTTTTTTAAAAAAGACTTATTTTAGCAGATGAACGTTTAAAGTTGTCTAATTTCTTCTTCTGTTTGTTCGCAGTATCTAATAAAAGTCAATGAAATCCGCACAAAGAAAGGAGTCAATCTACTACAACATCTAGTTGAATACTACCAAGCTCAAACCACGTAAGTCTCAATTTCATTTCCCATCACTTTGATTATATATATATATATACACCAAGTGAAAGCATATGGCTCAGTGGTTAGGGCGTCAAGCTCACAATCATAAGGTAGTGAGTTAAATTCCCAGGCCAAGCTGTGTGTTGTTCTTGAGCAAGACACTTTATTTCACATTGCTCCAGTTCACTCAGCTGTAGAAATGAGTTGCAACATCACAGGTACCAAGTTGTATTGCCCTTTGCATTTTCCTTGGATGACATCAGGAGAGTGGAGAGAGGAAGCTAGTATGCAGGGGTGACTGCTGGTCTTCCATAAAACAACCTTGCCTCGGATGGGAACTTTCTAGGAGCAATCCCATAATCATTCATGACCGAAAGGAGTATTTACCCTTTTAATCTATATATATATATATACACAAACAAAATGGTCTTCTTACAGTCTCTATGTATCAAACACACTCACAAGGCTTTCGCCAACCCAGGGCTATAGCTGAAGACAAGACACCTGCCCAAGGTACCATACAGTGGGACTGAACCTAAAACCATGTGGATGGGAAGCAAACTTCTTAACCACACAGACACACCTGCATCAATGTGACAGAAGACAGAAAATCACCTAAAATCTTCAGAGATCTCAGAAAATATTCATCTTAAATCTAATTCCAAAAGAAATAAATTGGTTTAGTAAAGATTTGTTTTGAAATTCCAAATAGAATAATATCTTTAATTTTCTTTCTTTTTTTGCTATTTATCTCGTTCGTTAAATTTTCTTTTACTGTATGTGTGTGTGTGTGTGTGTGTGTGTGTATTTTGTTTCCATTATCTTAAGAAAATGGTGATATTCTATTTCAAGTGTATCAGTAGTATTAAGACAATAATAAAGTGACAGCTGGGAAAACAGGTTCAATAACCAGTAGCAGACTGTTTATTGACATGATACATTGCATATCTCCCCATGACAAGCTCTAACAGATCATGAATGTGATACAATACATTTCTCGTTAATATCAATATAATGACTACTCCAACAGTAACAATATACAGATATACAGAGTAAGTCAAAGGTCCTTTTAGGATGGATGAATGGATGGATGGATACGAGGGAGAGCTAAAATGTTCCTGGATTTGGGTAAAAGAAAATACAGAAGGATCAGTTATTTATGATTTTCTTCAACATAAACCCCTCTTAGATTCACACACTTATTGTAGCAGTCCTTCAGTTTTTCTAAGTCCTGTAAAATAACTTGAAAGGTTGGGCCTCCAGCCAGGCCATTCACTACATCCTTAGAGCCAGGAACTTCTCAGCACCACCTCATAAACAGACAGATGGATAGATGGAAGGATGGATGGATGGGTAGATGTTGTTTGACATCCATTTTCCATGCTGGCATAGGTTAGATAGTCTGATAGAAGCCAACAAACCAGAGGACTGTGCTAAGTTCCAATGTGGGCTTTGGCATGGTTTCTGTAGCTGGACACCTTCCTAACCCAACCATTTCCCAGTGTACTGGGCGCTTTTTATGCGACACCAGCACATGTGAGGTCACCAAGGGTAACTCACAAAGCAAGACCCTTAACTGAGTGGTTTTATACCAGGTGATGTGAGGCTTCAGTATGATAGAGATACATAAATATATTTATGTGTGAAGGCACATGGCTTAGTGGTTAGGGTATCCAGCTCCTGATCATAAGGTCGGGAGGTTAATTCCCAGCGAAGCATTGTGTCCTTCAGCAAGACACTTTATTTCACATTGCTCCAGGTCATTTACCTGGCAAAAATGAATAGTACCTGTATTTCAAAGGGCCAGCCTTGTCATACTCTGTGACATGCTACATCTCCCTCAGAACTACATTAAGGGTACATGTGTCTGTGGAGTGCTCAGCCACATGCATGTTAACTGCATGAGCAGGCTGCTCCATTGATCAGATTAACTGGAACCCTCGTCATAGTAAACAACAGTGTCAGATACATATATATATAATCATCATCATCATCGTTTAACGTCCACTTTCCATGCTAGCAAGGGTTGGACAATTTGACTGAGGACTGGCGAACCAGATGGCTGCACCAGGCTCCAATCTTGATCTGGCAGAGTTTCTACAGTTGGATGGCAACCACTTCGAGAATGTAGTGGGTACTTTTATGTGCCACCAGTACTAGGGCCAGTCAGGCGGTACTGGCAACGGCCACACTCAAATGGTGTTTTTTACGTGCTACCAGCCCAAGTGCCAGTAAGGCAGCACTGGTAACGATCACACATATATATACATATATATATACACACACACACACACATATATACACATATATACACACATACATATACACACATATATATGTACACACACACACATATATATATATATACACATATATACATACATATACATACACACACATATATATACACACATATATACATACATATACATACATGTACATATACATACACACACACACACATATATATATATACACATATATACATACATATACATACATGTACATATACATACACACACACACACACACATATATATATATACACATATATACACCTTTAAGGTACATCCAAGGCTTGGGCCCCGTGCCATCCGCCCAAAACAAAAATCGCACTCTCATCTCATAACAACAATACGGCACAATTATTTCACCTCAATTGGCCCCGCTCTCTTTAACATTACACCAAAACACATTAAAACAGAAACTGACCCTATAGGGTTCAAGAAGTCTTTGGACAGATTCCTTCAAGAAATCCCGGATAAACCCCCTACACCCGGATATGTCTCTGTAAACAATAACTCTCTACTTGAGTGGGCCATAGTGCCCAAATTCTGACTTGAAAGACTTCACCAGGTGGTGCTATTAAGTTAGACATGGCCTGGGCCAATAATGGCCGAAACCTATCAAAGTATCAAAGTATACATACATATACATACATGTACATATACATACACACACACACATATATATATATACATATATATATATATATATATATATATATATATATATATATATATATATATATATATACATATATGGTGGGGAATATCGACTCCTTGTATTTATAAAATGCACCATAAATGTTCAATACTATGGAGATCTGGGAACTGTGGTGGCCAGATAAGATGTTCAACTTCACTAGAATGTTCCTTGTGCCATTCAGTAAGAACTTTAGCTGTATGAATTGGTGCATTATCATCCTGAAAGATTGCGTTTCCCTCCAGAAACAGTTCCACAACCATAGCATGAATTTGATCAGATAAAATGCTTCACTATTAACTCTGCCATGAAGGAAAACCATTAGGCCGGTGGATTTCCAAGATATAGCCCCCCAATCCCGATCATCACAGATCCTCCTCCATGTTTAAGAGTTGGAAAAAAAGCAGTCTGGGTCAAACGCTTCTTTTGGCTGTCTCCACACAAACACTCAGCTGGTGTAACAGAAATAAGGTAAAGGATGACTCATCTGAGAAAATAACATTCTTCCACTGCTCCTGGGATTAATTCTGTAGGCTTTTACTCCACTCTAAACGCTTTGCAACATTTGTTTTTGAAAGTAGTGGTTTTCTGATTGTAGCCCTCATGTGAAATCCAGCCTTGTGCAGCCCCCGGCAAACAGTTTTTGTGGAAACTGGGTTCTCAAGGTGGTCATTAAGCTCTGCAGTAATTTTGGGAGCTGTATTTTTGCGATCCTTTCTGACAATTCGCTTAAGAGTCCAACGGTCCATATCTGAAAGTTCTGGTTTTCTTCTAAAGTTTTGTTTCGACGAGGCTTTTCCTTCATTCTCAAAGGCTGTCATTACTTTCAAGACAGTACTTGTTGATACATCAAACATTTTGGCTATTTTTGTTAGGCTAGTTCCTGCCAGATGAGAACCAATAATTTGACCTCTTTGAAAGTCCGATAGATACGTCATTTTAATGAATTTTAATTACCTTTTTCTAAAGACATCTGAAAAGAAACAGCAATTTTAGCAAAGCATATTAAGCAACACTAATAATAAATCAAAAAACATAAAAATAAACAAGCTTTTGATGGTTTTATAGATATATCAAAATTATGATGCTATGATGCTAGGTGTTTCCATTATTTTGTCCAACTTCTGTACATACATTCATACATATATATATATACACACACATATACCCATGCAGATGTGTATGCCTATGAACTCAGATCTATTCAATAGGCTGAAAAAGCCATGAAGAACAAAATATAAGGTCCCTGTCAAATCAAATTTATTAGTAAATTTCATTTCATGTCAAAGAGACCATTAGTAAATTTAGTCAGTGCCCCAGATGGCTGCAGCCTAGTGACCAAAACAAGTAGAAGTTAAAAGGTCAACAATGTTTTTTTTTTCTGTATGTGTGTGTGTGTCTGTATGTTTGTTTGTTTACATTTACACTTCCCAATAGTGTTTATAACCACTTACTATCTGGCTTTATGGGTATGTGACATAAGAGATCCCTTACTTGAAAACAAAATGTACAGATAAAGTTTAGCAGAAGGCAGAGCATCTGGCTGTAAAAACAATGCTTTGATAACATAGTTACCTAACCCATGAAAGTATAGGAAAAATGGATGTAAAACAAACGAATGATTGCAAGCCATTTCATTCAATCTTCTAACAATTTTGCCAATTTGCCAGCTTAAAAACATTCTCTTTTAAAAACAGAAAACAAAACAAATGGCACCAACTAAAGAGGTAAGATTTCTATTATTACATCTCGAAATCCAGTTGAAGATAATCTGAAAGAAATCAAGAATGAAGAGGAAATGGTGCCGCAGGGATTTGTATATGTTTGTTTTTATTTTAGTTGTTTGCTTGTTCACCTCCCACCCCTTTTTCTTTTCTTTCTTTGTTTTCGGAGAGGGTGCTTATCACAATGCTGACTATTCTGAAGAGTCTGTGATCTGAGATAAGAAATTAGAAATAAATAGTTGTGTAAAAGATATCAACAGAGGTGACTAATGTTTAAAGTTTAACGATAAAAGATAAAAGCCGAGGGAAGAAAATCTAAATTTTGATTGCTGATATGAGGGTAGTTTAGTCCAGGAATCATCAAAACTACAGATATAAAAAAATAAAAACGATAAAAAAAAAAGGGTAATTTCTTAGGATTGCACTCTTTAGCATTTGAAACCGTGACTGCAATGTAACTAAGTAGCTTGAACCTTTTTCAGCATTAGCTAATGTCTCCACTGAAATCAATATCTATAGCAACAAATGAGCCAATGGGAGTGAGTTTCTATGTGGCTAGCACGATCTGCTAGAAAGATCACTGAGTCACAATTTTGCTAATACTTCCTGCATCAAATTGATATTTTATATCATAACAGTCCACTAAAACATTACTGGAAATACCACCAACACTACTACAACTACTATTGTTATTTCACTTGTTAAAGCTGTCACTACAGAAATTATAGCCAGCACTGTTTCTTGTTAATGGTGTTTTGTATCTGAGATGTCAGATGTAAAGTTTTCATCTGGTGTCTCGGAATATGAAATGTAGCAAAAATCCGTACTGGCTGTGATTTGTATAGAATATCTGTAGTGGTAACCTTAACAAGTGATGTAAAGTGCACTGCTAACGCATTAGAACATGGTATTGACTTATAAAAACGTTTAGTATACTTTACAGCATATTAAGAATGCATAATGAAATACCAAGTACCTACAAGACATTAATACTAGTAGTACTACTTGTAATTTGGAAACTGTATACTTCAAAACACTGGTTCTTGCCAGAACATCTTTCACTTAGTTTAAAAGTCAAATAATGGATAACCTACCAATATAAAGTCATTTTCTCTGAGCTTAACACTTCTGATATCAATGTACATGATATCACACATGGATCTATGAGACAAAACTTCCAATTTTCAAGTGACCTGAATTAAAACTTAACATCAAAATTTCATGCTATGTTCCAAACACCAACTTAATAAAATTATTTTTTTTACTAGATTCTTCCGTATTTTCAAAATTAAAATAATGGCAATGAACTTCATCAGAAATATGGTAAGAAAAGGATTAACCTCTTTTTGATATCCACCTCCCTGAGGGTGCACTTAGTTCTAGGAAATAAAAATTTCCTGTATTAAAATCATCCTTCACTTTGCTTAAAAGTCAAATAATAATAATAATAATATATACATATATGTATATATATATACATATATATGTATATACATAGATATCATCATCATCATTGTTCGACCGTGGTCGAGACAATGGAATTTACTATGTTATGCCAGACTTCACGGTCCATCATAGCATTACGGAGGTTCTGTTGCTGGATGCCTGTATCCCTGGAGATTACATCAGGTTAGGAGAGTGTGTGCCCTCTGGTATCGCGAGTAGATGGCTTCTAGAGGAGAAGAGTAGAAATTACCTCGTTTTCAGCTCTACAACAATGTCCAGCAAACTGGACTCTTCTACCTTTCACAAGAGATGATACAAGTGGTAATTTCCCATATATTTGTACTTTGGTTGGATAACACTTCTACGAGAGATTTTATATGTATATATATATATATATACATTCATATATATTTATATATACTCATATATATATACATACACACATACATATATATACACATGTATATATGTGTATATACATGTATATATTTATATATATATATACATGTATATATTTATATATATATATACATACATACACACATACATATATATATATACACATGTATATATATATACATATATATATACACACATATATATATATACATACATATACACACATATATATATACATACACATGTATATATGTGTATATATATATGTATATATTTATATATACATGTATATATATATATACATGTATATATTTATACATGTATATATTTATACATGTATATATTTATACATGTATCATCATCATCATCATCATCATCATTTAGCGTCCGTTTTCCATGCTAGCATGGGTTGGACGGTTCTACTGGGGTCTGTGAAGCCAGAAGGCTTCATCAGGCCCAGTCAAATCTGGCAGTGTTTCTACGGCTGGATGCCCTTCCTAACGCCAACCACTCCGTGAGTGTAGTGGGTGCTTTTTACGTGCCACCCGCACTGGTGCCAGACAGAGCTGGCAATCGGCCACGAACGGATGGTGCTTTTTATGTGCCACCGGCACGAGGGCCAGGCGAGGCTGGCAACGGACACGAAACGGGGCGGTGCTGGCAACGGTCGCGAAACGGAAAGTTCTCTTACATGCCACCGGCACTGGTAACACATCTGCAATTTCCATTGATCGATTTCCATTGATCGATTTCGATTCTGATCCTCACTTGCCTCAATGGGTCTTCACAAGCAGAGTTTCGACATGCCACCGGCACTGGTAGCACATCCGCAATTTCCATTGATCGATTTATATATATATATATATATATGCATATATATATATACACATATATATACATACATTTTTTTTCTTTCATCTAGTTTCAGCTCACAAGCTGTGGCATCGCCATTTGGTGTTGCTCTATAATTTTACTTCACGAATGTTTTTTAGGAAATGACATTTGGTGCATGAGGGAGTTAGATGCCGCTGCCCTCATCTGCACCTCCTACCTTGAAGTTGGCTGATCTGGGACACTTGACAGCAACAGGTCCATCTTTATTTTGAAGACACCTACATCCACCCCATGCAGGTCTCTTAGGTCATTTGGGAGGATACTGAAGAGCTATGGTCCTCTGAAGCCCAGGCTCTTGCAGTATCTTATCCTATATCTTGATGGTAAATTTGGAGTCCTTGGCTCTATGCAGTGGCGTCCAGTTCTAGTATTTGTGTAACTCTCGATGCCAAAGTTTGGGACAAGTCCTCCCAGGATCTTCTAGATGTATATTATGGCATATCTTTCTCACCTACGCTCTAAGGAATAGAGTCTTAATCTCTTGAGTCTTTCTCAGTAGCTTATATGGTGCATAGAGGCTATCTTCTTTGGGTAGCTTTGTTGGATTGCCTCAAGTTCTGAGATTAATTTGACACTGGTTGGTGACCACAGCTAAGAGCAATAGTGAAAGTGGCTCAGGACAAGTGTCCTCCAGAGGACCATCATGGTTTCCTGATCTCTTGTTCAAAAAGTTCTAAGAATCCATCTGGTCAGCTGCCTGCATTTCATTGCCGATTTAGCAACATGTACATGGAAGGATGCATCATTACTCATGTAAATGCCCAGGTCTCACACTGACTGTGCCTCTGGGATTGCAATCCCTCCAGGTCCAGTGTAGTTAATGGGTATTGCATACTGATAGCACAAGTCTTGTAACTTTTCAGTATTAAACTGCATGCTATTCTTTTCAGGCCACTTGTATATTTCATCCAGCTCACATTGCATTGGATTGTCCGGAAAGTTCGTGCCGATTTTTAAAGGAAAGAAAAAGGTTAATAAATACTTGCCATTACATTTTTAATCAACCAAATATGAACTATTTTGTTGCACAATGCATCTCCATCTTTCCTTTAACTTAAAAATACCCATACCCTCTTCCCAGAATTGAGGTGGTTTCATGGTAAAGAATTCATCAAGGTATCTTTTTATGTCATCCAAAGAATTGAAATTTTTACCATTAAGACTATTCTGCAGAGACCCGAATAAGTAGAAATCCGAAGGAGCAATATTTGGTGAATATGGAGGGTGGGGTAACACATCCCAGCCAAGCTGCAGCAATTTTTATCTGATTCCCATAGAAATGCGCAGTCGCATTATCATATTGGAAAACAACACCCTTCCTGTTGGCCAATTCTGGATGTTTCGCTTGAATTGCTGCTTTTAACTTGTTCAGTTGTGTGCAGTATTTCTCAGAATTGTCTGGTTACTTGGGAGAAGCTCATAGTACAGAATTCCTTTCAAATCCCACCAGACACAAAGCAAGACTTTTTTAGGGTGAAGACCCACTTTTGGGGTGGCTACTCCAGGATCACTTTCTCTGAACATTTCAGTAGATAATCCATTTCTCATCACCTGTCGCAATTTGCTTTTAAAAAGGCACATTTTCATTCCGTTTATAAAGAGAATCTCAGATGGAAATGCGATCCAAAAAGTTCTTCTCACTCAACTCATGTGGTACCCAAGCTTTACCAGGTGCTCATGAATGACGGATTTTGATAGGTTGAGGCTTTTTGCCAATTCTCGGGTTGTGCAATGTGGGTTATTCTCAATTAATGACTTCATTTGGTCATCATCTGTAGTGGATGGTCTGCCTGATCGCTCTTTATCAATAAGGCTACAATCTCCAGCTCGGAACCTTGCAAACCACTTCTGTACAGTTCTTTCGGATAAAGAAATGTCACCGTAAACTGCGCATATTTCTTTGGTTGCTTGTGAAGCATTATTTACCTTTATGGAAAAAGAAAAGCATCAAGTGCCGAAAGGGTTACAGAATTAACACAGGTTAGAGGAACATAAACCTTCTTCCACGGAAAGATAGCTTAAACTGTGCTCTAAATGGAGCTCTTGTCAAATCCTATTTTTTGGACTCAACCATGTTCTAAAATAAGTCGAATGGTAAGCTGCTATAAATTGGCATGAACTTTCCGGACAACCCAATATATTTCATCCAGTTCACATTGCAGGTGCATAGTGTCTTCAGGGTTCTGTATTACCTGTGAGACTTTTGTATCATCTGCATAACTTGTGACTGTGGCTCTGTGTGGCTGAGGGTATGTCTAAGAGGACCATTATGAACAGTAGTGGTCCCAAAACAGTACCTTGCGGAACACCGCTCACTATTTGTGTCATTGGAGGTGGCCCCATTGGCTACTACCACCCAACTTCTATCCTTCAGAAAGTCATGAAGCCATTCTCCCAATTTACCAACTATGCCAAGATCATGCTGTTTGTGACGTATCATTCCATGATCGATTATATTTATATAAATAAAAAGATATGTATATATTTATATAAATAAATGAATATATATATATTTTTATAAAGAAACAGATATATATATTTTTAGAAAGAAAGAAATATATATATAGATAAATATAAATATAAATAAATATCTAGATAAATATAAATATTTATATAAATAAATATCTATCTATATATTTATATAAATAAATAAATGTTTTCTATCTGTCTTTCTCTCTCTCCCTTTTTCACCTGTTCTCTCTCTCTTCCCTCTTTCTCTTGTTCTCTCTCTCGATCACACATGACCATCACCCATCTTTCTTTTCCTCACATTATTATCTTACTTTTCTTTCAGGACTGTACGCATCCTATCTCTCTCTTCTATCGTTTCTCTTGTCCAAGAAAATATTTCTCCAGCGTTCACTATTTCACCTTCATTCTAACGACTCTCCATGTTTGTTTATGTTCAGTTTCCTTGTATATCACCACTGTCCTGTTTTTCTTCCCAACTTTGACCATCCATAAATCCCAAATTTTATTTTGGTTCTTATGGATGCAACTGTCTTCGAAGACTCATACTGTCATTCAATGCTTGAAATGAGGAGTAGATAGACAGCCAACAACTGATGAAGGGTCGTTCTTTATGTTATTTGTCCTGTTTCGTAATTGTTTCTCTCGTTTGCATATCAAACTCATTTGTTTTCATATTTCATGTTGTTTACTGTTGGTAACGTCATGTATCCATATATGCATGTGTGTGTGTATATATATATATATACACACACATTTATATTACATTTATATATGTATATGCACATATACATACATATATATATAAACATTTACATACACATACATATATATATACACACATATACATACACATACATATATATATACACACATATACATACTCATACATATATATATACACACATATACATACACATACATATATATATACACACATATACATACTCATACATATATATATACACACATATACATACACATACATATATATATACACACATATACATACTCATATATATATATCATCATCATCATCATCGTCGTTTAGCGTCCGTTTTCCATGCTAGCATGGGTTGGACGGTTCTACTGGGGTCTGTGAAGCCAGAAGGCTTCATCAGGCCCAGTCAAATCTGGCAGTGTTTCTACGGCTGGATACCCTTCCTAACGCCAACCACTCATGCATATACATATATACATACACACGTACATATACATACACATATATATATATACATACAAGTATATATGTGTGTGTGTATATATATATGTATACATACATGTATATACTGATATATGCATAAATAAATATATATATATATATATTACTCCGTTATTTTCCTTCTCTATCCATCTGTTTTCCTCTTAATCCTTTCTGTGAAAGAGCGTAGGCTAGAAACATAAAAGACTTTTCTATTTTTCCCGAGCGTTAAACTAATACACCCGCTTGTTGTTCATACACCTGTCATCTTTTGTTTTCTGCAAACTTGAACTATATATATATATATATATATATATATATATATATATAATATATATATATATATATATATATGTCATCATCATCGTCGTTGTTGTTTAATGTCCACATCCCATGCTGGCATGGGTGGGATGGTTTGATAATATTTATATATTACAGAGAGATAACATGGTGACATTGTAGTAGGATGGTGGAGGAATGAATAGGTGAAAGTAAGAAAGTGATACTTTTGAAGTTAGAAATTAGCAACGGGTGGGGGAAACCAAAAGCTAAGAATGAAAGACAACAGAATTGAGCAATGAAGAAAAAAATGATGGAAAATATAGAAACGACAAAATGTAAAATCAAAAAATGAAAAGATGACAAGAAGCTGAGGTAGTGTGAAAGCCTTTAATACATAACAGTGAACAGTCAGGAGTTTTCCATGCACAACTCCCTAAAGGAGAAAAACCATACATTCCTGGCCTCTGACAAAGAGGGAGTATTCTGTGTGATCAACAGACTCTGACATCGATTCAGTGATGTTCCACCTTTGCCAGGGCAATATCTACACCCTATGTGAGCACACAACTGCGAATTGGGTTGAGAACCAATGCAATGACCTATGGAAGGACACATCCGGAAGCATGAATCTCAACAGGCACACATACTGAAGCTTCCTAGCACACAACTCCTCCACACCACAGTTCTAATACCTAATAAAACCACAGAAAGAAACCAAGGACCTGAGGCAACTCAAAGTACACCCAAACACCACCAGCACAAAATCCCCACTATGGAAGATGGAATGGCTTGTAGCATGGCTTCTCCAGCCACTGCTGGTGCACATACCAGCACACCTTGAGAGCAGCTGGCATCTCATCGAGCTACTACATAAGCTCCCACCCAAGACCATCTCAGACAACAACTACGCCTTCAGCCTGGACGTACGGTCTATGTCATTGGTTGAAGCCATACTAATAATCCAAGAGCAACTAGAGCAACGCCAGAAGCTGGTCACAGACTTCCCACCAGCAGGCCTCAAATCCATCCTGGATTTTTACACTGCCAACACATACTTCCAGTACAAAAACACCACCTAATCAACAGCTTCCCAATGGGATCTAGACTCAGTGGCATCCTGGCCACCCTTAACCTGGACAAACTGGAGTGCCAAGCACTCCCCATAGGATGACACATCACCTATACCAAAGGTATGTTGATGATATCTTCATCTTAACCAAATCCAGCGATGAGATGATCAGGATCCATAACATCTTTAACAGTCTCCACCACAACATCCAATTTGATGTTGAACATTCAGTTGCAAATAGCTCACTGATCCTCTTGGACTTCAATGTATCCTTCACACCGGGACATGCCACAATCCGCTTCTTTGAGAAAGAGGTGAAGAAAGATATCTTCCTCCATTCAGATTCAGCATATCCATAGAAGTTGAAACTCAATGTAGCCCTTAATGAGTTCAACTGCTGTATAAACAGATGCAATGAGGCTGATGTAACGATGGATTTCATCAGGATGCTGTACAGTAAAGGATACAAACTGAGGTTCATAGAGAAAGTGTGAAGCACCCTGAGCACATGAGTACAATGAGCACCAAGACACCATCGCAAGATCATCACCACCAACAGCAACGAACCAATGATGTTAATAACAACAAAGGATATAATTTCAACTTCAACAAAGATGAAAGGAAAGTGGAAAGTAGACAAAGTGAAAAGGAAAGCAAGGAGCAGACATGTTAAATGGACATGTGTCAGCTTTCCATGCAATGCAGAATGGATTGAAAACAAACCAAGGAACAATGTCAGAAAGTTAGGCCTCACTGTCAGAATCACGAGGCAAGGCCACACCCTCAGACACTATCCGACTAAATGACGGCTTCATGTCAAGGTGAGAGAACATCTTCACAAGGCCACAACACCCAGTGCCATATTCCAATACCACCAACACTGCGATGCGGAGGGGAAAGGATGCGGTCAACCTTCAAATAAAGGAGGCACATTTCAAGAGGAAGGCGCCCAGGCTCAATCGCTGGAATGAACTCAACAACTGGAAGCTCATTTACTATCTCCATAACTGATAACCAACACCAACTCCAGCAGTAATAACTATGGAAAGTCTAATGAAGGTTTATAGATCCAAATGTGCTTACTAAACTCATTAACCCAAGAACTAGCAACAAGGCTATTTATAGACAATATGCCACCAGTAGGTCCCCTCTATGTATCTATCTGTCAATTTATCTATCTATTTATTTATCTACCTATGTACCTCTCAAAAAAACTATTAGACCTTTTAAATTTTTTAACTTTTGAAAATATGAGCCTATCCATCTACTTCCCAAAAAAACCGTTAGACCTTTTGAACTTTTGAAAATTTGAAGAAAAAATAATTTCTGTGATTTTCAAATGATGATTTCCAAGGTTCCTCACTCTTCATGTAATATATTAAAACCTTTCACATTACCTCAGTTTCTCATCATCTTTGCATTTTTTGATTTAAAAACTTTTCATTTGTCATTTTTCTACATTTTCAACCGTTTTATTCTTCATTGTTCAATTCCGTTGTTTTTCATTTTTAGGTTTTGGTTTCCCCATCATTAATTGCTAACTTCTCAAGTATCACCTTCTTCCTTCTACCTGTTCATTCCTCCTATGTTAGCTCTACTTCACTTAGCATAACTACTCCTCTCATCATCCTATTACTGCATTATCCTGTTATCTCTCTGTACAAGACCACAACTACGTTGCCTGAGATACAACCAATACCTTATACATACATATATATACATTTGTATTCAAATGAACATGGAACTTAAGTTGAGGCACTAGAATTTAGTATGGTATTATCCATACAATTCCAAAGTAAGGTGATTAAAATCAAAATAAGCAACAAGGATATCCAGAGGTAATACAGTACGATCGTTTCATGCAACTCCATTTAATTGAACTATGCAATCATTACATTAATTTAAAATGCAGAGCAATCCTCAGCTGCACAAAGACATAGAATTTAGTGTCCATCTGTTCTAATTTAATTAAATTCTATGTCTATGTGCAGCTGAGGATTGCTCTGCATTTTAAAATGATGTAATGATTGCATTGTTCAACTAAATGGAATTGCATGAAACGATCATACTGCATTACTTCTGGATATCCTTGTTGCTTATTTTGATTTTATATATATATATATATATATATATATACACACACACATTCAGATAGACAGACATAGATACACACACACATACAGTAATATATTATATGGGTATATGTATAATTTATAGATAGTATATGAAGGGTGTGAAGACTACTTTTAAGAAATAATGAGTCAATAGATAGTACAAGTGTGTACATGCATATATCAAGGATTAAATAATTTACAGTTGTACAAATGATTAAATATAATAGCAGAAATGCATAGCAACAGTATTGCAGTTATATATTCCTAAATAAATGTGTCTATACATGTATGTTTGAAGGTCTGTTTATATACACGGGGTTGGCCAAAAGTCACCCAACAGTATATCAAAATTCCATGCTATCTGTAAATCCTGTATTGACTTGAATGGAAAAATGTGTCACTCAAGGACTTTAGATTGAACAATTTTCATGATGTTTCATATTTAGATGCTTTTATTAAATTCATTCAGCTGTAAAACATAAATTTTGGAATTAAAAAGAGTATATTTACTCTTTTATTTCAGTCATTTGCCTGCGGCCTTACTGGAGCATCACCTTTAGTCGAGCAAATTGACCCCGGGACTTATTCTTTGTAAGCCTAGTACTTATTCTAATGGTCTCTTTTGCCGAACTGCTAAGTTATGGGGACAAACACAGACACACACACATACATATATATATATACAACAGGCTTCTTTCAGTTTCCGGCTACCAAATCCACTCACAAGGCTTTGGTCAGCCAGATGCTATAGTAAAAGATACAAGCCCAAGGTGCCACGCAGTGGGAATGAACCCGGAACCATGTGGTTGTAAGCAAGCTACTTACCACACAGCCACTCCTGCGCGTATACATATATATAAAAAGAAAATGGAGATTGGGGAGTTAATTGATTATTAACAGAAAATTAGTTACGATAATTAATTTGCTGTTAATAATAAACAATTAACTTCCTAATCTCCATTTTCGTTTTTTTATATGAATATAAACTATGTTTTTATATATATTCTTTTACTTGTTTCAGTAATTTGACTGAGGCCATGCTAGAGCACCGCCTTTAGTCAAACAAACCGACCCCAGGACTTATTCTTTCTAAGCCTAGTACTTATTCTATCTGTCTCTTACTGAACCGCTAAGCCATGGGGATGTAAACACACCAACATCAGGCTATAGTAGAAGACACTTGGCCAAGGTACCATGCAGTGGGACTGAACCCAGAATCCTCTGGTTGGTAAGCAAAGCCCCTATTATTTTAAGGAAATCATTCCTAAAAAATTCTAGGTATTGAACCAGTATTTTCTTGGATGAAACCATCCCTTCATGAGGTAAATACAACCTCTAATCGAAAGTGTGGTAAGTAGCTTGCTTACCAACAACATGGTTCCGGGTTCAGTCCCACTGCGTGGCACCTTGGGCAAGTGTCTTCTACTATAGCCTCGAGCCGACCAAAGCCTTGTGAGTGGATTTGGTAGACGGAAACTGAAAGCAGCCCGTCGTATATATGTATATATATATGTGTGTGTGTGTGTGTATGTTTGTGTGTCTGTGTTTGTCCCCCTACCATTGCTTGACAATCAATGCTGGTGTGTTTATGTCCCCGTTACATAGCGGTTCGGCAAAAGAGACCGATAGAATAAGTACTGGGCTTACAAAAGAATAAGTCCCGGGGTCGAGTTGCTCGATTAAAGGCGGTGCTCCAGCATAGCCACAGTCAAATGACTGAAACAAGTAAAAGAGAGTAAAGAGTATATATATATATATATAAATAAAGAGAGAGATGTACGTGTGTATATATTTGCATGTGTACTATAGCTGTGTCTGTGTACTTTTCATGGAAAATGATGTCGCTTCAGAAAACATTAACTTAGCAATTTGACAATTATGGACTGCTAAAATAGCACCCAACTGGAATGCATAATGTAGTTGAATGTGATTGACTAATGCGAATAGTGCTACCGCAACATGGTCACACCCAGAAAATTGAAACCAGTGAAAGAATGTGTATATGCGGTGAGGTGACTGTGTGATAGGAGGCTTGTTTTCCAACCACACTGTTCCGGGTTCAGTCTTGCTAGTTGCATGGCAACTTGGGCAAATGTCTTCTACCATAGCCTCAAGCCAACTAAATGCCTTGTAAGAGGATTTGGAAGATGGCAACTGAAAGGAGTCGGTCATATATATTTATATATATACTTTATTTAAAAGCAGCAGAAATTCAACAAAACCTGTTCCTATTCGTCGGACAGTTTTGTTAACAACAGTTTAAATAAAGCATATTACTCTACCCCTGGTATTTGAGTACTCTTTTTTTCCACCTTGTTTCACATTTATGTGTTTACTCTGGTATATATATATATATATAATATATTATATATAATATATATAAAATATATATATATATATATATAATATATATTATATATAAAATATATATATATTATATATAATATATATATATAAATTATATTATATATATATATAAAATATATAAAAAAAAGTGACTTTACTGAGAGTTCTAATCAGTTTAGTTCATTATTTTTTAGTAGTATTAATTTTACCCTTTAGTTCATTGATCTACTGGATCTACAAACTAAAATGAAAAATTTATATTACTAAAAATCTTTTTTAAATAATTAAATTGTTTTACCAGTGAAGTCATTAATTTTCGTTTTTCAAATATACCAAAGTGTACCAAGGATCTCACACATTTTCCAATATACATATCTGTGTGTGTGTGGTGTGTTTGTGTATGTAGGTGGATGTGTCCCACCACCGGTTGACGACCGGTACTGTGTTTACGTTCCTAAAATATAGCGGTTCGGCAAAACTGACCGATACAATAAGTTACCAGGCTTCAAAATCAATAATTAATAAATAAATAACAAAATAAGTATCGAGATTGATTCGTTCGACTAAATGTTTTCAAGGCAGTGCGGTTGGCCCTCTAGCCGATAACTGATGAGGATAAGGTGACCTTACCTGTCTGTTTTTTTGTTTGTTTGTGCATTTAGGCATTCTTTCGATATTACTCGACAAAATCAAAACACTTCACTTCGGGTATTTCCGTGGAAGCAAAGACAGTTCGATTCTGGTTTCTGCTTGGAAATTTGCGGATTTTACATACACACATGAAACAGATAATAATAAATATACAAGGCTTTTTTTTCTTCTAATTTAAAATGAGACAGTGCTAGCATAATTTCGTTATATCTATACTCCACAACCCACGGAAATAACCGAAGTGAAATGTCTCGACCTTCTCGAGCTATATCGAAGAAATGCCTGCATTTATTATGCATTTTATTTAACTTCTTATATAAAAATACACACACGTGCGTGTTTGTTTTATTATTACAAATTACATTTCTATATCTATACCCAGAAAAACAAGTATTTTTTTATATATTCGTTAAGCGTGTGTGTGTGTTTGGATATGTATGTTGAACAAGAACACTAAAACAATACTATAACGGTGGCTCTACCTCTGACACACGTGTTTGATAAATCAACACGTTTAGTGATCAACGCTGGATAAGTGATAAGGCGCATTAGATAAACGAATAGAAATTAACGCGTGCGATGTCAGTAGCAATTAATGAAAGTGAAACAAAAGATCCGCGTATTGTTTATTTTATCAAAATACATGATATAGCCATTACAGAATAAAAATTTCTGATGAAATACCATCGAGATGAAAATACGTATTACGATCGATAAACAACAGAATGAAACAACGTGTCTGCGAAATAATAGCAAATATCAATGTCACACAATGACATAAGAAGAAATATGTTAAAGAAAATAAACATAAGGAGTTTAAATCTTACAAGGATTTCGTTACCCCTTTTTTTCTCCTAATATGAATTAGTAAATTTTTTTTTTAAATTCTTTTTAAAAATTATTGTTAGTAAACAGAAGCGAGGTAAATAGAATGTGATTGTTTTTCTTTTAGCATCTTCGATGAAGCGATGATCGGCAATGAACTTTTGACCTAACACACAACCTTGTTAAAAAGATACGTGATTACATTACATTTGCTTTAAGAATGAAGGAGGGGAGGGAGGGAGGGACAAGCTGGACAAAGTTATGAACAATGAAAGAAAGATAGAAAAGATGATGTTAGTTTAAGAGAAATGTAAATACGCAGTAAAAGACGTGGGAATGAATGGTAAAACATAAGTGTTTACTACTATGTCGACACGGCTCTACTCATACACATGTAATATATACGTATGTATGTAGTCGCTGAAAGAAACAATCTCAGCTAGCCGCCGATTTTAAAAGCGATGAATGTAGTTTTGAAGTGATGTGTCCGTTGATGAAAAATGATCGCAAACTAAGGTGCCACAGAAGAAAACATTGGTCACAATTTAGGTCCTACCTGCAGTTTTAAGAATGACGCCATGTTTATAGTGAAACTACTGATTACTATTAACTCATTCACAGGAGAGTTCTACTTATTTTGGTTACCTAGCAACTAGTCGTGTTACAACAAAAGCTGGGTAATTTTTTTTTTTTTTCAGTTCGTTTCTTGTGTTTGTACTGCTATAAATTTCATTCATTTTTACGACGCATTTTTTCGTAGCGGATTTCTGTCGTTCGCTGATAAGGATTTACTCGTTCAACAAAATTAATTGTTTCTCGATTAACGTCAAAGTGGCTAAGCATCACACTTGTATGTGTATCCTGAACGGAACTGGATCCCATCAACTTAGCTGATAGCTTGATTTTTATCGACTGCAGAAGGACGAAAAGCAAAGTTAGGATTTGAACTCAGAACATAAAGGATTGTAACCGAATAATACAAGAGTATTTGGATCTTTTCGGTTTGAACGGCAGCTTTTTAAAATAATTTCCACGTAACTATACACTTTTAAACTTCGTATGCTGGTAGAATGTGTTTATAAAACATCTTTTTCTCTTGGCTTTATTGAGAAAATTCTATCGTTTGTAAGATATTTGTTGGGTTTTTTTCTCTTCAATTTCTGCAATTTCAACCAATCAATGACGTCTATCGAGGTGAAAACATTCTGTGCCGTATGAATATGTCCCTCGTTTAAGAAACAGATTGGGTTTATTTACATTTCTGAAGAAAAAAAGATACCCTTCCCCTAACCATAAAACAGATTGAAATGCAATACATCGATACTAGGGTCATAATTATGGGTGACAATTTCATATGACACCGCTAGAAAAAACTGCCGTTCAAACCGAAAAGATCCGAGTATTTTATCTGACCCCTCTTACGATTTTGCCATCCCACTGTCCTTATACAAGTGTTTGAGAATGGTTCTTAATTTAAGTCCAAGAGCAGCAATTTTGAATGAGATGGGATGGTTGATACAAAGGACCCCACCACGTGACTGGTATTTCATTTTATCAACTTCGAAAAGGTGAAAGGTGAAGCTGACAACGGTGAACTTAGAACATAAGGGGTACAAAAAATACCGCAAAACATTATTTTCCGCCGATCTAGCGGTCCTGCTTGTCCACCGCCTCTTTATCCGTGGATAATAATGATAATTCTTTATTTCAGATATTCAGACTATGTGCGCACGCACACACACACAAAATGTTTATGTGTATTTATTTGTATGTGTACATATATATGTATAAGCACATGTATGTTTATGTGTATGTATGTATGTATTAAAAATAAATGAGCCAAGACAACTCAGAGTGGCCAGTGGCATAAATATGAATGAGATGAGGCAAATACTGGTGTATGAAAAAACATACAACATAAAGTCCTAATAAATTTGAGTTATCTCTGCCTCTAGAGAAGGCGTCGCAATTTCCAAGCAACAACGGTCACAAGTGCCATTTGAAAAGGGGAGATAATCCTAAGAATCAAGAATTCTCTAAAGTTCTGTAAGGAAATGGACAGGCTTATTGTCTGGGGATAAGAGAACGATCCCAGACCCGAGTGTCTGCCACAATGAACGTTATCAGCACATTTGTAACGGCGTGTGGTTAGAATATTGGACTCATGACCGTAAGATAGTGGTTTCTCTTCCTGGACCGGACAATATGTTGTGTTCTTGGGCATAACAGTTCATTTCATGTTGCTCAAAGTTCACTCACTTGACAGAAATGAGATATCCGGACGGACCAGTTTAGGAAGTATATATGTGCCACAGAATCCGGGAAACCGGCCTTATTAGTTGGTGTGACTCAGGAAGGAGCATTCTTTTACGTGTTTCAGCCGAGTTTTTTTCTTTTTTTTTTTTTTTTAGCGTTACAATTCTCCCAAGTTGTCTTCAACAGTCAAGGAACATAAATCTATACAAAGAATAGAACACGTTTATGGCCTGTGTAATTTGCATAAACAAAAATTAGTTAAGAAAAATAACCCGAAGTGCCCAGTGCTAGGCATACCGAACGAGATAGACAAATACAGGTATATAAAAATTCGCACAACATAAATTCTTTATGAAGTAAAGCGTTTTTCCCCAGTGGAATGTCAAATTTGGAGAGTTCTTGATTCTTGGAATTATCCTCTCACTTCTCAGGATTATCTCCCTTGCTCATACACCTCTGTTTTCAGTCATCATTTGCTCATCGAGACACATCCACTTGAGGAGGAGATAATTTTATCGTGTGACCAGCAAGTGTCTGTTTGTTGCTAGTTTGTCATGTTAATAGTGTGTAGGTTTAGTTCGAGGACAATGTTGGTGCAGTGTGCGCATGTGGTAATACTGAAGCAATTGAGATTTCCGGAGACTCTTTGTTGTTAGTGGTACTGTAGTAGTATGTGTGCATTGATATTATATATATATATATATATATATTATGGCTGCCCCCTCGTTATCGAGTATGGCCATTGCACGAAGCTTAACTCTTACTGGTGCTGTGATCGAATGTGACTTTTTAGCCCAGCTAAAGATCTACAATGTCTTGTACAAAATTGGCAACTAAAACCTTTACTGGTAATAGCCGGCTGTAGTTGTAACTGGGCTTCATGTACCTTTGCATGTCGTTTAAGTCCTCCTGCCGAATTACACTCTCTTCCACATGCCCGACAGATATGATTAGTGTGGTGTGTTACACCACCACCAGTGGCCAGGTTGTCACTCATCTGTCTCGTTTTATGACTACGAAGATGACTCATGAGTCCAGCTTTACTGGGGCAGGGTCTTGCACAGACATTGCATGTCAGAATCAAAGGAAGACCCTTCCCTTCTGGAAGTGTAACTTTCGAGTGCTACCGGTAACATGTAACCCAGTACAACCTGTTCCATATATATATATATATATATATATATATATATATATATATATGCGAACGTGTGTGTGTGTGTAAAATTGCCATCAAAACAGGAGTTAAGTACTTAAACGGCCATCTTTGGTACAAGATAAAGAGGACAACTTAGAAACGATATCCTACCTTCAATCACTTTACAAATAAATCCTCATTTTACACAAATTACGACTAACATTAATTAGATTGAGTTAATTATCGTTTATGGATTTAAATGCAAGATCTGCATACTGGATCTTCAATACAATTCTTATTCGTCCTTCCTTAGACACCTTTCAGAATGGTTCCCACTGTCTGGTACCGTTCATATCTTTCATATTTCTTCTTTTGAGAGCTGCATGGATAGCCGGGTTACTAATGGAATTATTTCCCCTACTTCCATGTTCCTGTCGGTACAAAACCTTCAATCATTAATTAGTGTTTTGCATACAACTTTACCATTCATCATTTCGGAGGTCGATAAAATAAGTCCAGTTGAACACTGAGGTCGATGTAATCGACTTAATTCCTCCCTAGAAATTATTGGCATTGTGCCAAAATTCGAAGCAATTAATTAGTAACCGTTAAACCTAGAGGGTGGTCGATGCCTATGATTTGACCAACAAACTTCAGGACCAGCTGATGCTTCAGATATTCTGGAAAGACGACAGTTTCACACAGCAGAGAATTGGCAGTAATTGATGTCTCAGGCGATTCAGAAATTTTACCTGGCATTTGAAACTCCAAGCATTCCAGAAATAACAGAAAATCTCAACTGTCATAACATGAGGTATCACTTCTATATCTGATTGGTTTGCAAGTTTCAGAACATGAGGTGCTTGTGGTTCATACACGTTTCCACCCAGTCCTACTATAAAATTTACGGTTTCCAACTACTAGGTTACGGTGGCTTCCATCAGGTGTTAACCGGCTCCACCTCTCATCATTGTTGCCAATATTGTATTCTTCGAGGCTCTTAAATGCAAGAGCTGCATATTTGTAGCTTCTGTACAACTCTTTCTCCATAGTCTCACTTCAAGATGGTTCCTACTGTCTGTTTCTAACAACTTTTATACCTTTCTCTTCTGGAGAGCTGCATAGATAGCCAGGAAGTTAACACTAGAGTTATTTCCCCTGCTGTTGTATTCTTTTCGGTATAAACAGGTATATTTTGTAAATATTTAAAAAATGCGATTTTGTGGTCAATGAAAGAGACCGTGATTAGTAACTGGCACTCCGTCGGTTACGACGATGAGTGGTCCACTTGATCCGATCAACGGAACAATCTGCACGTGAAATTAATGTGCAAGTGGCTGAGCACTCCACAGACACGCGTACCTTTAACGAAGTTCTCAGGAAGATTCCGCGTGATATAGAATGTGACAAAGCTGGCCCATCGAATTACACGCACTACTAATTTTTTACCAGCTGAGCGGAACTGGAGCCACTTGAAATAAAGTGTCCCCCTTGTGGGTAGTAATAAAATCACTTGAAATAAAGTGTCTTGTTCAAAGACACCACGCGACACTGAGAATCGAACTCTCTACCAGACGATTGTTAACCAAATACCATAACCACCAAGCCACACATTGTGATTAGTTAGACTACTTAAACAGACTTTTCTAGTATATTTTATAAGCAATGAAGCACCAGCTTTCAACATTTTTGTAGACATACAGGGATTCCAGAATTGTTCCAACTGTTTTGTGCCAGTTGCTGTTGTTTGCGTATGTATTCGACAACGTTACCAAAATAGGCAACAAATGCAGCAGATTGATCTCCAAGTGTGGTACTTGCAGAATCATTTTGGTTTACGAGCGGCGAGCTGGCAGAAACGTTAGCACGCCGGGCGAAATGCTTTGCAGTATATCGTCTGCCGTTACGTTCTGAGTTCAAATTCGACTTTGCCTTTTATCCTTTCGGGGCCGATTAAATAAGTACCAGTTACGCACTGGAGTCGATGTAATCGACTTACTCCGTTTGTCTGACCTTGTTTGTCCCCTGTGTGTGTAGCCCCTTGTGGGCAGTAAAGAAATAGGTATTTCGTCAGTCGCTACGTTCTGAGTTCAAATTCCGCCGTGGTCGACTTTGCCTTTCATCCTTTCGGGGTCGATTAGATAAGTACCAGTTACGCACTGGAGTCGATGTAATCGACTTACTCCGTTTGTCTGATCTTGTTTGTCCCCTCTGTGTGTAGCCCCTTGTGGGCAGTAAAGAAATAGGTATTTCGACTGTCGCTACGTTCTGAGTTCAAATTCCGCCGTGGTCGACTTTGCCTTTCATCCTTTCGGGGTCGATTAGATAAGTACCACTTACGCACTGGAGTCGATGTAATCGACTTACTTCGTTTGTCTGACCTTGTTTGTCCCGTCTGTGTGTAGCCCCTCTGTGGGTAGTAAAGAAATAAGAAACATTTTGGTTGACGGGTAGTTTAAAAGCAAACGAAAAGTAATTGAAAAATAAAAGTGCTTTGTTGTAATATGAGAGGTAAAGACTGTCACTCGGGATAGACAACGAGTTTGTGGTCAGGTTGTTTTGTCAACATTGTGGTGGTGTTGCTTATTGGGGAACATCGTAGTTCGTTCTGGCTGGGTGAGTGTATGATATATCAAGCAACAGACGAAATTTAAACTTCTCGTATCAATTTCTCGTATTAACACTTTTCAGTCTAAAGTTAATGAACCCGAGAGACTCAGAGACAACATATCTCTTCATTGACTACATTTTGTCACCCGTTGGTAATGATTAAGCAATGCCAGGTCAAGGCAATATACAATTAAAAATTGAGCTTAGCCTACACACACACACACACACAACACACACACACACACATATAAATAAGGATAAGATCGTTAATTTAAATTAAATAACGATCTTATCAAGTGGCCAGCATGGAAATAAAAACCTTCAAAGGTAGCTTTGCCTTTCATCCTTTCGGGGTCGATAAATTAAGTACCAGTTACGCACTGGGGTCGATGTAATCGACTTAATATCTATGTCTGTCCTTGTTTGTCCCCTCTGTGTTTAGCCCCTTGTGGGTAGTAAAGAAATATGTAATAATTATTATTATAATTATAACCTAAGGTATCTACGAGACACCGCTATGCTGAAAATAGCAGCCAGAATCTGACTCTAAAACCACCTCAAATTGTTCATATAGCACAAGGAGATAAGACAAAAAGACAAAATAAAACTAGTAAAAATTACTTGTGCTATATGAACACTTGAGGTGGTTTTAGAGTCAGATCCTGGCTGCTATTTTCAGCATGGCGGTATCTCGTAGATACCCTAAGTTATAATTTTAATATATATATATATATATATATCTGTGTGTGTGAATATATATATGTGTGTGTATATATGTGTATATATATATATATATATATATATATATATATATATATATATATCGTGACGCATATTTGTCATTTGAATATGGCTAACCCCTAAGGGTGGATGCTACTGTAGTTTGTAGCCCCAGGAAGATATCTCCTCCAGCTGGCTATAGACACACTATCAGTATTTGTGAAGGGAAGTCATCCTTCCGGTCTTCAACTTATGATACACACGGACTGGAGTTTCAAGGTGTTTACCTATCATCAGCGTGTGACAATCACAGTTGTCGACGAGAATTGTATATATATATATATATATATATATATAATAGTATATATATATATATATATATATATATATACATATATATAATAGCTTGTTAAACTATACGCAAACAAACTAGTAGAGACGAGAATTCATTTATCAAAGGTTTATCAAGTCGCCAGTTATTTCTGTTTTGCTCATTCAGATTCGTTAAACGCTCACTGCTGACATTCTTTTGTTCTTCTTCACCCACCGGAAGTCCCTTTCGGAGCTGACCAACTTCCTAGCTAGCCCGCAGCGAAGTTCCTGTCTACAGTTCGTCGGTCATTAATCCTATTCTACATAGCTCCCCACCAGAACTGTTGACCGTCATGGGAAAGAGGAAGGCGTTTAAATTGTCCTGCCCATGCGTGTGGTTACTCGATTCTTTGGTGACTGTTCCTTGTCAAGGGTTGGTGTGATCTGCCTAGGGCGGCCCCTGTATGGTGGCTAGGCTACCTGAACGAGGCTGTCAATATCGAGATGCGCCGGTTTCAATCTATTGATGGAGACTGTGTCTTGTCGTCCGCAGATTAGGAGTTGCAATGTTTTATCTCCTGGATGTATGACTTGATATCGATCATTGTAGGGTAACTGGAGGGGTTTTCGTCGTGTGTCACGTCGAACGAACACAAAGTTAGCCGTGCGGAGGTCATTTGGTACTGATGATCTGAGTGTACCGTGTGCCAACATGGGAACAGGGCGTAACTGGCCCACGCTGTCTCTCAGTTGAGCGAGGTACCTTTTGACATCCGGGTCTGACTCCGTATTCGAAAGAAACCCTCCTGGCACTGTACACCATTTCTGTGGAGGAAGTGTTGATATTTTCTTTTGGAGCGATGCGGATTACCAGCATCACCCATGGGAGTTGGTCAATCCAATTTGGCCCGTTATATCTGGTTGTCAGGGAATTCTTCAGGCGGCGGTGAAATCTCTCCATTAATCCGTTGGCCTGTGGGTAGTAGGCAGTTGTGCGGTTCATTGTGATTCCAAAAAGGTCACACATACGCCACACCTTTGAGGTGAATTACGGACCCCGATCGGATGAGATGCTGTCAGGGACACCGAAACGGGCGACCCAGTTTGCAATGGAGGCTCGGGTGACTTCTTGTGTTTCCGTACTGCAGAGAGGGATAGCCTCAGGCCAACGGGTATAGCGGTCTACCAAAGTCATTAGATACAAGCAACCCTGTGAAGGTGGTAGAGGGCCGACAAGACCGATGTTGACATGGCTGAATCGGGCCTGAGGTGGTTCATAGTTGCCGATGGGTGCTCTGGTGTGTTGATGGACCTTAGCTTGTTGACAGGGGATGCAGGTCCTCGTCCAGTCCCCGATTTGCTTGGCCATACCGTGCCAGATAAATTTACTTGACAGCAGCCGCTGTGTGGTTTTAGTACCTGGGTGGGAAAGTTCGTGTTTCTTGCGCCAGGCTGATGGGACGATCGGTTGTGGCTTCCCAGTGGATACGTCACACAGTAGGGTTGTGCCGTTAGAGCCAAAGTGTACATCCTGCAAAGAAAGTGACACAAACCACTTACCTTTGCTATGAGCAAGCTCTCGGAGCCTTGGTCTGCCTGCCAGCAACGACAGCTATCCGCAATTTCTGAGTACACCATACACATCCAACACATAGACGGCAAGGGCAACCTAGTTGCCGACGCACTCTCTAGTGCTCCTTCCTAGCACCAATAACGGAAGGGCTGGATTACAAAGCTATAGTTGCAACCCAACAGACAGACGACGAGATCAGGGCCTACCACTGGATAAAAAATGTTTGTCAGCTGCCTTCGCTAATTGCCGCAGATCCTTGATTTCGGTCTGAGTTATGCGGGCCTGAATCTTGGCTACCGCTTTACGTTCACTGCGTCGAAATGTATCCACTAGCCTGTTTTTCAATATGGCGTATTTGTGCGTTAGTGGGGGTTGGGTTAACATGTCCAGCACCCTCGTTGCCGTATCTTCATCTAGTGCCGCTATAAAGTACGAGTATTTCGTTTGGTCGGTCGTTACGTTGTTTACATTGAATTGGGCTTCCGCCTGCGCAAATCACAGTTCAGCCCTCTTAGGCCAAAATTGTGGTAGCTTCAGTGTTGTTTTGTTGCTTGCCATACACACACACACACGAAGTTCAAAATCACTGATATTTCATTTACGATTATTTTCGTCAATAGGACGGGGTCGAAAAGTTTTGCTCGCTTCCCCGACTTGACCATTGTGTATAAGTGAAAATTGTGATTATGAGTCGTTTTTGACGGATACCAGTAGTACCCTTCATTTTTTAATTAATATTATTTTACCTTTATTGTTTTTTTATGCATGCCAGCCACTGATGTTATTGAAAGTTATGATCAATAATATCCTTATACACACACACATATATATAGTTTGAATTTACAGAAAGAACAAAAGACGAAGACAGGTGTATTAGTTTAACGCTCGGGAATGTGAGAAAGTCTTTTACGTTTCGAGCATACGCTCTTCAACAGAAAGGAACACGAGAAAATAAACAGAGAGAGAATTTTTAAAAAATGCTTTAGTGGCAAGTGGTCGAACATGTCCAACGGCAGTAATTTTATTCAGCTGAATACACGTCATTGATTGGTTGAAATTACTGAAATACGATAACTTTAACAAGAAATAGCTTCCAAAATACAGAATTTTCTCAACAACGCAAAGAGTAAAAGATGTTTTATGTGACACATTCTACAAGTATACGAAGTTTGAAAGTGTTTAGTAACAAAAAATTATTTTTAAAATCTATCGGTCAAAAGGTAAAGATCTCGTTCGAGTAGTACGGAGTGCGTTTTGGCTTAACTTATATTTCTGTGATAGGTTATTTTTTAGATAATCACAACTAACTATTTATTTGTGTAATACTATTTTACGCCAGACGTGTCATAACACGTCTATACACGTGTATACACATGTCATAACAACGATGTATGTAAGGCGTGCGTACTATACACACAAATACGTTCATGCTTTCCCCTTTTTATTCATGTTTAGAGATAATTAAAGACAAGGAAATGTCTGCTTAGGTCAGGCAAAGGATTTGACATTTATTGACAAAATATTCTAATGCCATTTTTCTTTTGCCTCTTTCTCTTATCTCTCCGTTCTTACTTGCAACCAGTCAAGTGTTTATTATGTCACTAGCCAAGATATCACTTCAAGTTACAGATATTTGCACTTAGAAGGAGATTCAAGATTGAGTCTCGAAATGCTTCGTTTGGTTCCTGTTGTTAAGATCATAACACATTGGACTGTCAGATAAATTCGTTCGTTTTTCTTCCTTTTCTTCTTATTTGGCACTCCATCATGGTATGTCTGAAAAGTGGTAAAATGTATTCCAACGGCAAAAACGATAAACAGAAGGTGTAGAGGGAGAATAAAGCTACAACCCCCCCCCCGCCCAAAGAAAAAAATCTATAAACCACTATAATAAAAGCCGTTTTTGGTAGCTTGGCTCAAGCTTTCGGAATTACGGAGATGTACTTGCATAGCAAGTGACCTGATCTGAGATCGTTTGCTGGAACGAAAACAATTGCAGCGTGGAAGGTGTTTATAAGCCATTTAAGAAACACACAATAAAAATAATTTTCGAAGTAATTCAAATAACAAGGATTAAAATAAAATGAAAATAAATAAATAAATGAACGAATTTATCTGAAAATCCAATATTTAGAGTTAAAGCTATCGCGCTGTGTTTGTATTCTTTAATTCTATTATCCATTTATTCTTTTAAGGCAGTGAGCTGGCAGAATCGTTAGCGGTATTTTGTTAGTCTTTATGTTCTGAGTTCAATTTCCGCCGACTTCATCTCTTTCATGGTCGACGAAATAAGTATCAGTTGACTGGGGTCAATGTAATCGACTAGACCCCTCCCACAAAATGTCTGGCCTTGTACCCATAGTACAGTGGTTCTCAACCGGTATTCGTATGGTCCTTGGGGGCGGGGGTCCATATAAAATTCTGTTGTTAAAATTTGTGTGCAATACATTGCTTGTATTTCTACAATACACAATAATTTTTAAAAAATTTTATACAATTTCTAACAATATTCACTTATAGGCGCAAGAGTGGCTGTGTGGTAAGTAGCTTGCTTATCAACCACATGGTTCCGGGTTCAGTCCCACTGCGTGGCACCTAGGGCAAGTGTCTTCTACTATAGCCTCGGACCGACCAAAGCCTTAAGAGTGGATTTGGTAGACGGAAACTGAAAGGAGCCCGTCGTATATATATATATATATATATATATATATATGTATGTATGTGTATGTGGTTGTGTGTCTGTGTTTGTCCCCCCAACATCGCTTGACAACCGATGCTGGTGCGTTTACGCCCCCGTAACTTAGTGGTTAGGCAAAAGAGACCGATAGAATAAGTTCTAGGCTTACAAAGAATAAGTCCTGTAGTCGATTTGCTCGACTGTAAAGGAGGTGCTCCAGCATGGCCGCAGTCAAATGACTGAAACAAGTAAAAGAGTAAAAGCGTTATAAAAATACAGTGGGATCCTTTTTTATATACATCGAATGGTTATGGAGGTCCAGTAGATAGAACGGGTATCAAAGGGACCCATAGGTAAAGAAATGGTTGAGAAGTACTGCTATAGTACTTAGGATTATTCTTTTACTTGTTTCAGTCGCTGATCTGCAGTCCTGCCTGAGCACCACCGATTCCAGTACTTATTTCAATTCCAGTACTTAATCTATAGATCGCTTTTTCGCCGAACCACTTGATGGCGGAGACATAAACAAACCAACACCGGTGGTCAACAGTACACATGCTCGCGCACATATAATCATCTAAGAATCCATATATTAAAAAAACAAAGCAATCGATTTTACACAAGAGAGTTTCCAATCAGCCCTTCCGACGAGCGCCGGGATTGGTAAAAATCGGAGGAAATCGATAATACTGTATTTTATAGATATTGGTTTCAAATTTTGGCACAAGACCCGCAATTTCAGGGGAGGAGTAAGTCGATTATATCGACCCCAGTACTCAGCTGATACTTATTTTATCGATACCGAAAGGATGAACGACAAAATCGACCGCGGCGGAATTTGAACTCAGAACGTTAAGACGGACGAAACGCCGGTTAGCATTTTGCCCGGCGTGCTAACGATTCTGCCAGCTCACCGCCTTGCATTGTATAAACATTGATATCACTGTATCGACCAGACTATTGGATGTTGCTATACCCCGCTGGTCACAATGCGATTCCTCATGTAACAAGGGCTTTCTTTAATGTTTGAGCATAATCCATTGGCTACATTAATAGGAAAATGTGTTCATGCGATACAATTAATGGAAAATAGTGGGATGAAACAGTATATGATATGCAAGGAAAATATCTATTCGAAATTTAACACTTGAGCTGGTATTTACATATCAGTAAATATTTAGGTGTCGCGACATATCTTCTCCGATCGACCACAATTGAATATGTAACCGTGAGAAAAACTATGTGGAGTGTGTAATTCTAACTTGTCTCAAGGTACTCTGAATTTTTAAGGCGGCGAGCTGGCAGAAACATTAGCACGCCGGGCGAAATGCGTAGCCGTATTTCGTCTGCCGTTATGTTCTGAGTTCAAATTCCACCGAGGTCGACTTTGCCTTTCATCCTTTCGGAGTCGATAAATTAAGTACCAGTTATGCACTGGAATCGATATAATCGACTTAATCCGTTTGTCTGTCCTTGTTTGTCCTCTCTGTGTTTAGCCCCTTTGTGGGTAGTAAAGAAATAGAATAAGTATTTCGGCTGCCGTTACGTTGTGAGTTCAAATTCCGCCGAGGTCGACTTTGCCTTTCGGGGTCGATTAAATAAGTACCAGTTGCACACTGGGATCGATATAATCGACTTAATCCGTTTTTCTGTCCTTGTTTGTCTCCTCTATGTTTAGCCCCTTGTGGGTAGTATAGAAATAGGTACTCTGAATTTTTGGTGTTTAATTTGGGTGTATAGGATAGGAGCACTCCGTCGGTTACGACGACGAGGGTCCCAGCTGATACGATCAACGGAAGAGCCTGCTCGTGAAATTAACGTGCAAGTGGCTGAGCACTCCACAGACACGTGTACCCTTAACGTAGTTCCCAGGGAGATTCAGCGTGACACACAGTGTAACAAGGCCGGCCCTTTGAAATACAGGTACAACTCATTTTTGCCAGCTGAGTGGACTGGAGCAACATGAAATAAAGTGTCTTGCTCAAGGACACAACGCGTCGCCTGGAATCGAACTCACGACCTTACAATCGTGAGCCGAATGCCCTAACCAATAAGCCACGCGCCTTCACTAATTTGGGTGTATTTATAGGTCCCGCTCGGGGTAAGTTCTAGTCGGATTACCGAACTATCACGTGAACAACAGCCGTTCATTGGATGAAATATCAGTTGCGCAGTACATGATCAAACTATGTTTGAATTGTAGTAGTTTGAGATTCGTATGTTGCACAGCGCGGGATCGAATCCAATGCTACACTCGCATTGTTTTAACTCTCGAATGATGCTACCCCACTGGCTAGGTGAGCCGGCCAACATCCCCCTACGTACATACGTGTACATACACACACACACATACAGTATATAAGGACTCATGCATGTATGTATGTATGTATGTATGTATGTGGAGGCTTTGCTGTATGGTAAGAGGGTGGCTTCCCAGCCACATGGTTTCGGGTTTAGTCCGACTGCGTGACACCTTGAGCAAGTGTCTTCTACTGTAATTCCGGGTCGACCAAAGCCTTATTGAGTGGATTTGATAGATGGAAGCTGAAAGAATCCCACCGTATATGTGTGTGTGTATTTGTGTCTGTGTTTGTACTCCACCACCGCTTGCCAACCGGTAATGGTGAATTTATGTCCCGTAACTTAGTAGTTCAGTAAAAAAAATAAAATGGAGAGCATAAGTAACATTCTTTTAAAAAAAATAATTACTGGAATCGATCATTCGACTAAAAATTCTTCAAAAAGTGCCCCGCATGGCCACAGTCTAATGACTAAAACAAATACATACATACATACATACATACAAAATATATATATATATATATATTATATATATATATATATATATATATATATATATGTATATATATATATATATATGTATATATATATATTATATATATGTATATATATACACATATATATACACATATATAATACATATAATATATATTATATATATATATATTACATATATATATATATATTATATACATATATATACATATATATATACATACATATATATACATATATATATATAAAACTGTATAGATAGATAGATAGAATATATATATAGATAGATAGACAGATGCAAACTGATTTGACTGCTGTCTATAACTGTTATTATTTGTATGCTCTTGGAGGGTTGTAATGTAGAATCATGCATGGAATGACCGAGAACCTACGAATAAAAGAACTAAACATTGTCGTAGATTTGGTTCAGTGGCATTATTAACAGAAAATATTGATTTCTAACATCATGGCGCATGGTCAAGAAACTTGCTTTGTACTCACGTGATCCGGCTGTATTGAGTGTTTTACGCAATTGCATATCGGATTATTGCATAGCTCTAGTATGTGTATCAGAAATTATTCGGTTTATTTTTTTTCCCTTCTTGATTTTGAGTAATATTTAGTGAAATACTTAGCATAAAATCGAATGTTTATTTGATATTGAATAAAGCTATTTTGAAAGCTTCCGTTTTCGAGATAAATTAAAATGGTAGTAGCTAGTACATCCTGTTTGCAGATAACCCGTGTCGAAACAGTCTAACATAATCAATGATTTTGCAACTATCAACATACGAAATCCTGTGTTATTTTTCTCTTACTTATTTTCATTGTGTATTAAAAGTTTTCAATGAATACATATGCATTGGAGATGAAGTTGATCATATCAAAACTAAATTTTCAACCAAGCGGTAAAGTGGTGTAATCTGCTTGCTTTTCTTTTAAATCGATTGCATTAATCTGTGATTGGCCCAGTAACATATATATTTTTTAACTAATATAACTCTATTAGTTGATATTGAATAATTAAACGAGTGTGAAAAGCATTGACGAAGAAATTGATCAGTTTAAGAAAGAGATTTGGCACTGTGAATTAATTATATATTCTTATTAAATATATTAATATATATGTATGCATGTGTAAGCACACACACATACACTTACAAACACACACACACACACATATATCTATTATATAAAATCCGTTCTGTCTGTGTGTCTTCTAGGATCTCGGGCATCCTCCATCCGATTGCGCTCAAATTTGATATGTAGATACCGACGGTATCTTGAAAGAATTACAAAAATCGATCCCAGGTGAGAATGCGATCGATAAAGTGAATAAAATCGTTTTTCTTTGGAATAGAAAAAAGTCTATCTTTATTTCTTCTTTTGCTGGTGTCTCAAATTTAGGTTAAATCAGTGTTTCTCAAAGGGGAGGCCTATGGGACGGTCGGACAAGTTGTTTTGAGAAAATTTGGTTTAAATGTTTGACAACTCAGCACCGTCCAATGGACACGGAGCGTTTTGCTCGTATATATATATATATATACACACACACACATACACACACACACACACCACACACACACACACACACACACACACACCACACACACACATACACACCACATATATATATATATATATAAATGTAAGATTCAAGGACCGAGGTGTAGGAAGAAAGTGAACTGTAGAAAATCTGTAGAAAATATTAAAAAAACTACTTTCAGGAACAATAGTGGCTTACTGGATTTTCTCCATATCGAAGTATGATAAACTGAACGAAATTATACTTCCAGGGTTGTCAGGTATGCGAATAAAAACCCAGGAGTTAAGGAATGGAATACACAAAATCCGGGTTGCATATGTTTCGTAGCGAGTTGAACCTCGAAAGTGGTAAATAGCCAAACGAAGTGAATCCCGCAGGCGACTCTTCAGGCCGAGGGTAATTTCATCAAATGAAGTTTACACTGTCGCTAGGAGGCCCATGTTAACATACGGAGGATTCGATCCATTTTCCGTGAGTTGGTATGGGCCTCCTAACCTCAATATAAATCAAGATACCCTTGGCCTGAAGAGTAGCCTGCGGTATGAAACATATTTAGCTTGGATTTTGTCAATCTATCTATCTATCTATCTATCTATCTATCTATCTATCTATCTATCTATCTATCTATCTATCTACCTATCTGTCTGTCTATCTGTCTGTCTATCTGTCTGTCTGTCTGTCTGTCTGTCTGTCTGTCTGTCTGTCTATCTATCTATCTATCTATCTATCTATCTATCTATCTGTCTGTCTGTCTGTCTGTCTATCTGTCTGTCTGTCTGTCTGTCTGTCTGTCTGTCTGTCTATCTATCTGTCTGTCTGTCTGTCAGTCTGTCTGTCTGTCTATCTATCTATCTATCTATCTATCTATCTATCTATCTGTCTATCTATCTGTCTGTCTGTCTGTCTGTCTGTCTATCTATCTATCTATCTATCTATCTATCTATTTGTCTGTTTGTCTGCCTGCCTGACTGTCTGTCTGTTTGTCAATCTGTCTGTCTATTTATCTATCTACACACACATACACACACACACACACACACACGCACACACACACGCACGCACACACACACACACACACACACGCACACACACACGCACGCACACACACACACACACACACACACACACACAAGCTTTGAAATATGAATCTAAGGAACAAAACTCACAGACCCATACGCACTTCTTGATGCTCTCAGTTATGTCGAGATGTGGTGGGTGGACGTTTTTACGGCAAAATATCGTTTTCCTTACGTGAAAATAAAGTGTAAAGTAGATTCGGTGGTGTTGTGGGCTGTTAATAAAAAATGGCCGAGTCAAAACAGACGTAAACATAACAGATGTAGCCAAAACAGATGCAGATATTCCGTCTAGTTTGATCTACGAAGTGTCTGGGATTTTATAAAGAAGCAGCTGACTCTGCAGTTGGATACAAAATACCAAAATATCAGAGAAAAGATCAAAAGCTATAACAGTTCCTGCAAAATCTCAAAGGGAGTCGAAATTACTGTAATCTCAATGCTTAGCACAACTAAGCCATATGCTCTCCTTTTTCTTTTTTTATTGTACTACAAAACACATCTGTTTTGTTACACGAATCTTTTAGGGTTAAAAAATTCTAAGGGACTACAGAATAGGTCAAAGTTGAAACGAACATCTGAGAAGCATGACAAATCAAAAATGATATGTGACTGTAAAAACAGGAATAAAATTAAAGGTTTTTACTTTGGTAAATTTCTTAGGAAATAATCTGGGCAAAAGTGAGGTAAGGGTAGGATAGGTTGAGACTTTAACAGGTAGTGTTGAAAGCTATAATTTGTATTTTCTTGAAGAAGTAATATATAATTCATGAGGTGCATGCTAAACAGTGAGAAATCTAAAACCAGAGGTCGGTGAACGAGGATAAACTATCCCAAGTGGGGTGAAAATGAAATTCTTAGTGGCTAATGAGGACTCATTAGACATACTCTTTACTCGCTTCAGTCATTTGACTGTGGCCATGCTGGAGCACCGCCTTTTGCCGAACTGCTAAGTTACGGGGACGTAACACACCAGCATCGGTTGTCAAGTGATGCTGGGGGACAAACACAGACGCACAAACATATACACACACACACATACACACACACACACATACACACATACACCCATACACACATATATATATACATATATACGACAGGCTTCTTTCACTTTCCGTCTACCAAATCCACTCACAAAGCTTTGGTTGGCCCGAGGCTATAGTAGAAGACACTTGCCCAAGGTGCGACGCAGTGTGACTGAACCCGGAATCATGTGGTTGGTAAGCAAGCTACCTACCATACAGCCATTCCTATGCCTTTATATAAAAAACGTGTTCCTTATTACGACAGAAAATTTTCTTCTGACAATATTGGATTTGTCCAATATACTCGATGTGTAAATAGATTCATATGAATAGATTCAATAAACCTCTTGAATTCAAGGAATCTATGATTTTCTTCCTTTCAAATCAAGGGGGGTAACGTCAGGTGTAAATAAATAGCTTTTGGGGTATTTGGTTAAAAAAGTTCCCTGATCTCTGACCTAAACAATAACATGTCTATTCACTGTCAACGCATTCTGGCAGATTCAAACGTGACTAAGCTTAGCGCTATTGTATTTTGTCACCGAAGTAACTTATACTGCTGATCTCTGGAACTCACTACTATCCTTCAATTATCCTCTGGTCTGTGGCATTTAAGTATATATATATACATATATTAAACATATTATTCAAACGTGACTAAGCTTAGCGCTATTGTATTTTGTCACCGAAGTAACTTATACTGCTGATCTCTGGAACTCACTACTATCCTTCAATTATCCTCTGGTCTGTGGCATTTAAGTATATACTAGCAGTATCGCCCGGCGTTGCTCGGGTTTGTAAGGGAAATAACTATAAAGCATTTTCAGAGAGTTATAGCCAAAAAATAGCAAAAAAATGAAAAAAAATTATGGTAAATTTTTTTTGAGAGTTAAAAAGGTCGAGTTGCGTCCCCTAGACAGTCTGTGGTTTGTGTTTCTGATTCTCGACCCCATGTCGAATTTATCGATTTTTTTCAGAACTGGGGGAACTTTTCAAAATTTTCGCTGCGTCAGTTTTGAATTATGACATTGGGCTATGTGTGTGTCAAGTTTCATCAGAATCGGTTGAAAGCTGTGGTCAGGGTGAGGGTACAACCTGACAGACACACAGACACGCAGACAGACAAACTGCCGTTTATATATAGAGAGATATATACATATATTAAACATATTATATATACTAAACATATTATATATACTATACATATTATATATACTACACATAGTATATATATATTTATACTATACATATTATATATACTACACATACTATATATATATATATATATATATAATATATATAGTATGTGTAATATATGTAATATGTATAGCATATGTATAGGATGTGTAGTATATAATATATATATATATATAATATGTATAGTATATATAAAAAGAAATCAGATGAAATCTTCATACACATGTATGTACACACACGTATACAGACATACATAAACACATACATACATGCATACACACATACATAAATATATAAATACATACATGCATGCATACATTCTCTTTTATTTCTTTCATTTGATTGCGGTCGTGCTGGGACACCGCCATAAAAGTCAGACGAATCGATCCTAGTAGTTATTTTTAAACCCTGGGCTTATTTTAGCGATGTATTTCGTCAAACCGCAAGGTTACGGAGATGTAAACAGAACAGGTTGTCAAGAGTTGATGGATGCCTAATAGAAAACCTCACATAGACAGACAGACAGATAGATAGATGGATAGATAGATAGATAGATAGATAGATAGATAGATAGATAGATAGATAGATAGATAGATAGATAGATAAGATAGATAGATAAGTAGATACATACATACATTCACACATACATACGTACATACAAATATATACACATATATATATATATATACATATATATATAATACATACACACACAAATATATATACATATATATATACACACACACACGTGTGTGTATGTATGTATGTATGCATGTATGTATGCATGTATGCAAGCATACTGAATGAAGCTTGTCGTATACACACATACACATATACATACACACACGCACATGCACACACTCACACACACACACACACACACACACACACACACACACACACACACACACACACACACACACATAGCGGGCTTCTTTCAGCTTACGTCTACCAAATCTACTCACAAGTCTTTAGTCGGCCCGAGGGTACAGTAAAAGACATATCCCTGAGATTCCTCTGAAGCAATTGGACCCACAAACATGTGGTTGGGAAGCAAACTTCTCAGCATACAGCAACACAGTTGCCCCCACACATATAGGACGGGCTTCCGTACAGTTTCCGTCTAACAAATTCTGTCACAAGGCATTGTTCAGTCCACTGTCTTTATACGTGTCTATATAGGTACTTGCTCTACATAACATGTTGAGTACTCTATAATTTATTCATGAAACCACTTGCAAGCTGTCATAGCATACAATCACCCATGACGCGGATGTATACAAATACGCGAGCACACGGACACACATGTGTATTTATATATGTTTATCGGTAAGAGATGACAGCTCAGTATACAAAAGTGATTTACGTTGTGTTATTTGGTTCAGTACGCGTTACGTTCGTTTGCATATCAACAGTAAAACTGATATACTCTTTACTCTTTTTTTTACTCTTTTTACTTGTTTCAGTCATTTGACTGCGGCCATGCTGGAGCACCGCCTTTAGTCGAGCAAATCGACCCCGGGACTTATTCTTTGTAAGCCCAGTACTTATTCTATCGGTCTTTTTTGCCGAACCGCTAGGTTACGGGGACGTAAACACACCAGCATCGGTTGTCAAGCAATGCTAGGGGGACAAACACAGACACACACACACACACACACACACACATACATATATATATACATATATACGACGGGCTTCTTTCAGTTTCTGTCTACCAAATCCACTCCCATGGCATTGGTCGGCCCGAGGCTATAGCAGAAGACACTTGCCCAAGATGCCACGCAGTGGGACTGAACCCGGAACAATGTGGTTGGTTAGCAAGCTACTTACCACACAGCCACTCCTGCGCCTATGCTGATCGGTTTTACTGAATTATTCCTTACAAGATTGATAACAGTTATAACAATATAATCTTATTATAACCTTGGGAAGAGAGCCTCAATATATACTGTATTTTGTAGCGTACTATTCGATTTAGTATATAGTGAAAACATACGTAGGAGTGGCCGTGTGGTAAGTATAGGCGTAGGAGTGGCTGTGTGGTAAGTAGCTTGCTTGCCAACAACATGGTTCCGAGTTCAATCCCACGGCGTAGCACTTTGGGCAAGTGTCTTCTATTATAGCCTCGGTCCGACCAAAGCCTTGTGAGTGGATTTGGTAGAGGGAAACTGAAAGAAGCCCATCGTATATATGTATATATATATATAATATATATATATATATTATATATATATATATATGTATGTGTGAGTGTATATGTTGAGTGTCTGTGTTTGTCACCCCAACATCGCTTGACAACCGATGCTGGTGTGTTTACATCCCCGTAACTTAGCGGTTCGGCAAAAGAAACTGATAGAATAAGTACTAGGCTTTCAAAGAATAAGTCCTGGGGTCGATTTGCTCGACTAAAGGCGGTGCTCTAGCATGGCCATAATAAAAATGACTGAAACAAGTAAAAGTGTAAAAGTGTATTCAAATATCGTCACTCTCTTTCCAAATCCTGCGGTATTTCACACAGGATTTTTGGTCCTCCAAAGTCAGCCTACCATTTTGATCTGAAAAATTCGACTTAGTATTTTTAAAGCTAGTATCCATTAGAATGGTGTAGTTGGAGATTCGTATTCCACAACGACGTATTATACTTCAGGATGTTTGAAATTACAAGAGAAATTTTGAAGTCATCTACCGATTTGCGGTATGCAGTCAAAGGCCTTTTGTATAATCACTCCATAAGCCTTTTGGTTAAAAAAATTCGACTTGTGTGCAAGAAGAAACAGTGTATATTGAAAAATAAAAAAAAAAACGTCGCTCTTTTCAAGCCTAGCCAGGCTCATGGACCCGGTTTCCCGGTTCTGTGGCGTATATGTAACCCCACCCACCCAGCCGGACGAGACGCCAGTCCATCGCAGCGTTACTCAAGAAACAGGAAGAAAGAGTGAGAGAAAGAGTACAACAAGGGTCATCACCACCCCCTGCCGGAGCCTCGTGGAGCTTTTAGGTTGTTTTAGCTCAATAAACACATACAACGCCCGGTCTGGGAATTGAAACCGCGTTACTTCGACCGTGAGTCCGCTGTCCTAACCACTGGGTCATTGCGCTCCCACATATCGAAAAATAGGATACTTAATGGGACATTACTCTCACTCTTCAAATGAAAAGATTCAACCAATGAATAACCTAGTTACATTATAAATTTGTTGTAACATATACAGTAATATTTCTCGTGTATAGCCATTAAAAAAAAGAAAACAAAACAAAACAATTCATAAATACGTTCTTGTTTGCCTATATGATCCCAAACAAAAGCGTGTTTGTGTTATACAGATATCTATGAAATCAATGTAGAGACGAACAGGCGCTAACAACAATACCGAATCCTGCATTGTGTTATTTACAATGAAACCGAAGTTCCAGAATATATACGAAATGTTTTCATCGCTCAAGAGAAACGAAATATTCAAGTAGGTCCTTCTTTTTTTTTTTATGATATTCTATTCAACTACCAGTCTAACTAGATCAAGGGTGAGGAACCCGTCAACCGCATTCAGTTTCAAGCCACCCGCTAAAACGAAAATGTTGAAGCTTCGAGAAATATTTAAATAAAGTTTTTATTAACGATTTATATCTCGAAGCGAATTCAGCGCTCCGAATAATAGATATATTGCAGATAAGTGGGATCTTTTCGGTTTGAACGGCAGTTTTTAAAAAAATAATTTCCTCGTAACTAAACACTTTTAAATTTCGTATACTGGTAGAATGTGTTTATAAAACATCTTTTTCTCTTGACATTATTGAGAAAATTCAATGGTTTGTAAGATATTTGTTGTTGTTTTTTCTTCAATTTCTGCAATTTCAACCAATCAATGACGTCTATTGAGGTGAAAGCATTCTGTGCCGTATGAATATGTCCCTCGTTTAAGAAACAGATTGGGTTTATTTACATTTCTGAAGAAAAAAGATACTTTCCCCCCACCCCTAACCCTAACCCTAGCACTAACTTTAACCCTTACCCTAAAACAGATTGAAATGCAATAGATCGATACTAGGGTCATAATTATGGGTGACAATTTCATATGACACTGATAGAAAAAACTGCTGTTCAAACCGAAAAGATCCGATAAGGGTATAGCTGTGCGGTTAAGAAGTTCGTTTTTGCAATCTGATGGCTTCGGTTCAATCTCTCCGTGCAGTACCTTGGGCAAGTGTCTTCTACTCAAACCTCGAGCTGACTAATGCCTTGTGAGCGAATATGGTAGACGAAATCGGTGTTTTATGTGGAATCCCGTCGTATACGCAGACACATACACGCACCCCTACGTTCCACATAAATATTTCTTACATGGTGGGACACTCAACAACTGGTTCAGGAGCATCCGGTGGTGCAGATGTATCTCGTCGGGTGATACACACACATATATACATACGCGCATGCGCGCACACACACACACGTTAGAAGGAAAAGCGGTGACAATTCTGTAAATGATAATAATAATAATAATTATAAGCTTAAAGCTCATAAGCTGTCACCGTGTATTGGCTAAAGAAAATAACCTAATACTAAAGCATAGAAGATGGATTTTCTGACCAGCGAAAACCAGACCCTTCCATAAGAATCGGAAAAGCAAGCGCGCCAATTTGGTCAGAGTTTTCTTAAAATAAGGTACGACGGCTTGGTGGTAGTACACTACCGAGGCGATATATGTATTCGCTACTTCCGCCGGCCTTTCAGCGACAGCTTCCTTTCTGCCCATTTCTGGGTGAGCTTGGCTACCCTAGTTATGACTTCTTCTCAGTTCCTATCTACTTGTAAATCTGATCCGAACCAGACTCCGAGCACTTTCATGAACACACACATCGCCCAGTCTGAGATTCGAACCCGCGATCCCTCGACTGCGAGTCCGCTGCTCTAACCACTAGGCTATGTGCCTCCACAAAATGTTCCTTCTCGAGCCATCCAGGCTCATAAGGGCCAGTTTTCCGGTTTCAGTGGCGTAGAAATTCCCCACATGGACGGGACACCGGTACGTCACAGGATTACTCATTTTTGCCAGCTGAGTGGACTGGAGCAACGTGAAATGAAGCGTTTTGCTCAAGAACACAACGCATCAGCCGGTCCAGGAATCGAAACCACAACCTTACGATCATGAGTTCAACACCCCTAGCCACTAAGCCACGCGCTTCCACTGTGAGGGGCGGTGAATTGGTAAAATCGTTAGAACATCCCTGCAGGATTTGTTCCGGTATTGCACGCCCTGAGTTTAAATCCTGAGGAGGCCTACTTTACTTTTCGTCCTCTCCAGGTTGATAAAATACAGTACCAGTCATGTATTGAGAAGGATTCTATCGAAAAACCCTTTACTTTTCTACACTGGCCTCGCCTTGTGCACCCAACATCGCTTGACAACCGATGCTGGTGTGTTTACGTCCCCGTAACTTAGCGGTTCGGCAAAAGAAACCGATGGAATAAGTACTAAGCTTACAAAGAATAAGTCCTGGGGTTGATTTGCTCGACTAAAGGCGGTGCTCCAGCATGGCCACAGTCAAAATGACTGAAACGAGTAAAAGAGTAAAAAGAGAGTAAGTAATTCATAATGTATTTTGAATGTTTATCTCGAGACATATTTTTTGAATTGCTTTATATTTTTGCCATACATTTTAGAATATTGAGCACATTATATCATTTACAAAAAATGTATTGGGGAGACACACAAATACATATATGTGTATTTGCGTGCATGTGTGTGTGTGTGTGTGTGTGCGTCCCTCTGCGTGCCTATGCGTGCGCGCGCGTCTGTTTTCCCATGTTTTCATAGAATTTTAATATTTTTCATTCTTGCGTCTCTATCATAATAATCTTGAATCATATTTGATGGGATATCTCCACACACGAATCGTTTTAGTGTGTGTGAATACAGCTATACATAAATACATACATTTATGCTTTATACGTATGTGTGTATTTATGTATATGTGTATGTGTGTTTGTGTGCCTTTTCTTTGTGTGTGTGTGTGTGTGTGTGTGTATTCAATCTCAATGTTATCATATGAGATTTATCGCCGTGACAGAAAAAAACAACACGCACGCCCACACGCTCGCACGCACATGTGCGCACGTATATAAGTTCCTGTATACACAGAATGTATATCTACACACACACACACACACACACACACACACACACACACATGAAATTCTATCCCCTTAGCCTCTTCGCTTCTCCTCCAAGCAACCGCCGAACACCACGACGACCACCACCAACGACGACCGTCCGTTCACAAGTCTTACCATAACAGTTATTTCCTACGAATGAAAAACTTTAGTCTCATTTAGTGAATGATAGCTTCGCTTGAATGACTACAACACCAGAGAGAGAGAGAGAGAGAGGGAGAGAGCGAGAGAGAAGGGGGGACAGACAGACGGACAGACAGATGTGTTGCATTAACGACCCATTAATTCATTGATCTGTAGTTTCTCGCCCATTATTATTATTATTATTATTATTATTATTATTATTATTATTATTATTATTGTTATCATTATTATTATTGTTATTATTATTATACAACTTTTAATAAAGTCGACCGAATTAAAATAATGTTGGAGATGAGAACAACAACAACAGCAGCAGCAGCATCAATAACAACAACAGCCTCAGCAACAACAACAACAACAGCAACAATAACAACAAAATATATTGGTGGACGTTGATCATCTTACCAATATGGTCGACCAACTCAAACGTTATCACAAGACGAATAATTATAATCTTGCACGGTTATTATTAAGTTTTCTCCATTCTGCAAAACGTCGTCGCCCCCCCTCCTCCTCCTCCTCCTCCTCCACTACCACCACCTTGTCTAACTATCTATCTATCTATCTATCTATCTATCTAGTTGCTTATTTGCAAAAAAAAAAAAAGAAATATAACATGTGACTTCATTGACCGAGGTTACCGTGGTCTTTTCCGTAGGCTTTTCTTTCCACGGGTAAACCTCACATGTCCTCCCTTTTACACTTCATATTGACATTTCTGTGATAACGATCCCTATTGATCAAATTTTTTTCCTTTCCCTTTCCCCCCCCTTTTAAAAAAAAAATCTTATTTATCCCCCCCCCTTTTTGTCCTCTTTCTTTCCATTTACGATCCCTTTTGATCGAAAACCAAACCCCCTTCTTTTACCCTCAAAAGAAAAGCCCTACCTTGTAATTTTGTCCTGTCTGTGTGCAGCCCTGTGTGGCTAATAAGAACATATCTATCTATCTATCTATCTATCTATCTATCTATCTATCTATCTATCTATCTATCTATCTATCTATCTATCTATCTATCTATCTATCTATCCATCTATCTATCTGTCTGTCTGTCTGTCTGTCTATCTGTCAACTTGTTTCTCTGTTCTAATATATATATTAATATATATATATATATTTACTTCTTAGATTTGTTCGATGTTTTGCCAGCCTGTATTTCCGAAGACATTCCTCTGCCGTTTGTTGCAGCTCTAATACTTAACCTCATATTCAAAGTCGTAAATACACACGTACGTTCATGAATATATGTGACATAAGTATATATAAGTATCATTTGCATATATGTATATAGTGTACAAGAAGGTGTTAAAATCCTAACTGTGTCTTGGTGAATCATATCTGCACGTCCTAGTAAACAAATGTATGTATATAGCTGTTATATTTTCTATGAGGTATACATAATAGTTGAGAGTTCTGGTGAATTATATTTACAGAGTAAGTATATACTCTTTTATACTTGTTTCAGTCATTTGACTGTGGCCATGCTGGAGCACCGCCTTTTGTCGAGCAAATCGACCCCAGGACTTATTATTTGTATGCCTAGTACTTATTCTATCGGTCTCTTTTGCCGAACCGCTAAATTACGTGGACGTAAACACACCAGCATCGGTTGTCAAGCGATGTTGGGGGGGGGGGGACAAACACAGACACGTAAACATACACACGCACATATATATACATATATAAGACGGGCTTCTTTCAGTTTCCGTCTACCAAATCTACCCACAAGGCCTTGGTCGGCCTGAGGCTAGAGTAGAAGACACTTGCCCAAGGAGCCACGCAATGGGACTGAACGCGGAACCATGTGGTTGGTAAGCAAGCTACTTACCACGCAGCCACTCCTATAAAACACGTATAACATGAAATTAAGAATGTATCAAATTTTCCAGTTTATATTTTAATATACACACGAACACACACACACACACGCCTACACACTTAGGCGCATTCACACACACACACCTACACACACGTACGCACCTACATACTTACCCCCCCCCCACACACACGTATATGTATATTTGTACTCAGATATAAGAAATACCACTGAAGCAGTTACTGAAAAACGACCCTATACACCAGGTTGGATGAAACATTTATTTCATTTTGAAAAAAAAAAAACACCATGTTTTAAAAATTTCGCGAACGTTGGCTCCTTAATCTGAGAAAAGTTGACTTCGAAGTCACTTTCGTCTGTGAATGATGATGATGAGGATGATGATGATGATGATAAGTCTTTCTACTATAAACACAAGGTCTAATATTTTGGGGGAAAGTGGCTAGTCTATTACATCGACCCCGGTGTTCAACGGGTACTCATTTTGTCGACCCCGAAAGGATAAAGGATAGAGTCGACTTCGGCGGAATTTGAACTCAGAACGTAAAGCCGGAAGAAATGCTGCTAAGCATTTTGTCCGGCGCAGTAACGATCCTGCTAACTCGTCGCCTAAATGATGATGATAATATTAGTAATAATCACGCGTGCGTGCGCGCACACGCACTCACGCATACATACACATGCACATGAACACATATATATACACATATATATGTATATATGTATAAGCATGTAGATGCACATATGTGTATATATATGTATGTATGTGTGAATGCTTGTAGCGTAGATATATATGCGTGTGTACGTGTGTATTATATATAAACACAGATACATACACACACATATACACATAAATATATATTTATGCAGATACATATACATATATATGTACATACACACACAAACACATGTAATACCTATACATACATACACTCATATATACATACAGATACTTACGTACATCAATGTTTGGGGAGTGAGAATATCATCCATTTATCTTCATTCATCATATACATTTTTCCCAATATGAGATGCGCCATGTCGTATAACCATGACCGCAAACACCTTTGTTAGCTAAGAATCTAATTTTGATTCCTTTTTTTGACTCCTCCTCCTCCTCCTTCTCCTACTCGTCTCTCCTAAACTTCCCCTCTCCTTCCTCTCCTCCTCTCTCCTCCTCGTTCTTTTCTGTCTTCATTCAACCATGCATTTGGAATCTTTTCTTTTCCATGCTATTCTGCGAGTTTATGAACGTTGAATATCCAAACACCCCGTTCTAGTTTTCTAGATGCTGGTAATATTCATAAAAAAAAAAAAGACTCCCTCATTCATTGCTTTTTGATCACATATTTCTATTTTAAAGTAAGACAGCTTCAATATTTCCGAATCAAAGGATATTCATTAAATCTTGGAATCATATTTGGTCACATTAAAAGATCTCTTCTCAATGTAGCCGAATCTATGGATTATCATGGAGGCAGTGGTTGAATGACCTTTGGTAACTATAAAACGACTTCTGGTCAATATAACCGAATGAAAGAATTAGCATTAAGTTCATAGCATTAGAATTACTTCTACTGACCATATATGTATAGAATTGTAGCATCTCTTAGAATTTAGAGTTTCCGAAGAAGACTACAGAGGAAAGGGTTGTTAATATATACTTGAAGTAGACAGGTACTCTTTCCCGCTATTATAAGTTGAGGAAACTCTCGCTAATAATGATTTCTGATTTTGGCGTAAGGCTAGAAAGTTCGAGGGAGGGAGGGAGTCAATTACATCGACCCAGTGTTTAACTGATACTTTATGTTATAGGCTCCGAAAAGATAAAAGGCAAAATCGGCTTCTGCGGCATTTGAACTCAGAACGTAAAGACGAACGAAATGCCGCTAAGAAATTTGCTCGGCGTGCTAACGATTCTGCCATCAAGACGTCTTGAAACTCGCGTTAATAATATGAGTGTATCTAAAAGGCGGCGAGCTGGCAGAATCGTTAGCACGTCGGGCGAAATGCTTTGCGGTATTTCGGCTGCCGTTACGTTGTGAGTTCAAATTCCGCCGAGGTCGACATTGCCTTTCATCCTTTCGGGGTCGATAAATAAAGTACCAGTTACGCACTGGGGTCGACGTAATCGACTTAATACCTATGTCTGTCCTTGTTTGTCCCCTCTGTGTTTAGCCCCTTGTGGGTAATAAAGAAATAGGTATTTCGTCTGTCGTTAGGTTCTGAGTTCAAATTCCGTCGAGGTCGACTTTGCCTTTCATCCTTTTGGGGTCGATAAATAAAGTACCAGTTTCGCTCTGGGGTCGATGTAATCGACTTAATCGCTTTGTCTGTCCTTGTTTTTCCCCTCTATGTTTAGCCTTTGTGGGCAATAAAGAAATAAATATGAGTGTATCTATGTTTATATCGGTGAGGTGTAGCTTCTCCAAGGTAGCAAAATATTTAGAGCTTAGACGTAGATAGGACCAGTGAGATTCAAAGGTCTTAATCACTGGCAATGTACAGAATCGATGAAACGATTTGAACCATCGACAGTTCACGGAACAGCCTGCTCGTGAGATTAACATGCAAGTGGTGGTTGAGCACTTCACAAATACGGGTACCCTTAACGTAGTTCTCAGGGATATTTAGCGTGACGCAGAATGTGACAAATTTGGCCCTTTTGAAATACAGGTACTACTCATTTTTGCCAGCTGAGCGGATTGCAGCAATGTGAAATAAAGTGTCTTGCTCAAGGACACAATGCGTCGTCTGGAATTGAACTCACGATGTTGCTATCGTGAGCCAAATACCCTAACCACTAATCCACGCAGCACTCATTACATGAACGAATTCAATGAAGAGTTATATGTATATATATGCTTATCCGGATGCAATGCCGATTTTGCGGACACTGAATGATCCGGAACCTTTTATAATCGTATTAATTTACGAGCAAGAAATTTAAGTTCCCGCGGCCGCTAGATTAGTCTATTGCTACCCTGCACAGATTCGTACCTCACTCAGTATAGTATTGATAAAGTTATTCTAATGTACTAGTACCGGTTTTTCATTTAATTATTTAATTCAATTCAATATTTGTTTAAATTTAGAGTGCGTTGACCAAGGTGACGACCCCGACTTCGGAAAAATTACTAATCCGAAAAGGCTTTCGAATACCAAAGGTTCTGTGTGTATGTGAGTATGTTGTGTGTGTGTGTGTGTGTGTGTGTGTGTGTGCACTTATATAATATGTATACCATATGTATATATATATCTCTATATGTGTATATGTATGTATGTATATATATATATGTGAGTGTATATATATATATATACATATACGTACATATATGCATGTATATATATATATATGTATATATTATATACATATATATATATATATATATACGTATGTATATGTGTGTGTGTGTGTGTATGTAAGTGAGTGTGTGTGTACAATAAATTATCTACATATGTATATATATCTATATGTGTATATGTATGTGTATATATATATGTGAGTGTATATATATATATATATACGTATATATATATGCATGTATACATATATATATGTATATATTATATATATATATATATATATATATATGTGCGTGTGTGTGTGTGTGTGTATGTAAGTGAGTGTGTACAATAAATTACATGTTTAAAGAATAGAGATCCTATTTAAAAGAAGTAGATTAAGAGTAGTGGCATTGATGGCCAACATACGATTGATCTAAGTCGCCAACAGACACGCTTGTCCTTATGATAAAATTCAGATCTATTCAGCGGACGGTTTTCTTTGATTACGACGAATACTTCTTTTAGACTCACCCTAGAAAGATGAAAAACTGACCTTTCCACGATAGCAGAAATTTTATATAAGTACATTACCTAACAGGCTCAACTTTATAATTACACACAGGCGTCGCGTGGTGGTTGTGTGGTAAGAAGCTAGCTTGCCAACCAAATAATTCTGGTTTCAGTTCCACTGCATGCGCCTTAGACAAGCATCTTCCAATATAACTCTCGGGAATGGATTTGGAAGGCGGAAACTGAAAGAAGCCTATAGCACGCACACACCCATATGTATGTATGAATGTATGTAAATATCTTTGTGCTTGTGTACGTATTTGTGTTGTATTTGTCCTTCAGGCCCGTTGGACAAGCAGCGTTGGTTTGTTTATATTCCTTTAATTTAGCTGTTCGACAAATGAAACCGGTAGAATAAGTACTTCTGGTGTGCCACTAATGTTATTGTCGACTGCTCTGTAAAACGAGTTCAGTGCTGTGCAACACTTTATCCACTCAAAACAAATTCACGTACAGGAACTTTTTGGACACTTGGAGTCTTTGCATAGAACTGACTGAATTTAAGAAGCACTCCAACTCCGTCGCGAATTGATTTCCACCTATAATATATATATATATATATATGTATATATATATAATGTTATATATATGTATATGTATATATATATTATATGTATATATATTATATATGTATATATATATATATATATATATGTATATGTATATATATATGTATATGTATATATAATGTATATGTATATATATATATATATGTATATATATATATATATATATATATATATGTATATATATATATGTATATATATAATATTATATATATATATATGTATATATATATATATGTATATATATATATGTTATATATATATATATGTATATATATATATATAATGTATATATATATGTATATAATTATATATGTATATTATATATATATGTATATATATATATATGTATATATATATATATGTTATATATATATATATGTATATATATATATATATGTATATATATATATATATGTATATATATATTAATGTATATATAATATGTATATATATATATGTATGTGTATATATATTTATATATGTATATATATTATATGTATATATATATATATGTATATATATATATATATGTATATATATATATATATATGTATATATATTAGTATATATATATATATATGTATATATGTTATTATATATATGTATAATCGAATATATGTATATATATATATATGTATATATATATATATGTATATATATATATAGTATATATAATATATATGTATATATATATAATTTATGTATATATATATAATATATATGTATATATATATAATATATATGTATAATATATATATGTATTATATATATATGTATATATATATATATGTATATATATATATATGTATATATATGTATATATATATATGTATATATATATATGTATATATATATATGTATATATATATATGTATATATATATATTATGTAATATATATATATATGTATATTATATATATATATATGTTATATATATATATATATGTAGATATATATATATATATGTATGTATATAATATATATATATGTATATATATATATTATATATGTATATATATATATATATATATATATATGTATATATATATATATATATATATGTATATTTATTATATATATTATATGTATATGTATATATATATATAGTTATATGTATATATATATATATTTATATATATGTATATATATATATATGTATATATATATATATATAGTATAATATATATATATATGTATATATATATAATATATGTAATATATATATATATATGTATATATATATATATGTATATTATATATATGTATATATATATAATATGTATATATATATATATAGTATATATATATATATATATGTATAATATATATATATATATATTATATATATATATATGTATATATATAGATATATATTATGTATATATATATATATATAGATCTATATATATATATAATATGTATATATATATATATATATATGATATGTTATATCATATATATATATATATATATATGTATATATATATATGTATATATATATGTATATATAATCAAGGAACGGCCATAATAGGCCATTCACCACTAGAAATAACAGCCAAAAGCTTTAACCGCAAATAACATCAATTCCGTAAACCAGGAGAAAATTTAAAAAACATTTACCCTGTAATTTCTTATACGATGCACCGTTTCGTCTACTGTGTAATGGTAAACTAACCTGATTAAATTAAATCAAGCCAATCTACCATAGGCCTTAGATTCATCAGTAAGAAATAGCCAGTTGGAACAGATATTTTTCACGAGGCATTCTCGTCCCTGCCTCGGGCAATATCTGACCTAAAATTTTCAAATCATCGCACTCGCGCCAAATTTATCGGCAGCAATAAATATAAGCCGCCGATTCCATTACGGAACTAACCAGAAATTCATAATTATCAATATAGGGTGGCAAAAAAATTTTGTAGAATTTTTTTTGCCACCAGCGGCCTAGTGGGAAAAAATTAAATAGTCATATACCATTTTTAAGTTCAACATCACAATCAAGGAACGGCCATAATAGGCCATTCACCCACTAGAAATAACAGCCAAAAGCTATATATGTATAATATATGTATATATGTATATATATATGTATATGTTATATGTATATATATATGTATATATATATATATATATATAATATATATATCTATATATATATATATATAATATTTTGCGACCACCTGATCTATATCTTGGGAAAAGGTAAGAAGACTGAGTGATATAGTTCAATAAAGTCTCATTCCTTTAGAGGTAAGCAAAGAGAGTAATATGTCACGGAGCGATAACGGTGATTTGAAACCGAACCGTTAGGTACCGGTGAGTTTCACGACCGAATCACAATAGTTTCACGTGATCGGTCTATTAAGCAACCAACAGCATTAAGTATCGCATAATTCAATCTTCTAGAATCTCTTTATGCCTCATAAAAGGCCGCTTTTCAGGTGAGTAATGTATTACCGAATGTTGGCGCAGTTGAGTGATATGTGTCTCCATTTTTGCAACGCCAGATGGCGCACAATTTTACCAATCAGATGACTCAGGGAAGAGGCTAAGACAGATAACGCAGATAAACGACAAGAACCTCCATCACCACGAACATAGAACAATTGTGTTCCTTTATTTTGGGTATGCTACATGTTGTCGTACCAATACCCAACCGTAAACTCCAAACAGTATCTCTCTCCTCGTATGAAATTATTGCTGTTGTTATCTGTAAAAGGCCAACACAGTTTGTCTTTATGTGCGATAGTAAAATCTTCTGTTAAATGTTCACGTGTTGCTCGGTTACTTCTACACGAAACCCAAGAAACATATTTTCATTCATAAATTCGACTAGTCACCACCACAGACCTGACCAACAACCGTTAGGCCGCGACAGAGCCATAATTACGATGATACAATATGTAAAGTCTAGAATATTGAATACAATGCATCATAGACCTCAAATATGAACGGTATACACGAATAACATATATTAGAGCTATCGTTGTATCATTAGGAATATCTTCTGTTCCTTTTTAATAAGATGTTTTGATACAGGAATTACTATTTCAAAAATGCAGCTCGTTTATCGACTTCTCTTTTTCATAACGCAGTAGAAAATTACTCTCTGTCTGTCTGTCTGTCTGTCTGTCTCTGTCTCTGTCTGTCTGTCTCTCTCTCTCTCACACACACATACACACACAACATACATATAAATGTATGTATATATGTATATAAGTTCATGCATGTATATAATATATGTGTATGTATATCTATGTGTGTGTGTATATATATATATATATATATATATGTACATATGTCTGTTTGTGTGTATGTATGTGTTTATTAAATCTTCTGGCTCTGTCTCTCTCTATATATATAGGCATATATATATATTATATATTATATATAGCATATATATATATAGATATATATATATATATGGCATTATATATATATATATATATATATATATATATGCATATATATACATATATATATACATATACATATATATATATATATAATATATATATATGCGTGTGTGTCTGTGCACATCTATGTGTGTATGTAAAGAGTATATGTATGCATATGTATATATATAATATGTATATATAATATATATATATATATATATCTGTCTGTGTGGGTGGTGTTTTGCAGACCATTATAAATGGAAGGTAATATGCCTAATGTATTTACAGGATAGACTTCATAAAGCTTCGAATTCCTGTGGGGACCCTACCTATGGGTTAAATGCTTGATGTGGAAACGATGGTAAAGGGGGTAAATTTCTAAAGTACTTAGTTGACGAACATTAGTCAAGCTACTTAAAAGAAAAGAGCTTTTAGTTTTCTTTGTAATATTAATTTGTTACTTAGCCACAACGTCACACATTTATAAGAGAGAGCAACGGATTTGCGTGATGTCTACACTTTCACTCTGTATTGATATTGTGTAAGGGGATTCATTTCCGTTGGGGATCATAAAATAAGAAATAATTCCCTGGATATTACCGTTATGTGTCCTAGGACTTATAGGGGACGGGTACCCGGTTTTCCCTGGATATAGTGACCGGGATGAGAAACCGCCTCTACTGAACGGGACGCCAGCCCATCGCAGGGTTGTCGTTTACCGAGTGGACTTAAGCAACGTGAAATGAAGTGTTTTGCTCAAAAACACAATGTACCGCCCGGTCCGGGAATCGAAACCACGATCTTGTGGTTTGTAAGGCAACTGGACTGTTGTTAAT
>NC_043009.1:41379724-41397224 GCF_006345805.1 Octopus sinensis
TATATATATATATATATATATATGTACATATGTCTGTTTGTGTGTATGTATGTGTTTATTAATCTTTCTGGCTCTGTCTCTCTCTATATATATAGAGGCATATATATATATATATATATATATATATGCTATATATATATATATATATATTTATATATATGCAATATATATATATATATATATATATATAATATATGCAATATATACCTATATATATACATATACATATATATATTATATATATATATATATGCGTGTGTGTCTGTGCACATCTATGTGTGTATGTAGATATATGTATGCATATGTATATATATATATATGTATATATATATATATATATATATATATCTGTCTGTGTGGGTGGGTGTTTTGCAGACCATTATAAATGGAAGGTAATATGCCTAATGTATTTTACAGGATAGACTTCATAAAAGCTTCGAATTCCTGTGGGGACCCTACCTATGGGTTAAATGCTTGATGTGGAACAGATGGTAAAGGGGTATATATTTCTAAAGTACTTAGTTGACGAACATTAGTCAAGCTACTTAAAAGAAAAGAGCTTTTAGTTTTCTTTGTAATATTAATTTGTTACTTAGCCACAACGTCACACATTTCATAAGAGAGAGCAACGTGATTTGCGTGATGTCTACACTTCACTCTGTATTGATATTTGTGTAAGGGGATTCATTTCAGTTGGGGATCATAAAATAAGAAATAATTCCCTGGATATTACCGTTATGTGTCCTAGGACTTATAGGGGACGGTTACCCGGTTTCCCTGGATATAAGTGACCGGGATGAGAACAGCCTCTACTGAACGGGACGCCAGCCCATCGCAGGGTTGCTCGTTTACCGAGTGGACTTAAGCAACGTGAAATGAAGTGTTTTGCTCAAAAAACACATTTACGCCCCGCCCGTCCGGATCGAAACCACGATCTTGTGGTTGTAAGGCAACTGGACTGTTGTTAATGTATTGGATTGTCCGGAAAGTTCGTGCTGATTTTTAAAGGAAAGAAAAAGGTCAATAAATACTTGCCATTACATTTTTAATCAACCAAATATGAACCATTTTGTGGCACAATGCGTCTCCATCTTTCCTTTAACTTGAAAATATCCTCTTCCCATAATTGAGGTGGTTTTATGGCAAAGAATTCATCAAGGTATCTTTTTACATCATCCAAGGAATTGAAATTTTTACCATTAAGACTATTCTGCAGAGACCTGAATAAGTGGAAATCCGAAGAGGCAATTCTGGTGAATATGGAGGGCGGGGTAACACATCCCAGCCAAGATGCAGCAATTTTTGCTTGGTTCCCAAAGCATCAGGTGCCGAAAATGAACTTTCTTATCTTCCATTTTAAAGGGTCACAAAATTAACACAGGTTACAGGAACATATACCTTCTTCCACGAAAAGATAGTTTAAACTGTGCTCTAAATGGAGGTGCAGTCAAATCCTATTTTATGGACTCAACGATGTTCTAAAATAAATCGAAAGGTAAGCTACTATAAATCGGCACGAACTTTCCGGACAACCCAATAATTCACGGAGGATGCAATCTTTTGACGAACACCACTCGTTGTTCCTAAAGTAGAAATGGGAGACCAAGTTGCTAGAAACCGTAGAGATCCGGATAAAGTGACTTAAAGTAGTAAACTCTGGCCTCTATTTTCTTAGTTTATCATTAATTATTCCAGCTTTCATACCCAGTCAAAGCTAAATGGGGACAGAGATTCCTGGTACAATATTGTGAGATATTTTGCTTGCGTTTGTTTGCAGAAATGAGAATGAACGAAATATAGTTTTGGCCCAAGACTTGAGTAAAACTACTATCATTCACACAGTCAATTTCTCGTTTTATTTTGAAGGTTAACCCATAACGAAAGGGTTGCATTCAATGCCTTCGCAAGCTCATCGAAGCTGGTGGCATTCTTGTGTTTGACGTTAATCTTGGGCATCTGAAAGTCTACGGTTACAGGGGAAAAGACCAAACTCAAGAAAAGAATACCAGAAGGATGACACTTAAGGGAAGAAAGATTTAGCGTAATGGTTAGTGCCAGGCTTTGAGAATAGATACAATACAAGCAACGAAGAGAGAAGCGGCGCGAAAAATTTGAGTGGGTATGAAGTACATAATTAATTACATCAGAGTAAAAGAAGAGAGGCGGGGGTGAAGAATGCGTTCAGTGGGGGGACTAAATAAGATATATCTTTTGTTCTCTTCTTTTTCTCTCTTTTTTCTCTCCTTTTTCTCTCTCCTTGTTTCTCTCCTTGTTTTTTTCTGTGTCCTTTTCTGTTGAAGAGCGTAGGCTTGAAATGTAAAAGACTTTTTCTTTTCCTGAGCGTTATACTAATACATCTGTTTGTTTTGTACACCACCTGTTTTTTTTTTTTTTTTCGTAGACTCTCCCTATATGTCTTTCATAGTTTCATCAGAAAGGAGTAGCGATCTGAGTTGAAATCCCACCGAAGCTGCTGATAATATTATTGTAGTTGTTGCGCTGTTTTGCTCCAGCCCAGCTTTCATTGATCAAATTTATCAAGAAAGACATTTTCGGCTTGTCTAGTTTCTATTTTCCTTTTCAGATATAGTAGTACATCTAGAATTATATCAGCTCATGTCTCACACCTTTTCTTAAACTTTAGAAAAGTGTGACTTTTAAGAGCATTTTGCTCCTATTTTCAGCGTATCAGGTGAAGACAAGCGAAGCTCATTCATTAATTAGCTAATGATATGTGACACTGATACTACAAAACTGCATAATCTGAACATCTATAAGATGACGTCTACAGATGAGTGGTGGAAAAAGAACCGGTCGGAAAATCAGTGCTGGGAAACCGGTGGGGAGAAAGTAAATTCCATAGGATTGACAACTTTTAGAATAGGGAGAGAGAGGGCCGTTAAACAATGATGCTTTTCTAAAAAAGAAAGAAGGTCGTTATTAATCTTAGTGAAATCAAATGTCTACAAGTGGTAATCCAAACCGTGGCCGTGAAATTGACGTTGATATTTTCTTATCGGCTTTTCAAACTCGGCGCTAAAGCTAATATATGTCTTTCTTATGCAGTATCACGTACTTACACGTATTTAGATTAGATGTGAATGACCTGGTCGGTAATTAACAGGTTTAAGAAGTCATTAATGATAATTATCTTATGCACCGTGAATTTCTCATATGTTATGCTTTTAACAATGGGGCAATCAAGAGCTGTCAAACGACAACAACGATACAGGCACACACAAACACAAACACACTTACATACATAGACAGACATTCACACACACACACGCACACACACAAACACACACACACATTAGTCATGTGATAGATTTCCCGCGCGAACCTATAATAACGATTAGAATAAAGCATAGCTTTAGCGTATAAGTGTGTAGTTTTCGTTTACATATGTACATATCTGATTGGCAAACACTTCGTAATCTTGAAAACTGATGACCACTGAAATAGAGTCTTTATTATAATCACGGTTATTGTTATCTAAATTAGTGGTGCCCCAAACTTTTTAATTAATTAAAAATGTTCTGCTTATTGGAATCAATGTTCCGGTATTGTTATCAGTATATTAAAGTAAGAGAGCAGCGAGCAGGTAGAAGCGTTAATCCGCTGTGCAAAATGCTTAGCGGCATTTCGTCCGCTTTAACGTTCTGAGTCCAAATTCTGCTGAGGTCGATTTCGCCGTTCATCCTTTCGGGGGCCGATAAAATAAGTACCAGTCGGGTACCGGGGAAAATAGAACCTATATCCACCCGTTCGAGGACAAAACTAGTTCTAGCCGCCTTTGATAGGCATTTTCCCAGCACATTTTTCACTTGGCTGTTCAAGCCGGTGTTTTTGTGGTAAATCAGCTGAGCACTCATAAGACATACCTATCACAATACGTCAATTGACGAAAGCTCCTAGTATAGTCTCTCTCCACTCTTATTCTCCCTCCCTCTCTCTTTCTCTCTCTCTCTCTCACTCTCTCTCTATATATACTGTTTTACTCTTTTACTTGTTTCAGTCATTTGACTGCGGCCATGCTGGAGCACTGCCTTTAGTCGAGCAAATCGAACCCAGGACTTATTCTTTGGAAGCCTAGTACTTATTCTATCGGTCTCTTTTGCAGAACCGCTAAGATACGGGGACGTAAACACACCAGCATCGGTTGTCAAACGATGTAAGGGGGACAAACACAGACACACAAACACACACACACACACGCACATATATATATACATATACATATATACGACGGGCTTCGTTCAGTTTCCGTCTACCAATTCCACTGACAAGGCTTTGGTCAGCCCGAGGCAAAAGTAGAAGACACTTATCCAAGGTGCCACGCAGTAGAACTGAACCCGGAACCATGTGGTTGTTAAGCAAGCTACTTACCACACAGCCACTCCTGCGCCTATATGCTGGTGTGTTTACGTCCCTGTATCTTAGCGGTTCTGCAAAAGAGACCGATAGAATAAGCACTAGGCTTACAAAGAATAAGTCCTGGGTTCGATTTGCTCGACTAAAGGCAGTGCTCCAGCATGGCCGCAGTCAAATGACTGAAACAAGTAAAAGAGTAAAACAGTATATATAGAGAGAGAGTGAGAGAGAGAGAAAGAGAGAGGGAGGGAGAATAAGATTGGAGAGAGACTATACTAGGAGCTTTCGTCAATTGACGTATTGTGATAGGTATGTGTGTGTGTGTATGTGTATGTGTATATATATATGTATGTATGTATGCATATGTGGGTGCGTGTGTGTGTGTGTGTTTAAAGAAATTATTTTTAAAAAGTTAACTGTTGAATTTTTTATTTAGATAACAGAATGTCACTAACCTTTGGGAAAGAATTTCGAGTACACTATACGCAAACTTCTTCCCCAAGGGTTGGTGACATTCCGTTATCTAAATAAATAAAATAATAATAATAATAATACTTGTAACTTCTAAAAAAGATCTTCCTTAAATATTGTGACTGTATCAAGTAGTCTTTACAAAAGCTTATATATATATATATATATATATATATATATATATATATATCTATATATATATATATATACATGTATATATATATGTATGTATATATGTTTATGTGTATCCCTATCTATCTATCTATCTATCTATCTATCTATCTATCTACATATGTATATATATATACACACAAATACATTCATGATCAATGCTCTTTCTAATTTCTCTTTTTGCTGTGGGGGTATACACAGAAAAAATTGCATTGCGAGCAAATTTTGTCTTTCTATAGAAGGTACGGACACATCCACGTGAGTTACCATCTTCGATTCGATTTTACCTTGAAAATCTTGTGTGTACACGACTTTTCACTATGTGCGCTAGTTATAAAATAATTTCTTATCAAGCAGGTAGTGCATGAAGACATTCCGCATTCCTCATACGAGGCACATAGGCACACAGCTTAGAAGGAACATTAGCCATGTCCCTTATCGCGCATCAGAGACAGGTGAAAGAAAGGGATGGAGTAATCTTCAGAGAAGATGCCAAACCTGAATGGTTGAAGGCACTTAAAAAGCCAGTAAGGAGTATTAAGGCGGTTATTGGGTTAAGTTCTTCCCACCCAATAACAAGAACGATTCTTTGCAATGGTTTTTCACAAACGCTTTTAAAGTTTTGACTAAACCGAAGCCATGACAGAATATAGAACATACAGAGTGGGCTCAAACTCACGTACCAAAACACTTGCCACTCTATTTGTATTATTCTTTTATTTTTTTACATGTTTCAGTCGTGTGACTGCAGCCATGCTGGAGCACCGGCTTAAAGGGTTTTAGTCGAAGAAATCGCCTCCAGGACTTATTCTTTCGAAGCCTAATACTTATTCTACCGGCATCTCTTTTACCGAGCCTCTAAGTTACGGGGACGTAAACACACCAACATCGGTTGTCAAGCGATGGTTGGGGACAAACACAGACACAAGGACACACACGTACACACACACACACATACACACACTCACTCACACGCATACACACTCACACACACACACACACGCATACAAAAATACATATACATATATGGCTGTCAAACATTCCTGCGACCCCCCACCCCTAACATCTGGCCACCTAACTCCCCAAACTGCAACCCCTTTGATTATTACGTGTGGAGAGTTGTTTTATTTTCTTATTTCCCTTAAAACTTCTTATTTCCATCTTTTCTCGAAATAACTCCTTATATTAAACTCTACTATTTCCCTCTATTTAACCATCTCACATCGTCTCTGATGAAGGGATATCCCCTAATATCCCAGACAGCTGTAAGACTAACTTTCTCTTTATAAATGTCCTGAAAATTCCACACAGACTTGGTTTTGTTATCTCATTTTATTTAACACCACACACACACACACACAACACACACACACACACACACACACACACACACACACACACACACACACACATACACACACATACATATTATGCAAAAATGAAAATAATACTGACATCCCGTTTTAACAGACATATTTACCAAAATTACATAAAAATATCTTGAAATACCAAAGAGTAAATTTATTCAATAAAATCGCTGATGGCATCAACCACGGCCTCCAGACGACTTCTGGAATCTCCTGCAGCTCTTCTGGACAGTCTCCTTGGTTCAGTTAGTGAATGCTGCCATAATCCTTGCCTTCAGTTCATCTTTGATGTTACAAGGAGTTTTGTTGGTCTCTCGCACAGCTGCGCCCCACACATAATAATCAAGTGGGGTTGCTGCCTGGGGAGTTACATGGCCCGTGTGGCATGATGCAGAGTCCTGTTGCCAGACATAGGGTCTTCCGGAAGCCACCCTCTTGACTCAGGGCAGCACTACCTCCTTCAGGCACTTGATGTAGGCCTCCGTGTTGAGTCTGAGGCCATGTTGGAAGATAAATGGAGGCATAACATCGCCATCACTTGTGATCACTCAAAGCACTATGATGTTGACTGGATGTTTGATTTTTATCACTTTCGGTACATGTTTTGGGGGCACGGTTGTTCCGTGTGTTCACCATCTGATCCTTAGAAATTCTTCTCGTCTGAGAAAAATCAAAGCATGTTCGGTTGGAGGGGATGCTTGAGTTTGTTCAAAAGCTTCATAGCGCGGTCTTTCCTCTTGTCCTTGATGGCTTGAGATAAAAAGTTTACCCTTTCTCATTTTGTATGAAGAATACGGAATGTCTTCATGCCCTACCTGCCTGATAAGAAACTTAGACACCCCCATGTCCCTAGCGATGGAGCTGATTGACTTGGAGGGGTTGTTGTCAATCATGGCCTGGATCTTACTAACAAATTCAGGGGTTCTTTTTTTTTTTTCAGAACGATCAGAGTGGGTTTTCCGAACTGCCGTACCGCCGTAATCCCCATTAGACTCATCCAACTCTTTCTGAATCCTCTGCATTGTCCTCCGGTTGACATCCAAACACTCTGAAATATGTTCGTATTAGAGCTTCCGACGACCCTTCATCAGTTGTTGGCTGTTTTTCTAGTCTTGTATCTCGAGCAATATATATATATATATATATATATATATATATATATATATATATATATACATACATATACATTGTGTGTGTGTGTGTGTCATTGTGTTTCTGTTTGTCAACGCCAACGCTTGGAACACCGATAGAATAAGTACCACTCTTTAAGAAACAAGTCCTGGGGACGATTTATTCGTCTAAACACCCTTGAAGGCCGCAGTGAAATGTCTGAAACCAATAAAAATAAGAGGTAAAAGGTAAGCCGTTGAGCTGCCAGAATCGTTATCACACCGGGAAAAATGCTTAGCGGCATTTAATCCGTCTTTACTTTATGAGTTCAGATTCCGCCAAGGTCAACTTTGCCGTTGATCCTTTCGGGGGTCGATAAGTACCAGTTGAATACTAGCGTCGATGTGATAGACTTCCTGTACGAAAATTTGAAGCCAATATGAATTCAAAGGTGGTCTCCCCTATTTTCCTTAATCATATCTATTAAGATATTGATATTAAAAACACTGACATATTTTCACTCTTCGTTCGGAATGTAATTTGACTGAATTAAAATTTCATGATCCATTACATGATGTACGTTAAAGGTGGTTTCATGTGGATGGGGTAGTCAATTCCGGCGAGATTTGAGCACACAATATAAAGAGACATAACTAAATACTGTAATGATATTATGTGTGGCACTCTTGGGATTGGGGAACGCTATTGTCTTTATATATAATATAATTAGTTTCTACAGGGAGAAGTTATTAAGGACCGTACATACGAAAATCTGACTCAGCTAGATTTATATCAGTTACGTTTTGATGCGGGCATGCGCGCGCGTACATGTATGTATGCGAGTGTGAGTGTGTGTGTGTGTGTGTGTGTGTGTGGTGTGTGTGTGTGTGTGTGTCTGTTGGAGTACATTTGTGCACCTTCATATGTAAGACACACATACACACATTATACATCCCGGATACTGTATATCTATCTACCTGTCTACCTGTCTGTCTGTCTGTCTATCTAGCTAGCTGTCGGTCTGTCTGTGTGTCTGTCTGTGTGTCTGTCTGTGTGTCTGTCTATATAAATATATGTATATGTATGTGCATGCGGTCCTGTATATGTGTATGTGCGTAGTAGTGCCTGTGTATATGATTGATTGATTGATTCTAGTTTCAGCTTATGAGCTGTGGCCATGCTGGGGCACCGCCATTTATGTGTATGTCTGCATGTGCATGAGAGTGAGAGAGAGGGAGAGGGAGAGATAGATAGATAAATAGATAGAGAGAGAGAGAGAAAGAGAGAGGGAGAGAGAAAGAGAGACTGATTAGATATCCAGACGTGGAAAGCATTAATGTTGTTTCGCAACGTAGCTGAGACAGAAACAAATGAAAATTAAAACAAAACAGAAATGGATAACATTCACCGAAGTGGAAATGTATACTGGGGTGAGATAAAGACAAATAAAGAGCTTAAGGTAGAGGGGAAAGTCAGAAGGAAAACATAGAGGGGCAAGTTAACGGGGAAGGATAGAGGGGCTGAGATTCAGGGGCCAAAAAAAAAAAAGAGTAACTAAACTATAGAGGATGTTTATTGATTTGAGGATAAAGTGTTAATGGTGTAAAGGCTCGGGTGGAGAACAAGGCAGGGAGAAAGAGGGGAGGAGGAAGAGGAAGAGACAGATGGAGAAGGAGAGTGGGACAGAGTGGATGAGATACAAAGATTCTTCAGAGAGGCAGGCAAAAGGGGAAACAGGTGTGTGTGTACGTGCATATATGCGTGTGTGTGTGTGTGTATGTTGATTATAGATGCGTTCCGCGGGCAGCTTTCGACAATTTCTATACGAAGGGGTTTTTAACACTATATTTCCATGCCATTATTTATAGATTTATCCGATTCGAGTTTCACTGTCCTCAAAAGGATATATATATATATATATATATATGTATGTATGAGTGTGTGCGTGTGTGTGTAAAATTTATCTTTTATCGTTTACTTGTTTCAGTCATTAGACTGCGGCCATGCTGGGACACCGGCTTGAATTTTTAGTTGAATGAATCGACTCCAGTACTTATTTATTAAGCCTGGTACCTATTCTATCGGTTTCTTTTACCGATTAGCTAAGTTATGGGGACGTAAACACACCAACACCGGTTGTCAAACAATGATGTGACAAACACAGACACAAAAACACACACACACATAGATACACACACATAGACACACACACATAGACACACACACATAGATACACACACATATACGATGGGTTTCTTTCAGTTTCTGTCTACCAAATCCACTCACAAGGTTTTGGTCGACCCGAGGCTATAGTAGAAGACACTTGCCCAAGGTGCCACGCAGGGGACTGAACCCGGAACCATATTTTATATATATATATATATATATATTATATATAAACGCTACTATGTGGCGGTTTAAACAAGGGTGATAGAGTAAGTATATCAGCCAAACGGAAATCTAGCGCCCTTCAATGGTTCACATCAAAGATTACCAACGGGATTTGATCCAACCGGAACTTCAAGCCAAATTCCACACATTTTCATCTCACATGTACATGTATCCCCACAGCTTTTAGAAATCACTGAACCAAGACTTAGTTTTTTCTCCACTTCTAAAATATAAGAACATGAGTGGCATCGAAATAAACTCGTAAATTGTGTATTGTGGAGGAAACGAACTAGGCAGAACCAAGATCGGTTTCTGATTAGCCAATTCTCTAACTTGGCTACATTTCGTTTGGCTTCACGCACTTTTCCGCAGGAAGACTCCCAAATAATTTCACTAGCGGCCATCGTCAATATCATCGCCACAAATCTACATCCTTCTGTTATGATACTAATGACTGAGTGATTAAAGCATTTCACGACGTGCTTCACGTTTTTGACGCTAGTCTGAGCCTAGCTTTTAAATTGACCAGGCCAGGCAAAGTCAAGCAAAGCCAAGCAAAGCCAAGCAAGGCCAAGCAAGGTCAGGTAAGGCCAAATTAAATGTTAGGAGATCGTAGTACTTTATTACGAGGAAATTAATATCCATTGATATAAAAATCCGTTTCTTAGAGATAGATTTATACTAAATATGAGTCATTTAGTTTTGCATTAAAGGGAAAAAAAAAAAAAAACGAAGAAGTAAATGTTGTCCGGCGGTATTATGGTGTGGAGATGTTATATATATATATATATATATTATATATATATATGTATATATATATATGTATATATATAACATCTCACCATAATAGTGTATAGATATATATATATATATTATGTATATAGTATATATATATATATATATATATATGTATATATGTATATATATATATATATATATATATATATATATATATGTAATATATATATATATATATGATATATAACATCTCCACACCATAATACCGCCGGTGTATATATATATATATATATATATATATATATAGAGAGAGAGAGAGAGAGAGAAAGAGAAAGCAGTATATGTATACATATGTGAATGTATGTATATATATATATGCGAGTGTGTGTGTAGGTGTGGATGGGTGTATGTGTATATATATATATAGTATATATATATATTTATATACATCAATACATATACAAATACATATGTATGTGTATATATAAATATAAAGGTATATTTATGAATATACATGTATTTATACACAAACACACACACACAGGTATATGTATACGTAACCGAATGCATACATATCGATATATATATATATACACACGTTATATATGTATATACACACATACATGCAGAAATACACATACATATATATACACATATGCGTGTTTGTACTTTCGTGTATGTGTGCATGCATATATATGCGTACGTACGTACGTACGTTATGTATGTGTATATATGTATGTAGATATGTATGTATGTGTGTATATGCGTACCTACGTATATATCTATATATGTATCTATGTGCGTACGTATATAACTTTGCGGATGCGAAACTCAAAAGAAAACTGACATTATAGAAATGAAAGCTAATTACAATATATTTTGTATTAGCCAAGAATACAGTCTAATAACGAGATTTGACCAATACAACAGACGCTAAAATGTTCTGTAATCTTCATACAGTGAGTGTGTGTGTGTGTGTGTGTGTGTGTGTGTGGTGTGTGTGTGTGTGTGTGTGTGTGCGTGTTTCTTTCTGTTTTATGAGTTTTCAAAATTGAATAAGAAACGGGGACGAGACCAAATAATAAGTAAATACAAAACATATATACATACACAAAAACAACAAAAAAAACAACAAAAAAACCCCACAAAAAATCAGAACTATCAACAAACAACAACCATAATAATACTCATACTACTACTACTACTACTACTACTACTACTACTACTACTAATAATAATAATAATAATAATAATAATAATAATGATGATAATAATAATAAGAATAATGATGATAATAATAATAATAATAATGATAATAATAATAATAATAATGATGATAATAATAATAATGATGATAATAATAATAATAATGATGATAATAATAATGATAACAATAATAATAATAATAATAATGATAATAATAATAATAATAATAATAATGATGATAATAATAATAATGATAATGATAATGATAATAATAAGAAAAAGAATAATGATGATGACGACACTACTGCTGCTGCTACTACTACTACTACCACTACCACCACTACCACCACCACTACTACTACTACTACTACTACTACTACTAATAATAATAATAATAATAATAATGAAAGTAATAATAATGATAAAAGTAGTAGTGGTAATAATAACGATAATGATGATGATGATGGGGACGATGATGATAATAAAAATCTTTCTTGTGAAAACTGAAGGGTTATTGTGCATAACTTTGATGTGATTATTCAAGAGTGTTGTAGGTGCTAATACACCGCTTCTCAAAACTAAACACCAAATAATACTACAACCAGTGACTAGTCCTGGTTTAAAAGAAAGAAGAAGCAGGAACTAGATTCGAGAGAATCACTCGTAAATTGGCTGATTTCCTTTAATGAGAAATTCGGTGGAGGTGGTGGTGGTGGTGGTGGTGGTGGTGATGGTGGTGGTGGTGGAGAGAACAAGATGAAGAATAAGAAGAATAACAACGACAAGAACTACAACAACAACAACGACAACGGCAATGAAGGGAGATAAAAAGACGAAGAACGGGTGCGTGCTTGTCGGTATACATACATACATACATACATACATGCGTATATATTATGTGTATGTATACACACATATAGATATATAAGTATATATATATATATTATATATATATATATATATATATATTGCACATACATATATCTATATATATATATACATATAGACGTATGTATATATGTATATACATACATACATACATACATACATACATATATGAATGTATATATATATATATATATACATACATTCATATATGTATGTATGTTTATATGTATATACATATATACATACGTCTACATGTATATATATATATATATATCTACACACACATATATGTAGATATAAATACACATACATACATACATACATACATACATACATACACACATACACGCATGCTTTCATACATACACACATACACGCATGCTTACATACATACATCACACACGCACACACATATATGTGTACGTACACACATTTATATATAGTTGGCATTTGATCTCAGCCGAAATGCCAAGTGTTCTATTTATTCGATAAATAACCAGCTAATATAGTTGTGTGCGAGTCCATTCAGACAACAAACATTTCACTTTATTTCATTCTCTTTTTCTATTCTTCTCATTATAAAACCTCTGCGACTAGAAAGACTATAAGAGACAAGAAAGGAAAAGAGAAAAACGGCGGCAAGAGAAAGCGAAAGGGAGAGAAAGGAGAGAGGGAGGGAAGGAGGAAAGAAGGGAGAGAGTGAGAAACAGTAAGGGAGAGAGGGAGAGCTACGGTCATACGATTTTGTTGGTCTCCTTATTGAGTGTGTTTAAAACAAACAGACAATAAAAACTTCAAAATAATAATAATAATAAAAATAAATAAATAAATAAATAAATAATAGGAAACTAAATCAAAAGTACTGAGGCATAGTTGCGTGTGGTAAGAAGCTTGTTTCCCAATCACATAATTTCGAGTTCTGTCCCACTGCGAGGCACCTTGAGCAAGTGTCTTCTACTATAGCTCCGGACAGTCGACCACTAAACCTTGTGAGTGGCTTTGGTAGATGGGGACTGAAAGAAGCTCATCGCATGTATGTATATATATATATATATATATATATACTCATACATACATGAGTACTTTAACTCTTATTTCTATTAACGTAGGTACTTCGGCACCCTTAGTCACACTTATTGACGACTGAATTTTTCCTTTATGGTATCACATTGTGCCTGGCTGTTTGTATTAACTATATATATATACATACATACATTCATATATATACATACATTCATATATATATATATATATATTATATATATACACACATATATATATATATATATATATATATATATATATATATATATCGTCGTTGTCGTTTAACGTCCGATTTCCCCATGCTGGCATAGGTTGGACCGTATGACTGAGGGCTGGCAAGCCAGAAGGCTGCACGTTGAAGAGCGTAGGCTCGAAATGTAAAAAACTTTCTCACCTTCCCGAGCGTTAAACTAATACACCTGTTTGTTGTTTACACACCTGTCTTCGTCTTTTTTTTTGTAAATTCCAACTATATATATAAATATAAAAACAAAACATTCAAACATTAAGGTTTGAAATAAGATGTCCCTACTGTTAATATCATCTGTGAATAAAATTTAAAACTGATGGTATCAACAGTTGTAACATAGGTGGTTCGCAGGCAAATAGCATTATTAAGCTATAATGTACAAATTAGCACGAAGCGTAACAATGAAGAAAAGTATCAACCTGCTAGAAATAAAAGCTAAAGTCTTAATGAAACCACCGTAAAGGACCAAAATAAAAGGGAAATAACAGTAGGCGAGGAAACTGAAAGAATTAATATATTCAAGAGCACACCTATGAAAGATTATGCTATTCAAGATATCTACATAGCCGAGTTTCGGCTTCTGGAAGCTTAATTCTTGTGACTCTTCAGTGTAGACTATCTTATAAAAGCTCAAGCCTTTCACGTTATATATTCGCGAACGTACTGGTCTTGTTTTGCACCAAAAACACAGCAAATGGTACAAGAATATTTATGAACAAAACATTCAAACGCAGATGTCACTACTGTTGATATCATCTGTGGATAAAATTTAAAATTGTTGGTATCAACATTAGTACACACAAACACACACACACAAACACACACACACACACACACACACACACACACACACACACATACACACACACACACACACACAAATGTGTGTGTGTGTCTGTGTATGCCTTTGGGTTTGTGACCCCCACCCACTGTTCAACAATTGGTATTGGTTTGTTTACGTTTCGTAGATTCTCGGTTCGGCAAAACTGACCGATATAATAAGGGCCAAACTCCAAAAATAAATACTGGAGTCGATTTGTTCAACTAAACACTCTTGAAGGCAGTGCCCCAGCCTGGTCACATTCCAATGATTGAAAAAAAACATTATAAAAGATGAAAACATACCATTATGTATTATTTTAAATATGATCAACGGGTATAGCTCAGCAGAATCATTGCAGCATCATGAAAATTCTTTGGGGGTATTTGTCCCAGCTCTTTACGTTCTGAGCTCAAATCCGGCCGAAGCCAACTTTATCTTTCAGCATTACGGGGTCGATGAAATAAAATATCACTAGGACTGAAGGTGGCTGCCAACTGATCCTGCTGGAGTACGATGAATGCATCGTGCGTTGCACGATAAGGGATCACCTAAGTTTGAGTAAACTAAGTATTGGGGTGATTTTACTGTCTAACCCTCTTCCTTCAAGACCTCAAAATTGTTGGCTTCAAGCTCAAATCAAAAATAATTATTATTCTTAATATTTTTAAGGCAGTTATTTGGCAGAATCGTTAGCACGCCGGGCAGAATTCTTAGCGGCATTTTGTTCGTTATTACGTTCTGAGTTCAAATTCCACCGACGTCGACTTTGCCTTCCATCCTTTTGGAGTCGATAAAATAAGTAATTGCTGGGCTTGTGCCAAAATTTGAAGTCGTTATTATATTATAGGTAAGGCAGTGAGCAGCGGAATAGTTTGCACGTCGGACAAAATGCTTATCAGCATTTCTTTACGTTCTATGTTCAAATTCCGTGTGATCAACTTTGCCTTTTATAAGTACCAGTGAAGTGCTGGAGCCGAGAATCACTGACGCGTCGGATAAGACGTTTAGCGGCATTTTTTGAGGCTTTTATGATCCGAGTTCAAATCTCGTTGAAGTCAGCTTTGTTTTCAGGGTCGATAAAATTAGGTACTTAGTTTGTATTTTGGCTGATGTAATCAACTGATCTTCCTTTAAAATTGCGTCTCAATTTAGAAAGGGCAGTGGAATGGAAACGTCGTAAGAGCATGGAAAAAAATGCTTTGCAGTATATCTTTCAGCTCCTTACGTTCTCAGTTCAAATCCCACCAAATGCCAGCCTTGTCCTCCATTTATCCAGGATCGATAAAATACACCATTTCACTACACTTTCGGCACAGCGCACCAGTATCGTTCCTCTAGTGCTGAACGGTATCAACGCTATCCCTGAAAATGAGTTTTGTGAGTTCAAAGTGTAGCATGTCCTTTTCTCTTGTAATCAACCTATCAAAACAGCAAACATTCTATTATTTACTGAGGGTTTGCTTTTTGCTTTTTGCTCCTACTCAACCATTTCTTTCACATGCTCCTATCATATATTTTACGATGCCTTTCTGCTTATCTCTGCAAATTGTGAGTCACTGCTCTCTCAGCCGTTCCTAATTCTAGTACCAGTCAAATGGAGCAGAGTGACGCTGGTTACAAATCCGTGACATTTTATCCTTACCAGAAGCACCACACACAACACGACTTGGTAATTCTTTCATATTTTAGGCCTCTCCTTTTAATCTGCCCACTCTATACTGCTTTCATACGACAACCTAAAATTAACGACTGAGAGATTTGTGTCAAATAAAATCATACCATATAGTCAAGGTGTTGCATCATTATTGCCCGGAACCCACTTAGCAATATTCAGTAATTAGCACCGTTAAAAAATATGAGTCTTAGTTTTCCTGTCTTCACATTGCCCATTCTCGTCCTTCTTGTGGAAAAGAGAAGAAATATAACTTAGTGTTGATTCTCATTCTCTGATACTGCCGTCTAGCCGTTTTAGAATACTGAAGACTTACTTATGCCGTCAAGAATGATTAGAATATAATCTTAATATAAATTTGAATATATTCATATTAACACTTTGACACCAACTCTCCCGAGACTACTCCTGGTTGTATGACATAAATTCTTTGGTTGGAAGTGATCTAAATTAAAACATGTCAAAATTTCATACTAAATTATGATCCAAACACCTGCTTGATAATGACAAAGTTATTTTGCTAAATCCTTCATTATTTTCGAAATAATTTGAAATAAAGACAGTCTACTTCCATAGAATTACGGTAACAAAAAAAGATAAAGTGATCTAAATTAAAACTTCCCATCAAAATTTCGTGTTAATTAATAATGACCGAATCATTTTACTAACCTCTTCATTGTTTTTAAAAATGTATTTCACCTTCGGCTGCGTTTGTTTTCGGAGTTTCAACAGAACGCTACTCTTGGATGGAGTCAACAGAACGCTGCTCTTGGCCGATTATTATTATTATTATTATTATTTCTTCGTATTCCGGCATTTTTTAAAATTAGAAAAATGAATAAAATCCTGTCTTCGCAAAACATGTAAAGATGCAAAACAATTATTACACCCTCCAAAAGGGGGTGCAATTACACAAAATATTACCACCACGACCTAGACAATACAAGCAAAATACTTGTTAAATAAAATTCTTAATGAACGGGTTGCAACCAGCC
>NC_043009.1:41402224-41417224 GCF_006345805.1 Octopus sinensis
TTAATAAATGTTGCTTACTGCAAGTTATGGATGATTCTTTTATGACTTCATTGCTTTCAGGCTTAGCTTAAGGTATTTTCGCGCCCGACATCACAAAATGCGTCTGAATAAACATTGCCGGACAGCAAATAGACACTCGGACTTCATTTTTAACCTCAGAGACTCGAATATTGCTTAGAAAATAATTTTCATTTTTAACCTCGTATATAGTACGCACTAGGGATTTTGACCTTTAAATTTTGGGGAAAAAATGCGGATTACACAAGAAGATTTACGGTAAATACCAGTACAAGGAATAATGGTGGAACATTCCCATCAAAACATTTGTCAAGTGTAAGCATAACAGGATGGATGTCGTTGTTTGGGACAGACAAGAAACAGTATGTACCGCCAGAGAGCTCAGCTGTCCTGCTGATGTGAATATTTTTTTGAAAATCAAAGAGAAAGAAGATAGCTATGGACAACAGCTTCGAAACATTCAGCTTTTATAACCGGATTACAAATATGTATTTATACCATTTATAGTTGGAACACTTGATTTTGTAAGTAAATGCTTAACTGTCTGTCTGGATAGGCTTGGATTTTCGGATAAAGAAATCAACCGACTGATTCGCACTTTACAAATACAGTCTGTAAGTGGAACAGTGGAACTCTGCAACATTTTTCCCAGGTTTAAAATGTGACTTTGTTTTCGTTATCTACATTCCAAAGATGGCTCTTTGTATCTTTGCTAGAAATCAGCTCCTTCTTCAGAGGAAGAATTTAAATGATTAAAAACAGAATACACACACGCACACGCACACGCGCACACACACACACACACACACACACACACACACACACACACACACACACACACACACACACACACACACACACAAATATAATAGGACATATCTATAGATTTTAGTCGTCCACACACAGTGTTACGACGAAAGTGAACAATGAGTCTATGGAATATGCCGATGCAGATTGCTTGAGAAAGAGTGTATCAAAAATAGAAACGTGCATGTACCATTATCCACGAACCTACTATATACATATGTTCTTCACATTCACCACAACACCATAATATTGTGTTGGCTACCGTATTTTCAGTGTGACACTATGGCAATATATACGTATTGTAGGCGTTTGTGTGTGTGTGTGAGTGTGTAGACGCACACATACAGATTATACACTCACACACACTCAGATTATACACACACACACACACTGCTCATTGTTTTACTGGAGAAGACACGAATCATTATCTTCTTCGTGTGTTTATATAACTATTTTATCGTGAATGAATTGCTGCTAATTTATCTCTTTAACATGCTAAACATTTTCCTAAACTCAACAGTTTTTAAATCTGTTCCGATAAAACCACATAATATAATTAGCAATACAGCTTAATTATGCACACATGCCAGTAATTAGAGATTCCTCTTAGATGATGTCGTTAACGAAAACGTCGTTACAGGCGCGGTATAGCCGCGTGGGTTAGATTTTCGCCTTGCATTAATGTGGCTTTCATTCCGAGGCTGCAACCTCAGAATGAGAAAACTTTGTGAGCAGGTACGATTGACAAAAACCTTTTCGAAACTTATATACATCTCTCTGTCTCTGTCTGTCTGTCTGTCTGCCTGTCTCTCTCTCTCTCTCTCTCTCTCTCTATATATATATATATATATATATATATATATATATATATATAATATATATATATATTCATATATACATACGTAAATGTACATACCTACATCTATACGTGTATATATATAAGCATATGTGGGCACAGAACGTCATGAAGCGTGTACAACAAAAAAGTACGAAGCACGAGTACATGGAACATGAACTATTCTCTCGAACAACGAAAGACACAAATGGAAAACAAAACAAGCAACATAAAGAACGACCCTTCATCAGTTTTTGCTCATTCTAAGTAAATTAAATAAAATTTGGGATTTTTGCGGAGGGTCAAAATAGGTAACACAAACAGGACAGTGAAAACAAACAGTAAGGGCTGCTAAGCCTAAACGCGGTTATGGTGGTGAACGCGTAAATCAAGCGTGGACAAGAGACAAACAAGTACACATCTTCTTTGTTCCAGCTACAACGGAAAGAAAGAAAGAAACACAAGTTAGGAGAAGAAAGATGACTGATGGTCACGTAAGAGCCACGTGAGCAAGGGAGGAGGAGTGAAGGAGAGAGAGAGTGGTAGAGTAATAGCAAAGAATAGTGGGAGAAGAGGAGGTAAAATAATAAGAGAGAGAAAGAGAGAAAAACGATAAAGTAATATGATCGTATAGAGTGCGCATCAGAATTATTGAGATAAAACTTACTTGGAAGATGATGCGTGGTGTTCAATCATATAATAATAATAATGATAATAATAATAATAATAAAATAATAATAATAATAATAATATATATATATATATATATATATATATATATATGCATACCTACATCTATACGTATATATATATAAGCATATGTGGGCACAGGACGTCATGAAACGCGTACAACAAAAATACGAAGCACGAGGAACAACGAAAGACACAAATTTGTGTCGTTTGTTGTTCGAAAGAATAGTTCATGTTCCATGTACTCGTGCTTCGTATTTTTATTTCTGACTAGTTTTATTTTTCCAGTCTATGGTTTGTTGTTAACCTTTATTCGAAGGCGGGTGATGACTAGACGATAGTCTGTCTAGCAATCGTCAACGCTGTTAGCCCTTCATGAGATGAGGACATTTCTCTTGTCTCGTTGCCGGATTATGGAAGTGCCAGCGTTTCGATCTGGGGTGCTTCCAGGTGGTCTTGAAGCAATTTGAGAGTCGAAACTGGGTATTGGTGATGAAGAGAGAGAGAGAGAGAGGTTCAGCGCACAGCCCAAGGAGCAAGAGTCCATTTTCGTTGCAGTTTCCGACTCTTTCTTTGTTAATAGAGTTCTCTCATAGTCTGTTGTCTCTTCTCCACTATTACATCGAAATTCTTGAGGAGAAGGCGCTTGTCATATGGTGGTACATTGAAGATCTAGTCACTCAACTGTTGGTAGAAGGAGTTTTGCACAATCTCATTGGCATCAAGTGTAGGTGCGTAAGTAGAGATCAGTGTCATAAAGGTGGTAGCAGAGATTGGTATTCGGAGAGTCATAAGCCGATCATTGATGGCAGAAGGTTTTAGATGGTGTTCCTTCACAAGCTTGGATTTTACAGGAAAAGAGATTCAGTGAATGTTTCTCTCTCTTCTTTCCCTTTCCAGAAGAAGGTACAACCTGAACCTATCTCTCCAGTCTTCCTTTCCCCAGATTAACATGTTTCACTGAGGGCAGCGATGTCGATGTTAAACCACGCTAGTTCTTTGGAGACAGGAGCTGTTTTACGTTTTGGTCTCTCCTTGTATTGGGGATCGAGGAGCGTTTGCACGTTCCATGTTTCAATGGTTAATTAAATTAATTTAATTTCTGTTGTTCGACCGCTTGAATGTGTGTCCTGCTGTATGCGGCTTACCAGCCAGGATTCTGTTGTGGCAGCCGATGTTTAGCCCACCTTTCCTAGGGTCTTCCCCATTCAGGGTGAGCAGCAGTGTTCTCAAATAGGCTTGCCCAGTAGCAGATGTAGGACCGAGTTTCTAGGTTGTCACCAGGTCCCAGGAAGGCGACCATCTTGCATCTGAAGCCAGTGTGCAGGTCTGCACTGAGAGCTTCTAGTTTTAACAAACTTGCTCCCATTATCCTTACCCTATCGCCGTTGGTTTTTGTAGAGAAAAAAAAAGGGTAAAGAAGAGTTGGATCAAAAAGAAACCAGCCAAAGGCGTGAGGTTTTTTTAGGGTGGAGATCTCCTTACCAAGGGGGTCCCCACACTCTATTGCCCCAAATCCTCCTTCCGCGGCACTATGCAGAGTCAATTGCAAGGTCCGGAAGATGAGTTGCAACGGAATGCCGCTTGCTCCAATGTCATTAGAGTTGCGCCTTTCTAGAGTATCGCTGTCCGACTGACACCATTCATTAGATTAAACACGGAGAGGACCTTGGAACTAGAATGAAATAAAATAACAGACTCAGTAATTGTGGTCCATCGTTATGTCTACAACCTCAGGCTAAAACACGAATAATTAAAAATCAAAATCATTTAAGTATGCGAGTGTATGTGTGAGTGTGAATGTGTGTGAATGTGTGTGTGTGTGTGTGTGTGTGTGTGTGCGTGCATGGACATTTCTAAAGGAAAAGTATGAGAGTAACCTTGAAGTTTCACCGTTGATTCAATATTTACATAAATTGAAAGCTGCAATTCATGCTTGCTTTTGTCTGTAAATGGGAAAGCAAGCATTGAATCTCTCCCCCTCTTTCTCTCACTCTCATACACACGAGTATATACGCAGATGCATACACACAGAGATGCATATCAATGTAAATGTATGTATGTATGTATGTGTGTATGTGTGTATGCATGTATACCTTTATGTAAATACATGTGTGTACTTTAAGGTTTGTTTTGTTATTTACAGACAAAAACAGGCATGTGTGTGCGCGCGTGTGTGTGTGTGTGTGTAATGTCGTATGTATACATATAATATAAATATATAGGCGTGACTGTGTGGTAAGAAGGCGGCGAGATGGCAGAAGCATTAGCACGCTGGGCGAAATGCTTATCAGTATTTCGTCTGTCCTTCCGTTCTGAGTTCAAATTCCGCCGAGGTCGACTTTGCCTTTCATCCTTTCGGGGTCGATAAATTAAGTACCAGTTACGCTGGTAATCGACTTAATTCCTTTGTCTGTTCTTGTTAGCCTCTTGTGGGCAATAAAGAAATAAGAAGCTTGCTTTCCAAACACATGGTTCTGCGTGGCAGCTTGGGCAAGTGTCTTCTACCATAGCTCAGGGTCGACCGACGCCTTGTGAGAGGATTTGGTGGACGGAATCTGAAAAAAAGCCCGTCCTATATACAGCATAGCTTGACAACCGATGTTGGTGTGCTTACGTCTCCGTAACTTAGCGGTTCGGCAAAAGAGACCGACTGAATAAGTACTAGGCTTACAAAGAATAAGTCCTTGGGTCGATTTGTTCGACCAGCATGGCCGCAATCAAATGACTGAAACAAGTAAAAGAATATACATATTTCCATATGCCCGTGCGTGTGTGTGTGTGTGTGTGTGTGTGTGTGTGTGTGTGTATGTATGTATGTGAAGGCGCGTGGCTTAGTGGTTGGGGGCATTCGTCTCATGATCGTAAGGTCGTGAGTTCAATTCCCTGCGGCGCGTTGTGTCCTTGAGCAAGACACTTTATTTCACGTTGCTCCAGTCTACTCAGCTGGCAAAAATAAGTAGTACCTGTAGTTCAAAGGGTCATCCTTATCACACTCTGTGTCACGCTGAATCTCCCCGAGAACTACGTTAAAGGTACACGTGTCTGTAGAGTGCTCAGGCACTTGCACGTTAATTTCACGAGCAAGCTGTTCCGTCGATCGTATCAGCTGGGACCCTCGTCGTCGCAACCGAGGGAGTGCTCCTATGTATAAATGGATATATAAATATATCTATCTATATATAAGCTCTGCAAAGCTCTTATTAAAATTATTTGGAGACGATGCCTTTTCAAGAAAATAGCTGGCTGATACCAATAAACAAATAACGAGTTTGGGATTTAAATAATCGGTTTCCAGAATGGGGATAGTACATTTACGGATACATGTATGTATGTATGTATGTAGTATGTATGTATGTGAAGGCGCGTGGCTTAGTGTTGGGGGCATTCGTCTCATGATCGTAAGGTCGTGAGTTCAATTCCCTGCGGCGCGTTGTGTCCTTGAGCAAGACACTTTATTTCACGTTGCTCCAGTCTACTCAGCTGGCAAAAATATAAGTAGTACCTGTAGTTCAAAGGGTCATCCTTATCACACTCTGTGTCACGCTGAATCTCCCCGAGAACTACGTTAAAGGTACACGTGTCTGTAGAGTGCTCAGGCACTTGCACGTTAATTTCACGAGCAAGCTGTTCCGTCGATCGTATCAGCTGGGACCCTCGTCGTCGCAACCGAGGGAGTGCTCCTATGTATAAATGGATATATAAATATATCTATCTATATATAAGCTCTGCAAAGCTCTTATTAAAATTATTTGGAGACGATGCCTTTTCAAGAAAATAGCTGGCTGATACCAATAAACAAATAACGAGTTTGGGATTTAAATAATCGGTTTCCAGAATGGGGATAGTACATTTACGGATACATGTATGTATGTATGTATGTAAGTATGTACGTACCTACGCGTGTGTGTGTGTGTGTGTGGGTGTGTGTGTGTGTGTGTGTGTGTGTGTGTGTGTGCGTGTGTGTGTGTGTTCACGCGCGCGTCATTAACACAACTTGCAGGCTGAAACTAGTAAAGGAGTATGTACACATATATAATTATATAATTATATACACAAACACACACAGACAATTCCCCACATCATAGACATATATCTATAGACATCCATCCATACATACATACATACATATATACATATATACATAAAACAGGCATACATTCATACAAGAGTGTTAGCCGTCATATAATAGGCAACGTTGGAGATATGCTTTTGCCAGTATAGGTAATATCAGTTAATATATACAATAATTAAAATTCAGCTTTTAACAAATTTCTTGGTGCGTAATATAATTCATAAAATAAATACAAATTTCAAAACAATATTTATTACCTATAAGGCGGCGAGCTGGCAGAAACGTTAGCACGCCGGGCGAAATGCGTAGACGTATTTCGCCCGGCGTGCTAACGTTTCTGCCAGCTCGCCGCCTTATAGGTAATAAATATTGTTTTGAAATTTGTATTTATTTTATGAATGCGTAGACGTATTTCGTCTGCCGTTACGTTCTGAGTTCAAATTCTGCCGAGGTCGACTTTGCCTTTCATCCTTTCGGGGTCGATAAATTAAGTATCAGTTATGCACTGGGGTCGATGTAATGGACTTAATCCAGTTGTCTGTTCTTGTTTCTCCCCTCTGTGTTTAGCCCCTTGTGGGTAGTGAAGAAATAAGTATTTCGTCTGTCTTTACGTTGTGATTTCAAATTCCGCCGAGGTCAACTTTGCCTTTCATCCTTTCGGGGTCGATAAATTAAGTATCAGGTGCGTACTGGGGTCGATCTAATAGACAGGCCCCCTCCCCCAAAATTTCGGGCTTTGTGCCCAGAGAAGTAAAGAAGATTTATTACCTATAAATTATATACAACACATTTCTCATTTGTCTAACTCCTCTCATAACTACTCTGTCATTCAATCCTAATCTTTCTTCTCCCTCTCACTGATTCTTTCATATTGTGTGTGTGTGTGTGTGTGAAGCGTTGTTTCATTCACTGCCTGCCACCAAGCGTAGTACGTGCATTCATCCCACACCTCCATCTCTTTTTTACTTCTGTACTCCAACTCTCAATGTAATATAGTGTGAGTGGGAAAATTAACCAAACAACAAAATCAACCAACCAACCAACCAACATTTATATCGGCTATTATTGTAGCGAGATAATAAACCTGTGAGTTAACAGAATTGTTATCACGCCATACTAAAATGCTTAGCAGTATTTCTCGTTACTATTTTGTGTATAAATTCCACCTAAGTTGATTTTGAATTTTATCCTATCCTGGTCGATAAAATAAGTACCAGCTGAGCACTGGAGTCTATAAATTCGACTAGCCAACATCCACAATAGAAAGAATTAATCTACATAGAGACAATGTTTTAATGCATCTGATTTATCCATTTGACATTACATAAATGCAGATACCGTGTCCAACACTGGAGTCGAACCCTTCATCGTGGCATAGCAAATCCTATATCAACGTTTTCGTTAACGACATCATCTAAGAGGAATCTCTAATTACTGGCATGTGTATATAATTAAGCTGTATTGCTAATTATATTATGTGGTTTTATCGGAACAGATTTAAAAACTGTTGAGTTTAGGAAAATGTTTAGCATGTTAAAGAGATAAATTAGCAGCAATTCATTCACGATAAAACAGTTATATAAACACACGAAGAAGATAATGACGCATGTCTTTAGTAAAACAATGAGCTGTGTGTGTGTGTGTGTGTGTGTGTGTGTATGTGTGTGTGTGTGTGCATGTATGTTGGTGGGGATGGGGTATAGAGATGTCTGTTTATATATTCGTAAAAAAAGAAAATTTTAAATGTGCTCAAGTTGTGCCAAGTTTGTTCTGAGTATTATACTGAATATACAAACATACCCGCGTGTATACATACATACATACATACATACATACATACATACATACATGCATACATGCATGCATGCATACATACATACATACATACATACATACATACATACATCATACATACATACATACATGCATACATACATACATACATGCATGCATGCATATATACATGCATGCATGCATACATATATACATGCATACATACATACATACATACATACATACATACATACATACATACATACTTACGAACATACATATGTGTGTGCGTGTTTGTGTGTGTGTGTAAGTCGTCTAAGAATCCATAAATCTATATCAGGAAAAGTGCACTTGTGTATCTGTCAGTAGAGTGTGTATATTAATCGAAGAGTACAGTATTATAAATCTGTTGTGGCCGATATTACCAATCGGTTTCGCACTAGCAGTTCAAAGGATTTTTAGGTAACAGTTAGATTACGTAACCTTACGCTCTTCAGAGATAGCCGTTATGGCATGAAATATGGTGACTGCTGTCTATTGTTGGAGGTGAACAGACACATCCGGTTTGTGGTTGGTGTGAAAAAGATGATGAAACGAATCGAGCAAGGGTTAAGTTGAAAGTTACCAAAAGCACCATCTCTGGGGTGTTGCAAGTCAGCAAGAATTTTCTGGAAGAGAATTTATGGGGTATGTGTGTATCTTTAAAGCTGGCGTTCTTGTAGAAATGGAATGTGTCTATTGGTACTATATATACTGCAAATTTAGGGTAAATACTTGATAAGTGTAAGCACCTGTATACGCCAGCTAGTGGCAGAGGTGAGAGGGTATATATATATAGCCTTTGTAAGGAGGCAGCGGTGGGGGGGGGTCATATACATCTGTGGTCGTTAATGTGCTTTCTTTTTTATGTTCGGTTAAATTCGTGCGGCATCTATGTATGCATGTGGTGTGTAGGGGTACAATATGTGTCGGGGGCTTATATTGGTGAGGAGGATGGAAAATTGTCTATTGGGTGGATATCCGTTCTCTTAGTGTGTGTGTGTGTGTGTGTGGTGTGTGTGTGTGTGTGTGAGTGTGTGTGATCGTGAGTGCGCTAGTGTATGTTCTGGTCAAACTCTTTGCTGGACTCCCGGGTATTGGTGAGTGGGGAATGAAGTTGGGGGAATTGGTGATTATATTCATGATGTGGCAAGTAGGTATTATAGGATGTATTCCTTTCATGTGGACAAAGATTGACAATTTAACTTCTGCTCTTCAGGTGCTGTGAGCTCCTTAATATAACATTTTTCTCAGCCGGGCATAATCTGCATTTCCTGCAGCTATTGAATCCTCCACTTTATGCAGTACTCGGAGGTGCTTTCTTTTAACGACCATACGCGCTTGGCCAGAGTTGTGGGGTTATGTTGAAAGAGGACTTTTGGTTGTTATAGCGGTTTCTGAAGGTGTCTTCAGTTACTCCTACGTACTTTCGCACGTTTGGTAGACCATTTGGTTCTGTTGTTCTTACCTCTGCCTCGTATTCGACGGTTTTCGTATTACTGTGGACACGTCGTTTTACCCATACACGGGCATCCTACCGCTGTCTTAGGTGTAGGCCTACCAACTAAAATCTTTTTTATATTGGGTGCACGGCTAAAAGAAACTCTCAGGGTGTGCCTATTAAATATTTCACCGAACCTTTTTGTACGAGGGAGGTGTTTGTCTTATAAGTAAGGCAAGTCTTACCTACTCGGGTTTTAACACTTAAAGAGAAGGACTGTGTGAACCACGGTATTTTCCGGTGTGTATGTATGTACATATATACATAAATATATATATATATGTATGTACTTACACACACACGCACATACACACACATACATTCACTCACACGCACATACACGCAGACACACACTCACTCACACACACGCGCGCGCGCACATGCACGCGTATACATGGTGCGATGGGTAAACTGTAATTTTCTATTTTTTATTTCACGCATGCGCATTGTTTGTATTTGATTTTATCGACTACACACCGTATCTAAGAAAAACAACAGAATGACGCATTTCATTCTACCAGAAATTTGGAAACGACATACTGTACTGCTTGGCATTCACGTCGGAAGCTCCAATACGAACATTTCAGAATTTTAGGTGTCAGTCTGAGGATTCAGATACATAATAAACACCCAGTGAACATCATGGTTTTTGGAGTGATCACTAGTGATGGCGACGCATTCATCTTCCCACACGGCTTCAGACTCTCACGCACACACGTACGCCTACATCAAGTGCCTGGAGGAGGTAGTGCTGCTCTGGGTCAAGAGGGTGGCTGCTAGAAGACCCTATCTCTGGCAAAAGGACTCTGCACCATGCCATACAAGCAGGAGAACCTGATCATGACTGTCAGACAATTCCTGAAACCACATCACCCCTAGCATCTGGCCCGTTAACTCCCCAGACTGCAACCCACTTCATTATTATGTGTGGGGCGCAATTGAGCGAGAACCAACAAAACTCCTTGTAACATCAAAGATGAACTGAAGGCAAGGATTATGACTGCATTCACCAACTTAAACAAGGAGACCGCCCAGAAGAGTTGCAGAGATTCCGAAGTCGTCTGGAGGCCGTGGTTCAAGCCAATGACAATTTTATTGAATAGATTTACTCTTTAGTATTTCAAGATATTTTTATGTAATTTTAGTAAATATATCTGTTAAAATGAAATGTAAATGTTATTTTTATTTTTGCCTAATTTAGACGAGATTTTCTTCACCAAACTCTGTGTGTGTGCATATATATATATATATATATATATACACGCATATATATATATATATATACATATACATATATACACATATATACATATATATATATATGTATATATACACACATATTCATATATATACACATATACATATATATATATATATACGTACATATATACATCTATACAAATATAAATATATATACACATATACATATATATATATATATATACGTACATACATACATATATATGTATATGTGTGTTTATATTATATATATATAAACACACACACACACATATGAAACAGGCTTCTGTTTAGTTCCCATCTGCCAAACTAGCAAATCCATTTACAAGGCACTATTACAAGACACTTGTCCAAAATGCTGCGCAATGGTATTGAATCCGAAACCAAGGGATTTCAAACTAGCTACTTAGCCAGACACCCGGGCTTGTGTTTAAAAATCCTATTCAAATTACTCATAAGACTGAAAAAGTTTTCAATGAAAATGAAATAGTGAATTGCTTCAATTCTGTGGATGTTTAAGTTATTAATTACCTATTAACAATTAAATATTTTAATGAACCCGTTCCTCCTCTTACCTACACACCTGTATTTAAAACATTAGAACCTTAGAATAAATCAATAACTGGTAGGATATACCTTAGGGATTATTTAGTTTACTGTCGAGATGTTTAAATCAGCCATCTTATAAATGAGCCGACTTCACAACATATCTTCACATTTGTTTTGTTGTTGTTGTTGGTTTTGTTGTCTTACATATGAATGATAAAGAAAATAATAAACCTTTGCCACAAATTAGAACTGAAAAAGTTTTCTTCGAAGTTTTACTCTCAAAAATCTTATTAAAGTTGTCAGAACACTAGGGAACAAGCAATTCCATGGGGCATACATACGACAAATTACTTAAATTTTCCAAGAAAATTTTACAGATCTGAAACATCTAGAAGTTGATGAGTGCATAAATGTAAGTATTTTCTCAATTTCACTTTGTATGTACGAGGGGGTGCTGAAAAGTTCCTGGCTTTGGGTAAAAGAAAATACAGGAGGATCAGTTAATTATGATTATATTCAATATATTGCCCTCTCAGATACACACACTTAATGTAGAGGCCCTTTAGTTTTTATGAAATCAAATTTTTAAAAAGAAGTCGGAAGGTTGGGCCTCCAACTAGGCCTTTCGCACTACCTTTATAGACAGGAACTTTCCAGCATCTCCTCATATGTATATTAATTCAGGTAATCTTATTCCATCTATGTATAATTACATATAGTTTTTTAGTGCCATAGTTTTGCATGGATAGCTTACAGTTGTGTGCATGCCATCGTTCATGTATATGTACATACATATACGTAAATGTCGAACAACGAGAATAAGTGCTCAAAACCGCAATGGTGGATAAAGTCTGTTTATTTGTGTATTAAGGCTACTATTAGTTTCATGTTAAGAAATGTGTCTTAATATCTTGACAATTTTTCAAGCCGATCACGTGTATGAATGGTGTTCATCTCCATTTTGGACGTCCTCAAACACCGGATAAGCATTAAACATGAACAGGAACTTAAAACAAACAATATATATATATACGATGGAGTACACAAAAATAACCGGAAACGTTCGCAGTCGGACAAGCTCATTGTAGTTCGGGCTTCCGCTGTTAGAATCCAGATGATGCATCCATCAGGCATCAGTCTGCCGACTGTTATCGTCTGGTGTGGTCGTACCACTCACAAGGTTTTGGTCAGCCCGAGGCAATAACAGAAGACGCTCGCCCTAGGTGTCACGCAGTGGGACTGAACCCGGAAGCATGTTATGATACAAGTTTCTTTACGACACAGTTATGCCTGCGCCTATAGAAAATGTTGTCGGAAGGTGGCTACGGGGATGGAACCCTGTACCTCTCAAACGCTGCCTGAGTACTCTAAAGCATTAAGCTAAGCAACCCCTGACGAAAAAGATATGCGCTCTCATGCCGGGAATCGAACCCAGTCCACCTGGGTGAAAGCCAGGAATCCTAACCATATATATACATACATACACACACACACACATATATATACACACAAGTGCACAAACGGACACACACATACACAAGCATGCATACATGCACACTTGTATACACATAATATGCACACACAAATACTACATGCCCATACATGCACAGATATAAACATATAGAGAAAAAACATACGCATAGATGCATACTTACGTGCATATACACACGTATATATATATATATATGGAGAGAGAAGGAGGGGATCGAAAGGGAAACAGGGGATGGAGAGAGAAAGAGGGATGTCGGGGAGAGAAAAAAGGAGTTGCAGACATAAAGCTTTGATTTTTAACTTGTTAAAATTATTTCCAAAATCAAAAGAAATCTGGTAGAAATCTTTCATTAAAGCGATTTTCAGATAAGTTTAGATAGAAATCATTGATCACGTCTTTTTCGTTTTCATCGCAAACAGTCGTCTTCTGTATATTGTCTCCAGGTTGAATATATTACGACCCGCTCATCCCTTTGTAGCGTAAACTGCATCAGGAAAACCGCTATAGAACGCTCTAGAAAACACGCACGCACACACACACACGCACACACACACACACGTATTTGTGCACACTTGCACACCAACACACGGAGACACTCTTGCACAGACATCCATGTACGCTCTCACGCACACTCTTATGCACGTTAACGTATATAGCTGCATGGGCTCTTTTACAATGAACTTACACACACACACACACACACATGCAACTAAGCTATACACAAATACGCACGCATATACATGGATTTGCTCTCACACACACACACACACTCAGACACACACACAAACATAAATATATTTACGCACTCGTAAACACACGTGCACTTACAAACACAATCATAAATAAGCATACTTGCACACACACACACACACACACACACACACACACACATATATACACACCTTCTTTCATTCTCTCCCGTCCCCACATCTCTCTCTGCCTCTCTCTCTCTCTCTTGCTGAAACACACACGAACTTACAAACAAGCAGAAACAATCATATTTAAACATTCACGTGCATACGCATTTAGAAACACTATTAAAAAAAAGCATATCTACACACACACCCACTCACACACACAAACACACACACACATCAAAAACATTTCTGTGTAGCTTATTTATTTATTCAGGAGAACTTTTCACCTATCTTTAACGCTTAATTAAATTTCCTATGTTTCAAAACTGCTTCATTATTTAATTACCAGTAAAGTACGTTGAAACAGCCGGTGGGCATGTTTCAAAACAAGTATTCAAAAACAAAACAACCGCTTATACTAACTATGGTACACAGCTGTGTATCGAGTTTTGACAAAATATTTTGCATGCCCTACCCACTAAATACTGTCTTGATTCCATCACGTCACATTATTTTTAAACTATTGCATTTTATCCAGCCGCTGTCGACCCACTGTCCATTACTGGATGAAGGCCTCAGTGTGTTATTGTTAGACTACTATACTGTATATTGTCTCTCTTGTCCTCGCTGGGTTCATGTGCCCATGTGGTTGGTTGATTAACTCTGACCGGAGGTAGCTTGGCCGTATTTGAACCCAAAACATAGATAACTGGACCTGATAACGCAAGGCATTGGTGCCGATTCACTGAAAATACTACTGATCCGTTATATGGAAATGGTTCCTTGAAAAGAAAAAAGGCCTAGGATTTGAACATGGAGCATAGAGAGCCAGAACTAATAATACAAAGCTTTGTATTCGATGATTTGCACAGAAATAAATGTATTACTGCTGTTGTTTCTTCCTTATCGAGCCATGCCTGGCTCATAAAGGCCGGTTTCCCGGTTTCCTTGGCGTATAGGTTCCTCACCTGGACGGGACACCGGTCTGTCGCAGGTGAGCTGCAAGAAGCAGGAGGAAAGAGTGAGAGAAAGTTGTGGTGAAAGAGTCAGCAGAAGTTCGCCATTACTTCTGCCGGAGCTGCGTGGAACTTAGATGTTTCGCTCATAAACACACACATCGCGCTC
>NC_043009.1:41422224-41429724 GCF_006345805.1 Octopus sinensis
TTACGTACTGGGGTCGATTTAATCGACTGGCCCTCTCCCACCGAAATTTCAAGTCTTGTGCCTAGAGTAGAAAAGAAATAGAGCTAGGTGAGAGTTAACGTAAATTGCTTCTTGACAATCTCACTTTCCGATAGGCTCAACAGCACATTATTTTCTTTCTTCCTTATTTTCTTAGAATCTTTCTTTCTGTGATATTCATAAGTTCCACGCGAAACAGTTAGAATCCATACACTAGCATATCTATTCATTCTCCATTCGTTCTGTCGGATTCGAATGTGAATATGCTGTTTGCTGCAGCATTACTCAAGAAACAGGGAGAAAGAGTGAGAGAAAGTTGGGGCGAAAGAGTACAACAGGGGTCATCGCCACCCTTTGCCGGAGCCTCGTGGGGCTTTAGGCGTTTTCGCTCAATAAACACTCACAACGCCCGGTCTGGGAACCGAAACCGCGATTCTCCGTCCGTGAGTCCGCTGCCCTAACCACTGGGCCATTGCGCCTCCATAAAGTGATGGGAGACACTAAATAATTAAAGTGCGCTTTTCTTGGACATCCATGTTGAATTCAAGTTCTTTTCTTTTCTTTTCTTTTCTGCATGGAAATGTCAGGAAAAATCTAGGAAAATCTATTTCCAGTACCAAGTCGGACACCAAATGTCTTGGTTGACCTTAACCATCAGATCTAGCATTATATTTTATTACTCGGATGATTCACAACCGTCCGTCTCAGGTTAAAATTACCGCTCACAGACATACCCTCACCAGATGGATGGTTTTACATGATTCCAAGGGATTCTACAACGATGATAAATGTTGCATCACGTCTATACTATTAGAAAATTTAAAACAGATGTTAGGTTAAAGACTTTTGTTTTTAATCGACTGTTTGTATCATAATAATAATAATAATAATAATAATAATAATAATAATAATAAAACATATTGAATGTTACATTGGCGAATGCACTTGTCTGTATTTTAGGAATTTATGTAAATTCCATGAAACAACTTCGATTCCATTTGATCATTTTAATGGACATGTCATTGCTTATAATTTATACTTCAAACTTATACTTTCAAGTAATTTAATGGCTGATTTCACAATATGGCTTTACATATCTATCTATCTATCTATCTATCTATCTATCTATCTTCCGATATATATATATATATATATATATATATATATATATATATATATTATATATATACATACATATATATGTATGCATATATATATATATATATATACATACATATATATGTATGCATATATATATATATATATAGATATATTATATATGTATCCATATATATGTTATATACACACACACATATACCATACATATATAATACATATCTGTATGCACATACATACAAAGACAGGCGGGGTGCATGTGTATATGTGAGTGTGTGGCGGGTGAAATTTTGTAAATAGAATTATATACCTTCACTGTATATCGGCTACAGAAAGTACCTAATATTAGGGCATATAAAACCCTGTGACAAGAAAAATGGCTATTAATACGCATGGGAATCGAACCCATGGATGTTTATATGTCTTAATATTAGAATTTTCTATAGTCGATATACAGTGAAGGCTTATAATTCTATAATTCTTACAATATGTATATATATATATACGGGTTGATTGAAAAGTGACTCCCTATTTTAAAATACTTTAAATCTATTTATTAATTACTAGCAGTATCGCCCGGCGTTGCTCGGGTTTGTAAGGGAAATAACTATATAAGCATTTTTAGAGAGTTATAGCCAAAAAATAGCAAAAAATGCATTAAAAATGGAAAAAATATGATGGTAAATTATTTTTAAAATCGTTGACTCATCGTATACATTTTTAGAGAGTTACTTCCCTTATATAATAGCGAAAAAATGCATTAAAATGGAAAAAAAAACGATGGTAAATTTTTTTTTAAATCGTAGACTCATGTAGACGCTTTCTTAGCCATTTCTGTTTTGGTGTCTTCAAGCCATGAAGTCGTTGTTCTAAAAGAACACTGGTCTCCTTGACAACGCATTACGACGTTGATTTCCTTACACTCCCTTCCCCACAGGTGCAGGTGTGAGCGTGGACGCCAACTCCGCCGCCATCGACACACGAAAAATTATGCATTAAAATGGAATAAAAAATGATGTTAAATTATTTTTAAATCGTAGACTCATCGTAGACGCGCGCTAATATTCAGACGGGCTCGATATGAATCACGACTATAAGCTACCCGAATTTGGTTAAACTGTACCGCAAAATGTGGGAGTAGTTAGGAATCTAAATCGAAGGGGACAGACACTCACACAACTACAGTTTTATATATATAGATATACATAGCGCAGTAATGGTGAGATATGACAGCAAAGAAAAGCATACATTCACTCTCTGCATGCAATTAGACTCGGAAAGTTCGTGAGGAACCCATTGACCCAATTTGCTGACTTTTCCGATAGCACACAGGTGTCAATGAATGGTTGAATGACCAAATCCAAGCTTCTCTGCTAGTTCCTCAACAGTTACGATGATATTTTGTTCCACCAGGGTTTTCAGGATGTCCTTGTCGAGTTCTACAGATCTTTCAGGATGAGGCTCGTCTTCTAGGCTGTAGTTTAGGGCTCGGGATTTCTGGAACCACCATTGACACTGCCTTACGCTTATTGTCCAATCCCCATATACTGCATTAATATTTCTTGTACTTTGCACACATTTATATTCTGTTATTCTTTTATATGTTTCAGCCTTGAGGTTGTGGCCATGCTGGATCATGTGTGTGTGTGTGTGTGTGTGTGTTGTGTCTATCTGTCTGTCTGTCTGTATGTATATATGTATATGTATGTGTGTGAACAATAATATTTTCAACAGATGTGTTGCAAATGTATCTGATTGTTCTCAAGCTTCAATACTGTGTGTGTGTGTATGTGTGTGTGTGTGTGTATGTATGTATGTATGTATATGTATGTATGTATGTATATGTATGTATATGTATGTGTGTATGTATGTATGTGTGTGTGTATGTATGTGTGTGTATGTGTGTGTGTGTATGTATGTATGTATGTATGTATGTATGTATGTATGTATGTATGTATGTATGAGTGTATGTTTACTTTATTACTAATTACTCTCTTCCAAGAACATTTTCACTCAGTCTTAGCTCTTAGCTTCCCATACATTTTACTCATGTATCTATCAGCGTCATAGACAGAATACTTTCACTTTAGTCTTCCTCAAATCACTCTGTCGCTATTTACTTTCATTTTATTCGTTGCCCACTGTGTGTGTGCGTTTGCGTGTGGTGTAAACCAGACTAAGAAAAGCATTTGACACACACACCAGAATGTGAGTTTTCTGTAAATTTTGCTTAATTGGAGTTTAAATTTTAAAAACTGGACCTGGCATGACGCGATGCATTGTACTCTCAAAAATGCTAGGTAAATTGTAATTGAAGAAATCCTATATTGTAGATTTGTATAACTCCCAAAGGGAGGCAGATAAAATCTGCCTTTTATAAGAAGAGATAATTTTCAGAAAATATGAATATGAAAAGAAAGAATATAGCAAGGAGTTTTATTTAAAATTCGATATAGGCACCAGCATTCGCCACCAGCTTCAGAAGCCATCCGGGAACTGCATCAATTGATTTTATCATGAACTCAAAGGCTTTTAAACTTGTCTATGATGAATCTGCAATAAGATTGAAACTTAATAGACCAATCCCGTTTCTTTCTCCTGGACACAGAAAGAACAATTTACTTTTAGCCATTACAGTTAAGTCCACACTGGAGCAGTGACTTTTAAAACACACCGCGTGTGCATGCACATGCATATGTACCTACACGAACACACACACACACGTACACACACATACAGGGCGAATGAAAAGTAACTCCCTATTTAAAATATTTATAATTTATTCATTAACTATAATTTTATTTTCTCAAATTTGTTGTGTATGTTCTTTAATGTATGATTCTTTGTTGTTGGTATTTTTTTTCAAATCGATTGTTTTGTTCGAAATTTAGAAGCCCTATAAACATGGCTGGATGTCTTACTGTGTAGGAGCGCACCCAGATAGTGACACGTTACGAAGTTTTGGAGATCAGTTGTTCAAGTGCAAAGATGGTGGAGGATCATTAGAAGAAGACATGCAAAGACGATCAAGAATTGTCATGCAAAACTCATGACTACAGGATCTGGGAGACGGACGGGTCGTCGAGGTGGATTAATGGAGCAAGTCTACTCTACCAAACCAACGACTTTGGAAGAACTTGAAGGGCGAATACGAGAAGTTATGTCTTCCATCCCAAGAGTTCATGAAAAAATCACAAAAACTGAGACCGGTACTAAAATGTTCTTCATGATAAAATTATTTTAGCGTTTTCTACCTTGTTCTATTTTCCTTATCTATCTATCTATCTATCTATCTATCTATCTATCTATCTATCTATCTATCTATCTATCTATCTATCTATCTATCTATCTATCTATCTATATACATACACATATATGCTGGCAGAAATGTTAGAGCGCCGGGCGAAATGCTTAGCGGTATTTCGTCTGCCGCTACGTTGTGAGTTCAAATTCCGCCGAGGTCGACTTTGCTTTTCATCCTTTCAGGGTCGATTAAATAATTACCAGTTATGCACTGGGGTCGATATAATCGACTTAATCCGTTTGTCCTTGTTTGTCCTCTCTGTGTTTAGCCCCTTGTGGGTAGTAAAGAAATAGGTATTTCCTCTGCCGCTACGTTCTGAGTTCAAATTCTGCCGAGATCGACATTGCTTTTCATCCTTTCGGGGTCGATTAAATAAGTACCAGTTACGCATTGGGGTCGATATAATCGACTTAATCCGTTTGTCTGTCCTTGTTTGTCCTCTCTGTGTTTAGCCCCTTGTGGGTAGTAAAGAAATAGGTATTTTGTCCGTTCTTACGTTCTGAGTATGAGTAAAAAACACTGTACCCTTCTGCCAAGCCATGTGGAACCAGTGTATCAGAGTAAGCTCATCAAACCAGTATGATCTGAAGTTCAAATTCGAGGCTTCCACATCAGACAGTGCTTGGTGTAGAGAACGTGCTGAGGCCGTTGTCCTGCAGTGGAGTAAACATGGGCAATCGAATCTAATCCAATGTATACTCACACACATACGCTGTTATTTCTGGTTTTGATATTTTTGCTATGAATAGTAGTAGTAATAGTAGTAGTAGTAGTAGCAGCAGCGGCAGCAGCAGCAAAAGTAGTAGTAGTAGTAGTAGCAGCGGCAGCAGCAGCAAAAGTAGTAGTAGTAGTAGCAGCGGCAGCAGCAGCAAAAGTAGTAGTAGTAGTAGTAGTAGTAGTAGTAGTTATTAATGTCGTTGTTATTGTTGCTATTGCTGTTTAGTGTCGCTATTTCACTGTCTTAATTTTTCGTTCAGTTGCTATGGTTGTTACTGTTGTTGTTGTCATTGTAATTATTGTCTCCTGCTTCAGGTAGACAACAGGTGTGAATGTAATGACGATGATTTATTTTCTCACGTGAAAACAAGCTGCCCGCTCCAGCTTCATCATATTATGCAAAAAATTTCAATAAATGAAAAACTAAAATCTAAAATAAAAAAATTCAATAAATAAACTGACCTCAATTGTTATCAACCACTTCCATTCTATTTTCACCTCTTCCCACCACCATGTCTACCACCTCTACTTCTTCAAATTCTGCTCCACACTCTCCCTTTTACTTTCTCTCTCATTCTTTCTCCCCCCCTCCCCCCTCCCTTAATATATTATTTTATAACATTTTCAAAATTTAAAAGAATCTTCAGACAGAATCTAATTTTTAATGAACACTTGTTTCCAAACTGATGACCGTTCTTTTCCAGGAACTGGTAACGCGTGGCAACGGGATCAAAAACACTCAGTTCGATATTTTCGTTCAATGGCTGCCTTCAGTTCACCGATTCTTGCCGGTTTTGTACTGCAAATTTTATGTTTCATGTAGCCCCACAAAAATGCTCTGTGGTTTGAAAACCGGTGAAGGCAAAGGGTTTTATACTGAACCTCTTCGTCCAGTTCACTTGTGTAGCAAAATTTCATTTAGGTAGGTTCCATATCTTCAAATTCCTCTTGAATACATGGCCTGACAAATTGTTGCAACAAGTTCAAGTAAATAAGAGTAGTCACAGTACCGCTATAAAGAAATAGTTCAGTTAATTCTTTTGATAATAAGCTACTCAATATTGTAACTTCAGGCAAATTAACAAGGTATTGCCCGTGATATGCAGTTTCTTAGGTTCCCAGTGGGTGCAACTGTGGGGGTTAATTGAACTATTTAATTCAAATGTAAGTTCATCACTCAAAACAATCTTTGTTGGAAAGTCTGCATTTTCTACAGCTCTTGTCATGTACTCCTCGCAGAAGTCCACTCTGGATGACATTTGTTAGGAGCATAGACTATTCTTGGAATATAAGCTTCAAATCGCGATGGATGCTTGATTTTGAAATTCTTATCTCACGACCCACTTGCCTCACAGATTTCCTTGAACCCTTGCAATGCGCTTTTAGTACCCTTTCTGGCTTCGTAGGGCTCGTCGATGTCTGCGATCTTCAGGAACGTTTCTTGTTGACATTTTAAATAATTCTATCCGCTTCAAGTTCGTCTCCAATCCGAGAGATGGTAAGTCGCAAAGGTGGATATGCTTGAAACTACCGCCTAAACTGTTTTTGTAGTTCGTCTGCGTTTTCAGACTTACAAAAGGGTTCTAATATAAATTTCCTTTGTTCGAAGCTAAGTCTGACTCCCTTCATAATTTCTCCATCCATTCATCCATCTCCACCCACCATTCCTAGGAGGATGATAGGAATACAGTCCTAAGGTTCCTTCACCATAGGGTCATATCTGAAGCAACCGTCATTACACTTTCCGACTGGATTCTCAAGCATGACCAAATGAAACTACAGATAGAATCCAACCAACTCCTTCTTAGGTCTCTCGCTAGTTGCCTCGGTTTGAAGAATCCATCTTGCGATTATTTTCTGCGATATTCTGATCATATGTTCATAGTACCGGAGCTGTGATCTCTCAATGCACTTGAATGGCGGTTCGATCTGTAGAGACTTCCTGATCTTCGAGTTACACAGGCCGTTGAGTAATGTTACTCCAGAGATCCTTCAGAGAAACTCCATTTTGATCACTTGAAATTCTCGATCGTTCATTTTTTTTGTCATTAGCAATATTCATGACCATAGATGACGACAGGTACAGAAACCGAAGTGTTGATAGCGAGTTTCACTTGTTTACTAACCTCTCTTTCCATGAAAATTAAATTTGGCGTATTAGTGTACGAACACCTATAATTCCAGCATCCAATTCAGCCTCCTGATTCTCATCATTCATGAATACTGTTCAATTATACTTAAGCTTTTACACTTTTCGCAGTGATGTTCCACTAAAATGCAGAATGCACTGGGGAGACGTTCTTGAAAAGACCAATGCCTATGTCTTTGCAACGATTATTCTCAGT
>NC_043009.1:41434724-41437224 GCF_006345805.1 Octopus sinensis
TTCCTAACTACTCCCACATTTTGCGGTGCAGTTTAACCAAAACCGGGTATCTTATAGTCGTGATTCTAATCGAGCCCTTCTGGTTATTAGCGCGCGTCTACGATGAATCTACGATTTAAAAAAAAATTTACCATAATTTTTTTCCATTTTAATGCATTTTCCGCTATTATATAAGGGAAGTAACTCTCTAAAAATGTCTACGATGAGTCAACGATTTAAAAAAAAATTATCATCATTTTTTTCCCATTTTTAATGCATTTTTTTGCTATTTTTTGGCTATAACTCTCTAAAAATGCTTATATAGTTATTTCCCTACAAACCCGAGCAACGCCGGGCGATACTGCTAGTATATATATATATATATATATATATATATATTATATATATAATATATATATTGTGTGTGTGTGTAACAAGTTTTATTGATGTTTTGCCATGTACCCTCAATGTCTTGGTATAACTCATTTTATTCTAAATATTTTGCAAGAAATGCGGCACATGATTTTATCTAGAACGTCAAGAAGTGCTTCTCGCACCCATACACTTGTCTAAAATAGATTTTCAAGCGATCAGTAAAATTGCGCATATTAAACAGAAAGAGTAATGGTGCCTCAATGAGCTTGTGGGTTGTGTAAGCATGTATGCATTCCCTGCTGATTTCCTAATTATTATGTTCTATGAATAAAAGAACTGACTTTCAAGTGTAATGCGATCCCAGATAGTGCCAATGAGATTATCACCGGTTCAGACACTTTGCAGAAATTCAACAGCCTGAAGGTTTCGGTCATTACGTTTCTCATCTTGACGGGCAATATGATCTTTCCCTTTACTGCAGACTATTTTTACTTATGTTCAGATCGCCATCCGTTGATGTTCAGTGTGAAATATTCGCAATTCAGCGCTTGTTTCCATGTATTTCAGTTTGTCTTTTGTGAAATTTCTGTTTTAATTACGTTACACATGCGCATGCCCAAACCCACTCCTCTACACATATGGATGTTTGTATGTATGTATGTATGTATGTATGTATGTAAGAATGAATGTATGTATGTATGAATATATGAATGTATGTATGAATATATGTATGTATGTATGTATGTATGTATGTATGTATGTATGTATGTATGTGTGTGTGTGTATGTATGTATGTATGTATGTATGTATGTATGTATGTATGTATGTGTGTGTGTGTGTGTGTGTGTGTGTGTGTGTGTGTGTGTGTATGTATGTATGTATGTCTTTATTCAGTTTATTTCAAAATTTCTTGCAAATAGAGAAAGAATCGATTTCTAACCTAGATCTAAGGTTCCTTCATTGGAATTTCAACATCAACAACAGGGTATTTATGTATGTATTTATACATGTATGTATGCATGTATGTATGTATGTATCTATGTATGTATGTACATACACATGTATGTATGTATGTATGTGTGCAGTATGTATGTATGTATGTATGTATGTATGTATGTATGTATGTATGTATGTACGTACACATGTATGTATGTATGTGCAGATTTGTATGTTTTACAGACACCTGTACCCTTAACGTAGTTCTCGGGGAGATTCAGCGTGACACAGAGTGTGACAAGGCTGGCCCTTTTAAATATAGATACAACAGAAACAGGAAGAAAGAGTGAGAGAAATTTGTGGTAGGAGAGTACAGCAGGATTCGCCATCACCCCCTGCCGGAGCCTCATGGAGCTTTAGGTGTTTTCACTCAATAAACACTCACAAGCCCCGGTCTCGAAACCGCGATTCTACGACCGCGTGTCCGCTGCCCTAACCACTGGACCATGGCGCCTCCACACACACACACACACACACACACACGCACACACACGACGACGGTAAGCTGGCAGGATCGCTACCGTGCCGAAATTACTGGCCCTATACCAAAATTTGAAACCATTATATCTATCTATCTATCTATCTATCTATCTATCTATCTATCTATCTATCTATCTATCTATCTATCTATCTACCTGTCTGTCTGGCTGCCTGTCTGCCCGTCCGTCCGTCCGTCCGTCCGTCTGTCTGTTTGTCTGTCTATCTATCCATCTATCTATCCATCTAGGAGTGGCTGTGTGATAAGTAGCTTGCTTAAGAACCACATGATTCCGGGTTCTGTCCCACTGCGTGGCACCTTGGACAAGTGTCTTCTACTATAGCCTCGGGCCGACCAAAGCCTTGTGGGTGGAATTGGTAGACGGAAACTGAAAGAAGCCCGTCGTATATATATATATATATATATAATATGTGTGTGTGTGTGTGTGTGTGTGTGTGTGTATGTGTGTGTTTGTGTGTCTATGTTTGTCCCCCCCCAACATCGCTTGACAACCGATGCTGGCGTGTTTACGTCCCCGTAACCTAGCGGTTCGGCAAAAGAGGCCGATGGAAGAAGTACTAAGTTTACAAAGAATAAGTCCTGGGGTCGAATTGCTCGGCAAAAAGGCGGTGCTCCAGCATGGCCACAGTCAAATGACTGAAAGAAAGTAAA
>NC_043009.1:41439724-41487224 GCF_006345805.1 Octopus sinensis
CAGAGGGGTTTATCATAGCAGCTCAAGATCAATGCCTACCAACAAGAAACTACCAGGCCAACATATTAAAGATCAGAAGCAGTCCAACGTTTCGTGTATGCAAGCAACAAAATGAAACCATTGACCATGTGGTCTCCAAGTGCAGTCTTCTAGCGCCTACAGAGTATCTCAACAGGCACGATAGAGCTGCACAATATATTCACTGGGTAATCTGTAAAAACCTGGATTTGCCCCATGAAAAAAAATGGTGGGAACACAAACCACCCCCAGTGCTTGAAAATGACCACATCTCACTCCTCTGGAACTTCACCATTCAAACTGACAGGAAGATAGATGCAAATAGGCCAGACATCATATTGAAAGACTTCAAAAAAGAACATGCCTCCTCATTGATATGACTGTCCCAATCGATATAAACGTATCTGTCAAGACCTACCAAAAACTGAGCAAATATAAAGATCTTGAAATAGAAATCAGCAAAATGTGGAAGCTGAAGACTAAAACAATACCTGTTGTCATAGGTGCCCTGGGAATGATAGCAAAAGGGGCTGATAGCTACCTAACTCAGATACCAGGAAACCCAAAAATGGCAGAAGTTCAAAAGATAGTGCTCATGGGAACTGCTCATATCCTACGCAAAATACTCTCTATGTAATCTCAAGGTTTAAAACAAACATAATTTTCGGTTTAAAAAAAAAAAAAACAACTTTTTTTTTAGACATTCATTAGTACAACATCCCCACCCCACAAATATATGGCACACTAGGCATAACAACAACATGAACTTCCAACCCTGTTGTCTCTTGAGGTGTCTGGGTGAGACTTGGAGCCAACTTGTACAAATATAAAGCAAAAGTCAAACATAGAATAATAATAATAATACTTTCTACTGTAGGCACAAGACCTAAAATTTTGGGGGAAGGGGGCCAGTCGATCACATCGATCCCAGTACTTGACTGGTACTTAGTTCATCGATCCCGAAAGGATGAAAGGCAAAGTCGACGTCGGGGAAATTTGAACTCAGAACGTAAAGACGGACGAAATACCGCTAAGCATTTTTCCCGGCGAACTAACGATTCTTTTCTACTCTACGCGCAAGGGCCGAAATTTTTTAGGAGGGGACCAGTCGATTAGATTGACCCCAGTATGCAACTGGAATTTGAACTCTGAACGTAGCCGCAGACGAAATACCTACTTCTTTACTACCCACAAGGGGCTAAACACAGTGGGGACAAGCAAGGACAGACAAACGGATTAAGTCGATTACATTGGGGGAAGGGGTAAGCCGATCACATTGACCTCAGTGCGTAACTGGTACTTAATTTATCGACCCCGAAAGGATGAAAGGCAAAGTCGACCTCGGCGGAATTTGAAATCACAACGTAACGGCAGACGAAATACGGCTACGCTTTTCGCCCGGCGTGCTAACGATTCTGCCAGCTCACTGCCTTCAATATTATAATAATAATAATAATAATAATAATAATAATAATAATAATAATCTCCCGTTTCATTTTATTTTTTCATTTCTTTCTCTCTCCTTTTTCCAGTTTTTGTCTTTTTTTTTATCAGTGCCGGGGTGCTGAGGGCAATTGAACACCCATCACTTATAAAATACTCCAGTGACCTATGCAAGACGTATTTCCTGACACTTAAGCCCGACTCCTTCGCCAAACCATCAAGAGAAGAATAGGAAAAGGAGAGTATCTGACGCCTTCAAATAACCAGTGCTTCGAGCAGGGTGTCCTCGTTAGCTTTGGGTGGCAAGCAGCCTAGGAGAAGGACCACTCTGAGTTTAAAACCAGGGGAGCAAGGCCACTGCTACCATGGTGGACTAACTTGATAGAGATGGTGTAAAAATGCTGGTTTGTAGTAACCTAAAAACACACCTCATTTGTGGGTGAAATTGCTAAGCAAAATAGATGTCGATAACGGTGAGAACGGTACTGGAACCAATGGTGAGTGAAGGTGCCGCACCCGGCAGATGCCCCACTGTGCAGCAGGGTGGGCCCGGTCGAAATCCAGCTACTGCTAGCTATGCTACAAGACATAAGTGGAGTAAACAAGTAAACATGATGGTCATGGAGTTTTACAATAGGAGCACCCCAGCGGACGCGAATGGCGTGCCTGTTAGAGGGCACAGAAAAACGAATGCACAGGGAATAGAAGGCAATGGTTCTGTTTGAAATTAATGAACAGAAATAATGTGACCAAGCAAGAGCAATACGAAAGAATGGATGGTTAACAGAGTAGGGACTAGAATCTATTAAAAGAAGGATATTGGGTGATGCTGGGCATGCGAGAAACGAAAGTGGTATAGTGGAAGAGATGGACAAATGTTCGCAAGAATATACTACTGTGAATTGAGAAAGGAATGAGACCAGTGACTACTCAAACAATGAAGATCGATTAATAATAGACAGAATTTCGGATCTATTAAAGCGAGTTCTTTGGTGAATACGGTCCACTGTTTTAGTACTGATTTTAGAATGAAGATGTTTCGCTACTTCCCCTCCCCAAGCTTTCAGTCATACTGTAACATCTCTTATCCTTCACTCACCCACAGGACACTGGGTATGTCTCTGTAAGTGACTGTAACAAACATGCAGATTAAAATTAAATAATAATAATAATAATAATAATAATAATAATAATAATGATAACGACAACAACAACAATAATAATAATAATAATAATAATGACGACGACGACGACGATGATGATGAAGAAAGACATGGACAATTGGCTGCTAGATGGGAGCAGAAACGTCTGCATGGCAAATATGTGGCCTTTTGCAGACAATGTGGTGTTAACCAGAAGCACACACATTAGTAGGGTTAAAGGCAGAGAGCGAAGGCTTCATCTTAATTGCTCAAGATCAAAGCTTCTTGACCCACAACTACGAAACCAATTAGATGAAAGATGGAGAAGATCCAAAATACCGATCCTGCTGCGATGAGTCTGAAACAGTGAACTACTTAAAGTTTTAGCACCAGTAGAGTATAAATCAAGACATGACAGAGTTGACCATTATCTACACTGGTTAATATGACGGCATTATACAATCAAATCAGCTGACAAGTGGTATAAGCACCACCCTGAGGCTGTAGCTGAAGGAGAAAATGTAACGATTCTTTGTGACTTTCCAGTACATACAGACAGAACCATGAAAACTAATAAACCGCATATTGTTGAAAAAGAACAAAATAATAAAATCTGTTTATTGATCGACATGAGTATTTCTTGTGATCATAATACCTCGGCGAAAGAATTTGACAAGCTCAGAAAATACAAAGATTTGCTCATTGAAATATATATAAAAAAACATGGAATCTCATGGCAATTACAATGTCAGTGATTGTACTAGCGCTTTGAATGATCTAAAAAGGAACAGAAAATTATTTGAGAATGATGCCTGACTTACCGTTCATGCGAGAAGTGCAAAAGACTGTTTAACTAGGATATCACACGTATTGAAAAGAGCATTGTCCGCTGTGAGAACGATTACTACCCATGCAATATATTTTTTGCTTTTACGTAACTTCATTTTGTAAATGAATAATCCGGTGTGTTTTTTTCAACGTTGTATCAATGTTTACAGTGAGTATGTTTATCCTAGGTGTTAGAAAGACACTTGGCAAGAAATGGAAACAAAATTGAAAGAAGAATCATTTCTACTATTAGCAATAGGCCTGAAATTTTGGAGGAGGGGATAGTCGACAATCGACCCCAGTACTCAACTGGTACTTAATTTATCGACCCCGTAAGGATGAAAGGCAAAGTCGACTTAGGCGGAATTTGAACTCAGAACGTAAAGACGGACGAAATATCGCTAAACGAGCAAAAGGGCAAAAGCTCGCTCGATCTCGATTTTCAGTAGGACTGAGCATGTTTTCGAGGCTTACGCACCCCACTTTTCTATCCGCTAGCCCCACCCAATCCACATATGCATCCAAAATAGCGTTCCAATGGACCACTAACACTAAAGAATGAGACGTTCTTAGAAAGGCCTTCAGGCGTCTGAAGAACCCGGCTGCCCCGTTCCAGTCGGTGCGTACACTGCAACCAGTTTGAAATTACTGCCTTCGTTATCGTTCACGTCTAGGACCATCGACTTATCTTCCGGGTCCAGAAAAACCGACCGTATGTCTAAATCCAGGCCTTTTCTGAACACCCCCTCCCCGTTCTCGGTCGACTAAGAGATCCGAAAATCTCAAAGTCATCGAAAATGGGAGCCAAGACCCGTGTGTCTACGATTCTGGTCTCACTGACGGCTATTACATCCAGACTTAGCCACCTGAGGTCGTTGTGCAAGCGTCTTTGCTTCCATGACGGCCCCAGGCCACGTACGTTTAAACAACCTACTTTAAGAATCGTCATGCTGGCCAGGAAGTAAGGAAAGGAAAAATGGAGTTTCATTTACCCTCCTGGTGCTGGTTGTGGTGGAGGGATTCTCTCTTCCTGTCTGTTTTGTTGGATTCCTTTGGAAACCCACTTAAAAGCCATCTGCTGGCCGTTACACTTCGAGATCGAATGCCATACGGGTAGCTCCGCTTAATGCTCGTATAAGTCTCTAATGTCATTCGCACCATCATTAGTCTCTCTGGTATGCTACAAGTGCTGGGACTGCAGATCACCCAACTCTTTTTCAAAATTCTCGTTTTATGCTATGAGAGCCATTAGCTTTTCATTGGCCCTCCTCAGTCGCACGAAATTCCACTACCGCATGGATGGTTGTTGTTGTTGTTGTAGTAGTGTCATTTTTCTTTTTAAAATTTGCTGTTTCTGATTCTGTTGTGCGCGTTCGTGATGGTTTGGTGATTGTGGTGTTTGTAATGTTGGTGTTGTCATTAGTATCTGTGTTTGCCGTTTCTTAGATTTCTCTCTTTTTTCTGCGTCTCATTCTATCTTTTCTTTTTTTTTGCCTTTTGGGCTTCCCCTTCATCATCACTTGGATACGTGGAGGAATCCGTGTCTTGTATGTTTTCTTCTGGTGTTGTTTGTTCTGGTTCTCTTGTAGTAGTTGTTGTTGTTTCTCTTGCTAGTGCAGCTTCCGCTGCTGGTGCTACTCCCACTGCCATCTTCACTGTAACACCTGCTTGTTTTGTCTCCTTTGGTTCAATTTCTGGTTCTATTCCCCTGCCTTTCTGTTGTTGTTGTAGTTGTTTTTGTTGACTCGTGGGTTGTGGTGCTTTCGTTTACACATTTTCTTTCTGCCCTTCTATTCTGGTTCTATGGGCAGAAAAACCGTTACTGGTCCGTTGAACCACAATCATCACACCTCCGCCTCCTGTCCTCCACGTTCATTCATAGTTCTACTTCAACACCTGAAGAAGTTTTTCAGCTCCTGTCGGAGACCACCAGTCTAAAGGCTCCACCTTCGCTATCATTCACATCTAGGACCACCAACCTGCCGCCCGGGTTCAAGAATATCGTCTTTATTTCGAGATCTAAGGATTTTCGGAATAGCATTGCTAGCTCGACGCCAGCTCCCAAAAGACCACATGATGAGAATATCTTAAAGTCATCGAAAATGGGCGCTAATGCTTGCGCATTAGAAATCTCTGTCTCGCTAATTGCGGCCACTTCTAATTCGAGCGACCTGAGGTCGTTTAGCAAGTGACCTTGTATCCAAGCTGACCCCAGGCCACGAACATTCATACACCCTACACTGAAAACGACCATGGTTATCGGAGAAACATAATGGAAGATGGTCACTTACCTTGGATTATGAGAGGGTCGGCTGATTCAGCTGCCTCGTCTGATGCATTATCATTAATGAAGGGATTTCCTAAAGTCCTCTTATCCGGCTTTACCCTAAAAGGCCCAATGTCTTTTGGGTATTATTTTTTAAGTTCTAGGTAAGTGTTTGTGTCCGCTTCCTGTTTGTGTAGTAGTGGCTCGAGAGTCAGTACTTACAAGAGAAACCAGAGGGGACAGCCTTGCCGGACCGAGCGCATGATGTTGAACGGCTCTGAGAGGTGTTCGTTCACTCTGACCATTGAACAGATGCTGTGCATTGCAGCGATCCAGCATCTAAATACAGGCCCGAAACCAGCTGCCTTGAGGACCGCCGCCAGGATAAATAAGAGTGCCTAATAATCGACGTGGCAGTGCCAGACGATCAACATATTATTATGAAAGAAAGAAAGAAAGAAAAAAGACTGATAAATATAGAGACCTCAGAACTGAGATCGTTAAGATGTGGGGCTACGAGAGTCAAACATAAAGGTTGTCGCTGTTGCCATCGGAGCAATGGGTTCAATACCACCCAACGGGAAAAAACATTTGGAAACTTTAGAAATACCCTACAACCTAGGTGTATTGCAAAAATTGGCATTACAGGGAACAGCACGCAAATTGCGTAAAGTACTGTCTGAGGTCCTTGTTGTGACTTGACAGACAGTACAAACCCCCGGTACATACAGTATCTTCAATCAACAACATCACGATATTGTATACTGTGCAAAGTCTTAAATAATAATAATAATAATAATAATAATAATAGTAATAATAATAATAATAATAATAGTAATAATAATAATAATAATAATAATAGTAATAATAATAATAGTAGTAATAATAATAATAGTATAATAATAATAATAATAATAATAATAATAATAATAATAATAATAGTTTCAAATTTTGCCACAGGCGCAGACATTTTGCGGGAGGGGATAAGTCGATTACAAGGACCCTAGTCTTTCACTGGTACTTAATTTATCGACCCCGAAATGATGAAAGGCAAAGACGACCTCGGCGGAATTTGAACTCAGAACGTAAAGACAGACGAAATGCCGGTAAGCATTTTGCCCGGCGTGCTAACGATTCTGCCAGAACGCCACCTTAAACAACAACAACAACAACAACAACAATAATAATAATATAATAATAATAATAAATAATAATAAAAACAACAATAGCAATAACTACAATAACAACAACGACAGCATTATTTTAAAAGAAGCATTAGGCGTTACAAATGACCCGTGTCACGCTATCAAAACAAGTTTATGTACCAGAACAAAATTATTGTTGATTTCATGCTTTGAACTCGTCACTATTTCTTCTTTTTTCTTTTTTGGAAGACGAAAACATTGTTTTAGTATGTGACAGTAGGGGTTTATATCAAAGACTTTCTCTCAAGCAACATGGAGCTGGCTGTTGGTTGGCTGGGTGGGTGGGTGGTTGGTTTTTGTTTTTATCATTGGTTAAAGAAAGAAATGGTATTAACATATATTCATTTCATTGTTCTCACAGTTATTCTAACAAAAGAGAACTGAGTAAGACGAGCGTCGTCTGTTCCACAATCAATCTGCCTTTTCTTTGTTCTCTTCTCATATGGGACATGTTTTATGGTTGTTGTTTTTGGGGTTTTTTGCGCGACATTGCGTTATTCTTTGTAGTCTTGAGGAACTTTTACGGTTCCGTTTGAGGTATTTTCCAAATGTAAAATTCTAACAAGAAATGAGTTCAAACAATATTTTCCACATCGCTGCATTCATTTTTTTCTTCTATGCCGATATCGACGTGTGTGGCACTCGCGATAGTGGGTGATTTGAAAATACTAATATGCGTGGTGTATATATATATATATATATATGTGTGTGTGTGTTGTGTGTGTGTGTGTGTGTGTGTGTGTGTGTGTGTGTATGTGTGTGTGTACGTATGTACGTATGTATGTATGTATGTATGTATGTTGTCAAAATTCTCCAAAGAATAATAATTTTGTGCCCGAAAAAAATGAAAAAGTACCATATTTTGGAAACTAGATTTCCTCTAAACAGGGTCATTTAAACTTGTCAAAACCTATGTTTTAAACGCTATCTAAACTTTGATATCTTTGCGTGCCAAGGAAGCATCGAAAATACGTTTTTATTCTCGATAAACAAAATTTCCACAAATCTCTCTATTAAGAAACTAAATTTCCCACTAAACATTCTAAATTTTGCATTAAACATTCTAAATTTCCCGCTGAACATTCTAAATTTTGCACTAAACATTCTAAATTTTGCATTAAACATTCTAAATTTCCCGCTGAACATTCTAAATTTTGCATTAAACATTCTAAATTTTCCACTAAACATTCTAAATTTTGCATTAAACATTCTAAATTTCCCGCTGAACATTCTAAATTTTGCATTAAACATTCTAAATTTCCCGCTGAACATTCTAAATTTTGCATTAAACATTCTAAATTTTCCACTAAACATTCTTAAAAATTGCCCTTTTCAAGACTTTCCTGGCATCGGTATCTTTATGTACCGGTACGGCGTCGAAATTGATCGGATTTTAGAAACTAGATTTCTACTTAAACCGTTCGCATTAATAATATTGATTTCATATTTTGGCACAGGGCCAGATTTTTCAGGGGGGTGGGGTAAACTGATTCCATCAAACCCAGTATCCAACTGGTACTTATTTCATCGATTTCGAAAGGATGAAAAGCAAAGTCAACCTCGCCGCAATTTGAACTAACGTTTCTTCCAGCTCGCCTCCTTTTTTTTTTTACATTTATAATATTGAATCGTATGTATGGTTATTGCGTAATTTCGATCGAGTGGATATATTTTAAATTTAAGAAGCACTTTAAATTTAAAAAAAAATCCCGTAGTAGTAGAATAGATATCTGTTATAAAATTTGAACTCCCTTGGATTTTAAGTTTCACCAGGTTGCTTTTTATGGTTCCAATCAACAGGAATTGTTTATGAATTTGATTTTACTTTCGTGACTGAGTTCCCTTATCAATAAATATATTCTTGATATTCTTAAAGTTTTAAAGCAGCAACCAATGTTTTCAAGAGAATATTTACGCAGCATATGCTCTCCTTCGAGTGCAGGAAAACTTCATTCCTCTGTCTTGCTTCAGGAGACTTTGAGATCAAGATAAAGAATTCGCCATAATATAGAACATCATGGAAAGGGACCCTCCTAACTCATCTGAAGTTGATAACTTTCACTTCTGCCTGCGCAGGAAACTTCATATGCTCCAGCTGCCGGCAGCCTCCAATAATAGTAAAATCGATCTATCCTATTGCTGTTACCAGAGATATTTTCCGTTAATGAACTTCAAGCAGTTAGTCGATGATATTCCTAGGATTAGCTGGCACACGAACAATGAGAGAGCATATAATCCCTGCCATTGTTCGCGAGATTGTTGCCTAATCGACATATTTTGAGTATCACCTATTACCACTCGGCCAGTATATATACTATCAACAACACGGCCATACATACTTGTCACACAAACTGTTATGTATTCTCTTGCACCACCAAAAGTGCTGCTCTACCATATGAACGTGTAGTAAGAAAACTGATGTCGCTGGCTGGCTAAAGCATCGACTTGACATCATCTGACCAATGGGGGCCTAAATACTCTTACCTTGAAACCATTGAAAAATTTCTTTTGAATTCTCTCCTTCTGAAACTATACGTCTGTTGATGTGGACATGCTCTGAGCTCGTAAAAGTTTAAATATTATGGAGCTGAGTTAAGCTATTATTAAATACTTCTAACTCCAGTTAAATGCACTGAGTGCTGTTGTCTTTCGTCTGTTTACTCACTCGTTTAAAACAATAAATTCAATGTAACATTAAAACAGAAAGCTTATATATTTTACAGATAAAAAGAATTGATTCTACATGCGAACGGAAGAATAAGGGACCGTAGCAATAGCAGTAGCAGCGGCAGCAACAACAACAGCAATAATATTTATTATTTGAACTGAACTGGATCAAAGAAGAGATAAAGAATTTGGATAAGGTAACACAAAAGAAAATGGTTGACAAGGGTGCATTACACCGAAATGCAAATGTCATAAGGTTATGTACACCGCGGAGCGTAGAAGGATAAGGTCTTATAAGTGTGAAAGCTTGAGTGGACCGTGAATGCAGATTTTTAGATTTATATTTGGCCAGTAGTAGAGAAGGATATGTTACTAAAAGGGAGGTTTATGAAGTAAAACTATTGAAAGTAAAGAAAATTACAAACGGAATTTGCTAGCTGAGAAATTGAACACGAGTAGGGTATGAAATTACATGGTCAATTAGAAAGACATGAAAAAATTGGTTGATGAAAGGTAATCTTAAGAGAGATACCGAAAGTTTGTTGGTGACTGCTCGGGATCAAGCACTAAACACGAACTCGATAAAGAATATATATAACCCAGATAAAACAAATGTGAGTAAGTTATGCTGGAAGAAAGTGTGAGGCACATCATGAGTGCTTGTGATTCACTTGCGCAGAAAGAATGTTAAGGGCGTCAAGATAAAGTGTGCATATACCTCCACTGGTCTTTATGCAAGAAATACGGATTCCGGCCACTGAGAAATATCAGCAGAAAACAGAGAAGGTCCAAGGAAATCAGAGTGTGAAACTCTTGTGGGACTGTACAATCCAGACAGATACAGTTCTTGAACATTCAAGGTCACACAGAACTTTATTTAAAGAAAGTGTTATATGGTGTTCGTTGATCAATGTAGCTATCACAGGAGATTATTATATTAATGGTAAACAAAACGGGAAAAATCGTAAAATATGCAGACTTGAAAATAGATGTCAAGAGACTGGAAAATGAAATTAAACCTGGTACCAATTGCGACTAGAGCACTTGATTTAAGTGACGAAAAAAATCTTCTTAAACACTTTGGTACAGTTAGAATCTTTCCCAGCATTCAGGTATTGTAAAAGACAACACTTTGCGGAATAACAAATATTCGCTGGAAAGTTGAATATATCACAGGTCATACAACTTGATAGGAGTCAGTCAAAAATCCGGTGTTAACAAGATCGTCACTATGCAAATGAACGATATATTTTCTTATTCAGTACAATAGATATCATGCTTTCAATTTAACGAGGTCAGTCAGAAAAAATGGATCTATTTATCATTATTAAAGGTATTTTAATTATTCAGTTTGCATGATGAAAGCCACAGCCAAACAGGTCAAGGTGTCCCACAGCAAAACATGTAAATTTTCCTATCTCAGTCGGGCTTGCTGCAAAATAACTACATAGGAGTATTATACATATGATGAATAATAAATTGGTACAGACACAGCGATCTGAGTTCAAATTCTGACGAACTCCCCTTTTTCCTTTACACAGTTTGAAGATCAATAAAGAACCAATCTAGGAAGGTGGAATTGGGTGATTGGTAACCAATTAGATGGGATGTCTTGAGGCGACTGTTGTATTGTCTTTAGCGTTTTAATGAGTCTATTGGATCTTGGCTTTTCCTTGGAGAGCATTGAGTGTGTGGATAGAAGAGACATGCATGCATAGAAAAGTGGCTGGCGGCCCATGCTTTACTCTTGAAGAAAATTGGTGGTGCAGAGAAGAGAGACTTCAGGTAACCATCGATGTATCCTCAGAGAGCAACGAAGGTGTAAGGAGGGAAGAATTGTTTCTCGATTTACCCTTCAAGAATATCGGAGAGGTGTAGAGAATAGTGACTTGGGTGTAAAGGCAACTGCTAGTGATCCTGGATAAAACCTTTCCGAGGCCCGGTATATGTAGTGGAACTTACCATATGCACACTCATGCACCCATGCTCCTTTGTGCCGATCTTCAAGCCAGACTCAATGAAGTGTGGATCCATGACATTTCCATCAGTCGCCAACGGCTCCAAATTCCATCAGGGAGGTAAGATTCTTAGTCTCAAACACAACGGGGACATCAGAAGGGCTGTATGCAATCACACAAGAATTTTTGCGATTCACATCAGCGTTCACAGTGAACATCTTCTCATCCACAAACACAAGAGTTTTTTCTGCACTTTAATACTTGATGAATGACAGAAGCTTTGAGCATCTCTCAGCTCCGACTGCTTTGGCCTTGGCTGTTAGGAGGTGATAACTAGTCGAGCATAACTAGTCATTCCAAGATTCCTGTTCCTAACTCTGGACTACTGTGGAAAGGGACACATTGCATTTCTTTGCAAGTGTTGTCATGAATGTGGTTTGGCTTCAATCGACCGTTTGAGGCCAGCGAAAATCTTTGGATTGCGCTTAGAATCACTTCGAATCTTTAATTCTTTTTCTATCAATCTTTCCCTCTTGTTTAAATTGTTTATACACACGATAAACTGTTCCTTTTGGAAGTTTCGTCAACTTAACAATTTATTGGCAGTGTGCCTCGTGCGCGCCAAACAACAATGGCGGAACGGTTCTGTTGTTCTATGACTTTCTGCTGTCGAATCAGTTCGCTATCTACTTGAAAAGTAAAGAGGAGGATTAGATTTTCAAGCAAGCAAGGTTTTGTCAGAAAATAAAATATTAAACCCACAAAGTCAACTGTTTAAAATTGATCACAATTTATCTGTAAGACCCTATATATGTATATGTATGCACACGCACACACATACACACACACACACACACACACACGTCTGTGTGTGTAAGCATGTATGAGTGTACGTATTTGTGCATGTACGTTTGTGTGTCTGTGTTTGTGCATGTGCCTTTGTGTCTGTCTTCTTCACTGCTTGAGGAGTGATGTCGGTTTGTTTACGCCCCCTAAGAAACCAGTTATGCAAAGATGCCGATATAAGAAGTAGCGTTAAACTTGACACTAAAGAACTGGGGTGGATTTTGTTCGACTAACTTTGTAAATCAGAGTTCGCAGCATTGCTGTACTCCAATGACTAACACAAGACAGCTAAATCGTAGCTTTAAAACCCCACACGAAAGATAGCACATACACACACACGCACACACACACACACACACACACACACACACACACACACACACATACACACACACATACACACATACACACACACATACACACACACACACGCACATACACACGCACGCACTCACACACACACTCACACACACACACACTCACACACACACTCACACACACACACTCACACACACACACACACACATAGACACACACACACTCACACACCACACACACACACACACACACACACACACACACACACACACACACACACACACACACATACACACACTTGGTGTGTTTTGTAAACGTATATTTTGTAAGTCAGTAACTATTTATAAATCAATAGTCACAGAAATATCGGTTCATAACAATTCGAAGACTTCATTGTCTGAGACTGTGAATGTCTTCTCCCTCTTTTCTTTTTTTTTTTTTTTTTTTTTTACCTTTTATTGCTTTTGTATCAGAATTCTTCCATCGTCGCGAAGATTCCTTCTTCTACAACAACAACTCCAGATATCTCTTTTACCATGGTGTTCTTACAGTAAAGCATTTTACTGGTAGGTCAACCTGCAGAGTGAAAAGTAACGGCTAACTTTGGAACCTGTTCGGTGAATACAAGAAAAACATAAACAATTACAACAAAAAACAACAACTACAACAACAACAACAACACCATACACACACACACGTACACACGTACACACACACACATACACACGCATATACATACCAAAAAAAAAAAAAGAGAGACAGAAAAAGGTAAAAGCTTGTCATATGAATAAAGTAATTCCTCGCTATTCTTTACTGATTCCTCCAAGTTTACTGGGTTACCTGGAAGGAAATAAAGAGATGTAAAACCCTTTGTATAACTTAGATCTTCATTCACTGTAAACCTAAATCGATTTTGCGCCAACAAAAGCAATTGAAGTGTACTCTATTAAAATATTTGTATGACTGTCGGCCGTTCTGTTGTGTAATTATTCTCCGAAGAAAGTAGTTTATTGATGCGAATTCCCATACGTCATACATTCGGTTCAATGTTACTTTCTGTCCATTATGAAGAGTTGCAGAAAAGAAGAATGAATGAATGGATAAATAAATAAATAAATAAAAAGAACAGAAATAAAAAAAAGCAAAAAAAAGAAAAAAAGAAACGCACACACATACACACAAACTAAAAACAAAATTGAAATATCTGTTCACAATGTCCTCTTCAAAAACGTTGAACAAATGGTTAAAAAGAATTGTCTTTTAGTTCTTACAATACACTCGACGGGACGTTGTTGGTAGCTTAGAGCGTGACATTGCTTTCTCTTATGTTGATTGTCATTGGAACGCACACAATCACGTCTCTCTCTCTCACACACACGCACTCACACACACATACACACACAGAGTGGACACAAACACATGCACACACACACACACAAACACACACATATAGAGATACATATATACACTTATACACGAGTGTGTGTGTGTACAAATATATGTCGAAGCACATCTGCAGACACAGCACATATAAAGGCACAGACAAACATCTACACATATGCCGTACTCTATCACACACACACACACACACCACACACACACACACACACAAACACACACACACACATATGTGTATGTATAGATATGTATATATATATATATACACACACAAATATAAATATATAAATATGTATGTATATGTATGTGCGTCTGTGTGAAGGCACGTGGCTTAGTACTTAGGGGTATTCAGCTCGCAATCGTAAGGTCGTGTGTTCGATCCCAGCGGTGCGTTTTGTCCTTGAGCAAAGCTCTTTATTTCACGTTGCAAGCTATATATGTCTATATTTACTTCTACATTTACTATAAATGTTTATAAAAAGCAAATTTGCTGTGTAATTCACCTACAAACAACATCTCTTATCGACGTACCGTATTTAAAAATGCAGTTTATGTTGGAGGGAGATGAAAAATTGTCCCAGCAGCGGCGAGCAGGAAGGCTAAATGCATTTTGGTCTCATGGGCTCTTGAGAACGGTGTGTCCTCATAACCAGCCGCATGCTTAAACAAAATTCGTCGCCTCAGATATGTAAGAAAACAGTAAAGAAACATTTATTGATATTGAGAATAACCTTTCAACGATATGTTTGCTATAAGAATAGTAGAAATGTCATTGAATAATAGGAGAGGGGTCTAAGTTGATACATTGACACACATAAATTAGTTTTCACATTTATTATCTTATCTTATCTTATATTATATTATATCTTTATATATAAAAGTGAGGTTGAGTGTCTGTCTCCTACGATTTAGATTCCTAACTACTCCCACATTTTGCGGTGCAGTTTAACCAAAACCGGGTATCTTATAGTTGTGATTCATATCGAGCCCTTCTGGGTATTAGCGCACGTCTACGATGGGTCTACGATTAAAAAAAAAAAATACCATCATTTTTTTTTCCATTTTAATGCATTTTTTCGCTATTATATAAGGGAAGTAACTCTCTAAAAATGTCTACGATAAGTCAACAATTTAAAAAAAATTTACCATAATTTTTTTTCATTTTTAATGCATTTTTTGCTATTTTTTGGCTATAACTCTCTAAAAATGCTTATATAATTATTCCCTTACAACCCGAGCAACGCGGGCGATACTGCTAGTTAATATATACATATATTATATATATATATATATATATATATATATAATATAGCAATAAGAAAATGGAGGTGGTTCATCAACTTTTAGACATTATATTATGTTAACTTATTTATTTATTTACTCAACTGCTAATTACAATAATATACATACATATAACATATTATGCTTTACATATAAGATATAGAATATAGTAATATATAAGGATACCAGTAATTATTATAAAATAACAAACATATATATATATCTATATAAACCTTTCCTAAAGCACATCAAAAGCTTCGTAAGAGACGATATAGACATGCTTAACCATCTCCCAAAAACAGTCAATGAGAAAACCCTACTAGTATCCTTCGACGTAATTAACCTTTATTCAAACATCCCTCACACCCTAGGAATAGAAGCGATCACTTTCTGGCTAAACAACTACTCCTTTGAACTCCTTACTCGCATAAATAAAGAACTCATAATAGAAGGACTTAAATTTATTTTAGAAAACAATTACTTTATTTTTGATAATAATTTCTACAGACAAAGATCGGGAACAGCGATGGGTACGCGTACTGCGCCTTCTTTTGCCAACCTAGTGATGGGATACCTCGAAATAATACTCTACCAGAGAACACTCGAGAAATATGGAAACACTTTCTCCACCTATATCCAGAACAACTGGAAAATATATCTCGACGACTGCTTCATCCTCTGGGATGAAAGTATAGAAAAACTTGAGGAATTTAAAATACTATTAAATGGAATAAATGAAAATATTCACGATAGATCATAACGAAGAACAATTGCCATTTTTAGACATCCTCATTAAGAAAGTCGGCAACAAAATAGAGACAGATATCTATTATAAACCGACAGACTCCAAGCAGTACCTACCCTTTGATTCATACCACCCAAGACACACTAGAATAAATGTCCCTTTCTGTTTATCCAGAAGGATTTGCACCATAATATCAGACACAAACACCCGACACACACGTCTCAGGAACTACACTCATAAATAGAAATTATCCACAGCCCCTAATAGACAGTGCAATCCAACGAACACTAAATTAAGTATAAAAGACATGAGACAAACAAAACCAAAAAAAGAAAGAAAAATGAAAAACCCTACCCTACATCTCTACACACAACCCACTTAACAATGAGGCCTTCAACACCATACTAGAAAATACAGCCCTACCAAAGGGAGACCCAAAGATGAACCGGATCCTCGAAACACACAACATCATTAAAAGTAAACGGCAACCAAAATCCCTAAAAAAGATTTTAACCCAAGCTAAACTGCACTAAACAACAACCACAAAATCAGCAGTTAGAAAATGTGGAAAGCCCAACTGCGGAATCTGTGTCATCTTGGTAGAAGGTTCAGAATTCACATTAGAACAAGGCCATCAGTTTACCATCAGAACAAACTTCACCTGTGCATCAGAAAACTTAATTTACGTCTTAACATGCGCAGGGTGCAATAGGCAGTAAATAGGCCATACAAAAAACAGCTTACGAAAAAGGATGGCGGTGTATAAATCCCAAATTAGAAATCCTGAATACAGGAAAATACCAGTCAGCGGACACATAGATAGATGTGCTTCAAATAAAAATCCCAAATTCACAACTTGCCCACTTTACAAATTCAGTGACAGCGTAACCTTCACTCAGCGCCAAAATAAAGAACTTTATTTCATTAGAAAATTCGGACCAAGTTTGAACACCCTGGGCCAGCAATATTAAAACAAAACATTGGTCTTCCGAAAAGAAAAAAGAAATTCTACTACAACCACCACGATCACTACGACTGCTACCACTATCACTACTACTACAACCACCATGGTCACTACTATTACTACTACGATCAACAGTCCTCCACTACTGCTGCTGCAACCCCAACCACCACCACGGTTACTACTACTACGACTAACAGTCACTGCTGCTACTGCCATTTCAGCCACTGACCATTCGGACACATAAGACAGCTAAAAACAACCACGTGGATTCTGTTGAGACCAGTAAGAAACAATTATGAACTTTTTTATTACACTTAACTTTTAAAAATATTTTTAATAAGGTTCGTTTTTTCAAGAAGAACCGAAACATGTAAATTTTCTAAGAAAATTAAAATTTATCTTATATAGTGGCGTTTTCAAATTTCTTTATTATAAATATATACCCACTCGTACACGATCTACACTTATCATAAATATATATATATAATATATATGTAGAAAGAGAGAGAGTAGATGATACCAGATAACAGACGGAGAGTAGACAGATAGTGGATAGATAGTTAGATAAATAGATAGATGGGCATATATATATATATTATATATATATATATATATATATATATATATATATATATATAATAGATAGATAGATAGATAGATATTTTTTGTATGGCCTATTTACTGCCTATTGCACCCTGCGCATGTTAAGACGTAAATTAAGTTTTCTGATGCACAGGTGAAGTTTGTTCTGATGGTAAACTGATGGCCTTGTTCTAATGTGAATTCTGAACCTTCTACCAAGATGACACAGATTCCGCAGTTGGGCTTTCCACATTTTCTAACTGCTGATTTTTGGTTGTTGTTTAGTGCAGTTTAGCTTGGGTAAAATCTTTTTTAGGGATTTTGGTTGCCGTTTACTTTTAATGATGTTGTGTGTTTCGAGGATCCGGTTCATCTTTGGGTCTCCCTTTGGTAGGGCTGTATTTTCTAGTATGGTGTTGAAGGCCTCATTGTTAAGTGGGTTGTGTGTAGAGATGTAGGGTAGGGTTTTTCATTTTTCTTTCTTTTTTTGGTTTTGTTTGTCTCATGTCTTTTATACTTAATTTAAGTGTTCGTTGGATTGCACTGTCTATTAGGGGCTGTGGATAATTTCTATTTATGAGTGTAGTTCCTGGAGACGTGTGTGTCGGGTGTTTGTGTCTGATATTATGGTGCAAATCCTTCTGGATAAACAGAAAGGGACATTTATTCTAGTGTGTCTTGGGTGGTATGAATCAAAGGGTAGGTACTGCTTGGAGTCTGTCGGTTTATAATAGATATCTGTCTCTATTTTGTTGCCGACTTTCTTAATGAGGATGTCTAAAAATGGCAATTGTTCTTCGTTATGATCTATCGTGAATATTTTCATTTATTCATTTAATAGTATTTTAAATTCCTCAAGTTTTTCTATACTTTCATCCCAGAGGATGAAGCAGTCGTCGAGATATATTTTCCAGTTGTTCTGGATATAGGTGGAGAAAGTGTTTCCATATTTCTCGAGTGTTCTCTGGTAGAGTATTATTTCGAGGTATCCCATCACTAGGTTGGCAAAAGAAGGCGCAGTACGCGTACCCATCGCTGTTCCCGATCTTTGTCTGTAGAAATTATTATCAAAAATAAAGTAATTGTTTTCTAAAATAAATTTAAGTCCTTCTATTATGAGTTCTTTATTTATGCGAGTAAGGAGTTCAAAGGAGTAGTTGTTTAGCCAGAAAGTGATCGCTTCTATTCCTAGGGTGTGAGGGATGTTTGAATAAAGGTTAATTACGTCGAAGGATACTAGTAGGGTTTTCTCAGCTAAAAACAACCACGTGGATTCTGTTGAGACCAGTAAGAAACAATTATGAACTTTTTTATTACACTTAACTTTTAAAAATATTTTTAATAAGGTTCGTTTTTTCAAGAAGAACCGAAACATGTAAATTTTCTAAGAAAATTAAAATTTATCTTATATAGTGGCGTTTTCAAATTTCTTTATTATAAATATATACCCACTCGTACACGATCTACACTTATCATAAATATATATATATATATATATATGTAGAAAGAGAGAGAGTAGATGATACCAGATAACAGACGGAGAGTAGACAGATAGTGGATAGATAGTTAGATAAATAGATAGATGGGCATATATATATATATATATATAATAAATAAATATAAGAGAGTGGTCACTATATTGATCACTCTAGCACCAGTTAATCCAAAAGGTTTCAACCACGAAAATACATGTTTCCCATGAAAGCCAAGTACGACTGTTAGCTCACACGGACAGGGCAAATAAAAAATAACAAAAATACAGATTATTTTGGGACAATTGTTTCGCTATTAATGAATTAAATGTAATATTACTTACAATAATCCATTTGTAGCTCGTCAGCCAAGACTATCTGGATGAAATCCACTCAATCACACGCCAGATTTTACCATAACGATAAATACGCGTGTGGTTCAATTGATTACAACCGACGTATCATTCAAATGCCCCAACCCACAGCGCGCCAAAGCTCTCACGGGAAACCAATACAGCATTTAGAAATAAATGCAGCATAATTATAATTAATTAATAAGGTGAGAGAATTAGATACTAATTTAATAGTATATTTATTCCACACCAAGGGCCTAGTGCTATGAGAACCTGGATTATTATAATATTATATAACATATTATAATATTTTCACAAAATAAATATAAGAGAGTGGTCACTATATTGATCACTCTAGCACCAGTTAACCAAAAGGTTTCAACCACGAAAATACATGTTTCCCATGAAAGCAAGTACGACTGTTAGCTCACACGGACAGGGCAAATCAAAAAATAACAAAAATACAGATTATTTTGGGACAATTGTTTCGCTATTAATGAAAAATGTAATATTACTTACAATAATCCATTTGTAGCTCGTCAGCCAAGACTATCTGGATGAAATCCACTCAATCACACGCCAGATTTTACCATAACGATAATACGGTGTGTTCAATTGATTACAACCGACGTTATAATTCAAATGCCCAACCAACAGCGCGCCAAAGCCTCCACGGAAACAAATACAGCATTTAGAAATAAATGCAGCATAATTATAATTAATTAATAAGGGTGAGAGAATTAGATACTAATTTAATAGTATATTTATTCCACACCAAGTGGCCTAGTGCTATGAGAAACCTGGATTATTATAATATTATATAACATTATTATAATTTTCACAAAATAAATATAAGAGAGTGGTCACTATATGATCACTCTAGCACCAGTTAATCCAAAAGGTTTCAACCACGAAAATACATGTTCCCATGAAAGCCAAGTACGACTGTTAGCTCACACGGACAGGGCAAATAAAAAATAACAAAAATACAGATATTTTGGGACAATTGTTTCGCTATAATGAATATAAATGTAATATACTTACAATAATCCATTGTAGCTCGTCAGCCAAGACTATCTGATGAAATCCACTCAATCACACGCAGATTTTACCATAACGTAAATACGCGTGTGGTTCAATTGATGTACAACCGACGTTATAATTCAAATGCCCCACCAACAGCGCGCCAAGAGCTCTCACGGAAACAAATACAGCATTTAGAAAAAATGCAGCATAATATAATTATTAATAAGGGTGAGAGAATTAGATACTAATTTAATAGTATATTTATTCCACACAAAGTGGCCTAGGCTATGAGAAACCTGGATTATTATAATATTATATAACATATTATAATATTTTCACAAAATAAATATAAGAGAGTGGTCACTATATGATCACTCTAGCACCAGTTAATCCAAAAGGTTTCAACCACGAAAATACATGTTTCCATGAAAGCCAAGTACGACTGTTAGCTCACACGGACAGGGCAAATAAAAAATAACAAAAATACAGATTATTTTGGGACAATTGTTCGCTATTAATGAATTAAATGTAATATTACTTACAATAATCCATTTGTAGCTCGTCAGCCAAGACTATCTGGATGAAATCCACTCAATCACACGCCAGATTTTACCATAACGATAAATACGCGTGTGGTTCAATTGATTACAACCGACGTTATAATTCAAATGCCCCAACCAACAGCGCGCCAAAGCTCTCACGGAAACAAATACAGCATTTAGAAATAAATGCAGCATAATTATAATTAATTAATAAGGGTGAGAGAATTAGATACTAATTTAATAGTATATTTATTCCACACCAAGTGGCCTAGTGCTATGAGAAACCTGGATTATTATAATATTATATAACATATTATAATATTTTCACAAAATAAATATAAGAGAGTGGTCACTATATTGATCACTCTAGCACCAGTTAATCCAAAAGGTTTCAACCACGAAAATACATTATATATATAATATATATTATATTATAATAGATAGATAGATATATATTAGATTATATATATATATATATATATATATATATATATATATATATATATATATATATATATAGATAGATAGATAGATATAGATAGATAGATAGATAGATAGACAGATAGATAGATAGATAGATAGATAGACGAATTTATCATAACCGCCACTGCCGCAGCTACCATCCCACCATTCCCAGTTGTTGAACAAATGGAATATAGGTTTGTTCCAGGTGTTTAAAATTTCTTCAAGAGATATAGGACAATGATTTTTATGCTGGACGTTTCTTGTCTTGTCTTTCTTTCTTTCTTTCATCTTTTTTCTTTCTTTCTTTCAATTCTTTGTTTCCACTTTCTGCCTTTCTCCTCGCCATTCTTTTCCTTTCCTTTTGCTCTTTCTTGCTTTCTTTTTCCTTTCTTTTTTCCTTTAGCTTCTTCTTCCTACCTTCTCATCTTTCTCCTTTTCTCTTTCCTTTCTTTCTTTCTCCCTACTTTTTCCCTTTTCTTCATTCATTCATTCATTCATTCTTTTTTCTTTATTATCCCTTCCAAAAGTTTATTCTTTTCGCACCTAGTTAATAATTGATTTCAAATTTTGGCGCAAAGCCAGCAAATTCGGGGATAGGGGCTAAGTCGATTGCATCAACTCCAGTGCTCACCTGGTACTTATTTTATCGACCCCGAAAGAAATGAAAAGCAAAGTGGACCTCAGCAGGATTTGAACCCAGAACGTAAAGACGAAGTTCAGCTAAGCATTTTTCCCGGTGCAGTTACAATTCAACCGGCTCTCCGCCCTAACAACAACAACAATGATAATAATAATGGCTTCGAATAATGGCACATGGCCAGCAATTTTGGGGGAGGGGTAAGTCGATTATATCTACCCAGTGTTTGACTGGTACTTATTTTATCAACTCCGAAAGGTATGAAGAGCAAAGTCGACCTCAGCGGAATTCGAACGCAGAACGTAAAGACGGTCGAAATGCTACTGAGCATTTTTGCTCGGCATGCTAACGGTTCTCCCAACTCGTCACCCTGCGCCTAGTGCATATTACAATCTTCAGCTTTTTCCTGTGTCTTTTTTACATTACGTCGACACAGAAGCAGAACCAGGAACGGCTTATAGAACCGAATCTCGATGATCACTTCACCATAGAGCCATGTGTATTTGTATGTGTTTGTGTGCATGAGTGTGCATGTGTGCACATAAGATGATGATGAAGATGATGATGATGATGACGGTGATGATTATAATGACGTGTGTGTAATTTTATGAATATGCCTGCTGGTTGCATATCTTATTTTAACTACGTGCTCAAAAGTATGTGTTTGGGTCTATGTGTGTGTGTGTGTGGTATGTGTGTGGATCTATGAATATGTGTTTATGCATGTATATATATATATATATATATATATATTATATATATATATACACATATATATATGTGTGTGCGTGTGTGTATACATATATATATATACACCCAACACACACACACACACACACACATAGAAAGATAGAGAAAGGGAAAGCTAGGGCAGAAAGAAAGCAAAAAAAGAACACATGTTTTGTTGAGTTGCGAGATTCGAATATGAAAAGGGAGAAAGATATTGTTGCCCTTAGGGGCCTAAATGTTTATGCTGAGGTTACTGATGAAACAATCATCGTAATATTTGCCTTTTAGGGAGCTGAAAGTATTTGCTACTTAAACTGATGGAATTTAAGGAACGAAACCCCTCTTAAAAAGGTAATTTTATGTAAAATAATAACAAAATTGTTTCTTTCTTAAAAAAAACCCCCAAAAAAACATTGAAAAGAGACGAATGATAATTCAAAATAGCTATTAGTGTTGACAGAATAAAAAACTGCAAAATTCAATCACAGTTTTTATATTTATAACTCGGGAACTCGTTAGGTGGAATGAAACCTATTTCCTTTTTTGGAATGCTACAGTTGAATTTGTTTTGATAATTCTAGACTAATTTCTTGTGCAAGACGGGGCAAAACGACAAGAGAAAACATGGCGGCGTAGTTGTCAACAAACCCTCGCAGGCATCCAAACATCATGCATATATATATACACACGTCACACGTCACATACACACACACACACATGTGTAGTAGAATGTTTATTAACATTTTTTTCTACTTTTTAAATGAAATGAAATAAAATAAAAAAAAAATTGCACTTCTGACATTGAAATATTTTAACAAAGGGATCGATTTTCCAGAAGGTTAAAAAAATAAAGGTGGTGTTGATGCTGTGGATAGTGGTGGTAGTGGTGATGATGGTGGTGGTGGTGGTGGTGATGATGATGATGATGATGGTGGTGGTGGTGGTGGTGATAGTGTTGTTGTTGTTGTTGATGGTGGTGGTGGTACTAGATGCAGAAAGTTTTAGCGGTTGTGGGGCCATGCAAAGACGAGGATTATGCTAACGATGGTGACGGCGACGATGATGACGGCTACAATGATGATGATGATGATGACGACGACAACGACAACGTCGACAATTACAACGACGATGACGATGACGACGACGATGATGATGATGATGATGATGATGATGATGAAAAACGACGACAATAACGCCGATGACAACGATGATAATAATGAGGTGGATGGCGATGCTGACGACGCCGATGATGAAGATGGGGAGGAGGAAGAGGAGAATGAAGTGGAAGAATAGAAGAGAAGAAAGAGGATGATGGTCATGACGGTGACGACAGTGTTGTTGTTGTTGATGGTGGTGGTGATGATGATGATGATGATGACGACGACGACGACGAGGACGACGGCGCCGTCGATGATGATGGCGACGACGACGACAATGATGATGATGATGATGTTGAGGATGAGGGGAAGGCGACGTCGATAACGATGTTCATGATGAGGATGATGACGTTAATGGTAATGATGATGATGATGATAAAGAGGGGGAGATGGACGAGACAACGACGATGATGGTGACGACAACGATAGTGTTGATGATGCGTATGATGATGATGATGAGCAAGAGGATGATGATGTCAACGACGACGCCAAAATCCGGTAAAGGAGATCGGTAATGAGGAAGGTAGTGCGGGAAATTCAGAGAATGATGAGATGACGATGATGACAACAAGAGGTGTGAAGAAGGTTTGATGAGAAGGGCAGAGAGCACAGTAAAAAGAGAATGGAAGACAACACTATGAACATAATTTCGTTATCCATGTTTGAGTCAAGGTCCGTAGACATTTCTTTGAAATCCTGAAGTTTTCACAGCAATCATTCTACGAAAGAGGAACACCACCAACACGGAGGCCTCTTCAGAGATAAAGGAATCTAGCCCGATTTTTTTTTCGTTTCTTTTAGAAGAATTTCTTACAAGACAGTCTTACAATAAAGAAACAATAACAAAATAAATACAAATAACATTTAAAATTCCATCGCAAACAAGGAAATACACTAAAATATTCAGTAAATAGAAATATGAGCATAATGAAGGCTGCCATTTAAATATCGGCTTCAGATTTTGGCACAAGGCTGGCAAGTATGGGAAAGGAGTAAGTCGATTAAATAGACATCAGTACTTAACTGGTACTTATTTTATCGACTCCGAAAGGACGAAAGGCAAAGTCGACCTCGCTGGAATTTGAACTCAGAACGTAAAGATGGACGAAATACTACCAAGCATTTTGTCTGGCGTGTAAACGAATCACCCAGCTCGCCGCCTTTTCTGTCAGCTCTCCAGTTAAATATTGATTTTAAATTTTGGAACAAAGCCAATATTTTGGAGGAGGGAGTAAGCCATTTATATCGACCCCAGTACTTAAGTGGTACTTATTTTATAAGGCGGCAGGTTGGCAGAATCATTAGCACGCCGGGCGAAATGCTTGGCGGTATTTCGTCTGTCGTTACGTTCTGAGTTCAAATTCCGCCGAGGTCGACTTTGCCTTTCATCCTTTCGGGGTCGATAAATAAAGTACCAATTTCGCATTGGGGTCGATGTAATCGACTTAATCCGTTTGTCTGTCCTTGTTTCTCCTCTCTGTGTTTAGCCCCTTGTGGGTAGTAAAGAAATAGGTACTTATTTTATTGACCTCCGAAAGGATGCAAGGCAAAGTTGACAGCGGCGGAATTTGAACTCAGAACGTAAAGTCTGACGAAATGCCGCTAAGCATTTTGCCCGACGCGGTAACGATTCAGCCTGCTCTCCGCCCTAACAACAACAACAGCAATGATAATATGCCACGAAGCATCTTGCCCGGTGTGCTAACGATTCTATTAGCTCGCTGCCTTTTCTACCAGCTTGCTACTTTTCTACCAGCTTGCTACTTTTCTACCAGCTTGCTGCCTTTTCTACCAGCTCGCCAGCTAAATATAAATAAGAATGAATGTATTTTCTACAATTTTTTCTCTCTGACGAAGATTTATTACTTGAAACGTTCGTATTTTCGAAATGATCCCTCACATACCAATCTCTGGCTATGTGCCAAACTTTGAAACCACTGTTAAACGCGTTGTCCTACTTTAAGTATTGATGAATTGTAAGACAAGGCACTTGCTTGGTTGGGGATGGAAGATATTCCAGCCGTGGCAATCCAATATTTCTTTAGTAGTGGTAGTGGTAAGGTCTGTGTAAGGCTATATTATCTAATTTGTCCCTATGTCCCTTTCGTATATTAGACGGTTGAACGGGTGTTGAAGGTGTATATTTATGTTATTTCTAACAACTTAAGCGACTACATAACAGACTTCTTTCGATTCTCAGTTGTATAATGAGGTTGAAGATATTCCACACGTAAACATCCCATACATTTTTGGTAGCAGTTGTAGTAGGGACTAGTTATGACCATACAGGATGTTCATAAACTATCTTTACAATAGAAACTGAACATCGTCTAAATGTGTTGCTTGCAACCAATAGATCCCACGTGGAATAGTTCAGATATTTTTAATGAAAATTTATCTCTTTTGTGTAATGTTTATCGCCACATCAATATGGCTGTTCAAAGTTACTTCCGTTTAATGAATAGGCCGAAACAGTTCGGTCTAGTAATCCCGTCGAATGCTAGAAAATGATAGGGGTTTGCTCCCCTGCTTGCAAAGTATACAAGATGCAGCTTGCACCGACAACCATCTGGTGGAGGCTTTACCTGGGATTAAACGGTAGTAACGTTGGACAGCTTTATTAATGTGGCGACAAACTTTACTTCTCAATATAGTTGCTACTTTTATCTTTATTGAGATTTTTCTAACTAGCTATTTTGCTTTATCTCTGCCTGTTTTCCCATAATCTCTACCTGTTTTATTTTGCTTTATCTCTGCCTGTTTTCCTAAATATTATCCATATTTTTCAAATTTTCTCTGAATTTTTAAAAAATTGTAACAACCTATACTATCCAATACAGTGGTTCCCAACCGGGATTCTTATAACTCTTGGGGGTTCACGTAAGATATTTTTGTTAAAATTTATCTGCAATAAACTGGTTAAAAAGTCCTACAATACACAATATTTTAACAATGTCTTTTTTCTATACTATTCCTAATAGTATTTAATTATAAAAATCTAATAGGATTAAAAAAAAAAAAACATCGAATAACAATGGATGATCAGTAGCGCAAAATTGAAATCAAAGGGGTCCATAGGTAAAAAAAAAAAATGGCTGAGAACTCTTGATCTAATATATCCCTTTCGTGTTCAAGACGATAGGGCGACATTTGAGGGAAGATTTTTATGCGCTATTTCTAACAACCTGAGCAACCAGGTAGAGATTTCCCGCGTTGTCGACAATATAACGGTTGGTTTGGTTGTTTTTAATGACTGACTATAAGGGAGAACTCTTTATATCTAATTAATATAAGACAGAATCTGGTGCCGAGACTTCTAAGAGAATTCAATAGAAAAAAAACTTAAGTAGATGTTAAGTTGTAATGTTTCGTTTTAGTACAGCTTTCCAAATATTAGCTTTAATGAACTATAATAATATATTTTCAACTGTTTACATTTAATTACATGATCTGGTGTTATCGATCTAGAAAGAAGAAAAAATATTGGATGTAGCATATTGAACTGCCGCGCTCTTTACATTATGTGTATGCACACATGTGCACACGCGAACACACACACTTACAGATATGTGTGTGTGTGTGTGTGTGTGTGTGTGTATATATAAAACATACACACAGCTACATACACATATTCATACATACGGACATATATACAAACGCACACATGTAGTGATTTATTTAAACATTCGTACATGCACACACACATATACAAACAAAACACACACATATATACACAAATAAATACACATACACATATACATATATACACACATATATTTACATATACGTGCTTATATACATACCCATACTAGCAATTCATTTCTATATAATTACTTTCTAATATTGATTTCTCTCGACTAATTACAATGCGGATATTCATATGGAAGGTGTTACAGTCAATTATGTCAAGACTCTTTCATTGCTGGTATTAATTGTAGCGGCCCTGGTTGGATTAAAAATAATATCGATCACAACTCTGTTTGAACTTAGAAGACGAAGTGTTAAATACCACAGTACTCCCGGTGCAGCGCTACTCCTTTCAAACATGCTTCTTTCCTATCAGCTATCAAACCTAATTCGTATATTCGTATATCCACGCTTCGGCAATACTCCTGTTAGTAACGGTCTCACTCCTGGCTTATTGTTTACATCAATATATATCCACCTATATATACACACACACACACAAACACACACACACACAACACACACAAACACACACACACAAACACACACACACATATATATATATATATATATATATATATATATATATATATATATATATATATATATATATATATATACATATATATATATATATATAGGCTCAGGAGTGGCTGTGTGGTAAGGAACTTGCTTCCTAACCACATGGTTCCAGGTACAGTCTCACTGCGTGCCACCTTGGGCAAGTGCCTTCTACTATAGCCTCGGGCTATAGCATAATCCCCTGCGTTTTATACTGAAGTGCGGACTATACTCTAGAATTTACGGTATATCCACTAAGAAATGTGATAAAATCAAAGGCAAATTGTAATTATTGCATGTATGCCATATTTCCTGACAGTACACATGGAAGAAAAAGTATACTTCTAAAGTTACCCGTCACATGACTCTTATATAGAATAATGTCCGCCGAATAGTTGTCTGTCATAACACTTTAGTATAGAATAACATATATATATTTCTTTACTACCCACAAGGGGCTAAACATAGAGGGGACAAACAAGGACAGACAAAGGGATTAAGTCGATTACATCGAACCCAGTGGGTAACTGGCACTTAATTTATCGACCCCGAAAGGATGAAAGGCAAAGTCGACCTCGGCGGAATTTGAACTCACAACGTAACGACAGACGAAATACCGCTAAGCATTTCGCCCGGCGCGCTAACGTTTCTGCCAGCTCGCCGCCTTATATATAACATATATAATTTACTGATACTCTATAAAATAACCAGCATCAATTTGCAGGATTTACAGTCATGGATTAAGGTGGAGATTGATGTTAGGAACTAGTAGAACTTTAGGGTCTCAGGGGCTGAAGCTGGTAAGGTGGATGAAAACGCTGTAAGCCGAGCCATAATTAGTTCATAAATTAGGGAAACATTATACAATTGCGTAGCCCTGCGTAGCCCTACATAACCCTGCCTACCCTCATCTCATTTCCATCACTGACTACGATATTGCAATGTCTTTGCTATTATTCATCCTTCTTGGATTAAGGGACTTACGTTGAGTTATTACTGCTAATGAAGTTAATTGAGAGTGTTAATAAAGACTCCATAAACAACAAGCACTGTTTTAAGTAAATCGAACAACCAGACACGCACACATACACACGCACACATACACTCACAAACACACACACACACACACACGCATACACACATAGCACTCGCACTCTCCACACTTCACCTGACACAAGTGCACTTACTAATGTCTCTTAATAAAGTAGCCACATAATTGATGCATTTACACAGCTCTTCAGCTACCGCTGTGTCTACTCTTCTTCTTCTTTTTCTTCTTCTCATTATTATTATTATTGTTATTATTATCATTATCATTATTATTATTATTATTATTATTATTATTATTATTATTATTATTATTATTATTATTATCATCCTTTTACGTTGAATTACATTGGAATAATTGATATAACAACATATAATAATACTTCCAACCATTTTATCAACACAGTTCTCTGAAATGGCCACCTTTCAGATAATTTTTAGTTGTTCTTTTTAGACTTCTCTAGAAAAAAAAAAGTGAATTAAGAATCATTCCTCGCCAACATGTGGTAGCAATCATAGAGTTCTCTTTATTAGCTGTTTGCCACTCCATTGTTATCGCTAAATTTCTAATTGCTTCGAGTAGATAAATACGACTACTATAGAGCTAAGAGAAACGAAAACGATTTATGAGTCAAAAAAAAAAAAAAAAAACTTAATGCCGGTGAAAAGATAAAATTTTAGTTCTAGATTACACTAAATACCCTACTTGTTGTGTCTACCATCTTAAATTGTCTTCCCTCTCCTTTATAACAAACGAGCAAAACAAACAAACAAACAAATCATTTTACGTGATATTTGCTTCAAGACGTTTCCATATGTGAGGTGGAAGCTTATTACACTTGATTTAGTATTTTATCATCCAAGAGGTCTGCAGAGGTGACTAAGACAGTTAGTTGAAAAGCCAAGCTAAGTAGTGTATAATATTTAATTTCAACTCCACTAGAAAACTGCCTAAAATAATACATTTTGTGTGTCATATAAACGTTTTTATTATTGCAGTAATTATACTGAAAAACAAAATAAAACAAAAAAAAATACAAATTTTTTTTTTAATGGTTTGGTTAGGGTGTAAGGTAGTTCAAACACTACACCCGGTCGTGTTATATGCAGATTCTGTAATGTAGGGTACGCCAATCTGGCTGAGTCTTGGATCTAGTTACTCAAGATTTTTCATTCATTGTTATTGATTCCAATACCACTGTGGTGGTGAAAGAATTTTCAATTATACAACGAAATAAGGCGGTGAGCTGGCAGAAACGTTAGCGCGCCGGGCGAAATGCTTAGCAGTATTTCGTCTGCTGCTACATTTTGAGTTCAAATTCCGCCGAGGTTGACCTTGCCTTTCATCCTTTCGGGGTCGATTAAATAAGTACCAGTTACGCACTGGGGTCGATATAATCGACTTAATCCGTTTGTCTTTCCTTGTTTGTTTGTCCCCTCTGTGTTTAGCCCCTTGTGGACAGTAAAGAAATAAGAAATGTCAGCACGCCGGGCGAAATGCGTAGCCGTATTTCGTCTGCCGTTACGTTCTGAGTTCAAATTCCGCCGAGGTCGACTTTACCTATCATCCTTTCGGGGTCGATTAAATAAGTACCAGTTACGCACCAATAAGTATCCGAACTGTTACCATAGGAACAAGCTAGTCGAGAACGATAAAAACTTTTTCGAAAACTTCGCGTAGGCCTCTGAGCAGGTATCGCCAAGCTTTTGGCAAAATTTGATGCAGATTCTCTGCTCAACTTTCTCTGTCATGTTCAATGCGTCGATTACACGCTACACATCTTTCTTTCATGTACTGCTATAAACAGCGGAAGTGAGTTACAATGTTAAAAGTTAGTGCGCCTGCACAGCAGAGTTCATGGTCAATTTGTGCCGAGCGGTTTCACTCTGCGTGCTTTAGCTTCGTTACTATGGCAACAGTCCGGATACTTATTGATCAGACCACGTATATATATATCATATCTACACACACACACACACATACATATACATTCACTTGTTTAAATATTGTTTTTGTTTGAAAGGTGCTTCGGCACGAAACTATAAGCCTTTGTGTCAGTTATGTTGCTTTACAGCTAATAAAAACATACACACACATTCGCCTTTGTACATTCAGCACTATTTATCTCGTTTGTAAAAGCAAACTTATGTCCCCACACATGAGTATGTATGCATATACATACATACAATCTTACATACATACATACATACATACATACATATGCATACGCTCACATATGTGACATTTATATCACATAATTATACATGTTTATATATATATGTGTGTGTATATAATATAAATATACATATATGTGTAAATATATGTCTATCTATCTATCCATCTATCCATTTATCTATCTATCTATCTATCCATCAATCTGTCTGTCTATCTATCTATCTATCTATCTATCTATCTATCTATCTATCTATCTATCTATCTATCTATCTATCTATCTATCTATCTATATATATATATATATATATTATATATATATATATATAATATATATATATATATAATATATATATATATATATATATATATATATATATATACGTGTTCATGTGTTTTTATTTGTTGGTGACTAATGAATGTTGCCAGCGTGTTTGTTTTAGAATTGTGCCGCCGTGTGAAGACCAATATTTTCATAATTAATCCTCTATTTTTGTGTATAATCTCGCAGATTATAGATGCGTTGTCCATTAATTTTTCCTGTTTGCTTTTGTATTTTGTTCCGTAATGCATTTTGTGTTTCATTTTATGAGTTTCCTTTTAATTATCTATTCAACTATTCCATCTATAGTTAGTAAGTATTACAATCATACGTTACATTTTATATTTGCCTTGTCTATATTAAATAGGTGTCATGTCTAATGTATTTGTCAAGTCGTATTTGTATTTGCATTGTTCTACGGCTTGTTCTATTAGTTTATTAGAATAACCATTGTTGATCAGTGTTTGCTTTATTCTGCAGATTTCTTTATCTAGTATTTCTTTTGTGAAAGGGAATCTAAATTGAGTTCTATATAGGGATTTTATCACTGAAAGATTGAGTCTGTGTGGACATTAGTCCCCTCTATATAAGTATATAAATATATTTGTGTCATTGGTTGTAAACGAGTCTGATATATCTGCAGTAGATTATATTGTTCTATATTGTAATCCTTACTCTGTGTTTCTAACGATATTTCTTCACACAAGGCGGCGAGCTGGCAGAAATGTTAGCACGCCGGGGCGAAATGCTTAGCGGTATTTCGTCTGCCACTACGTTCTGAGTTCAAATTCTGCCGAGGTCGACTTTTTGCCTCTCATCCTTTCGGAGTCGTTTAAATAAGTATCAGTTATGCACTGGGGTCGATATAATCGACTTAATCAGTTTGTCTGTCCTTGTTTGTCCTCTGTGTTTAGCCCCTTGTGGGTAGTAAAGAAACAGGTATTTCGTCAGCCGCAACGTTCTGAGTTCAAATTCCACCGAGGTCGACTTTGCCTCTCATCCTTTCGGGGTCGATTAAATAAGTACCAGTTACGCACTGGGTCGATATAATCGACTTAATCCGTGTGTCTGTCCTTGATTGTCCTCTCTGTGTTTAGCCCCTTGTGGGTAGTAAAGAAACAGGTATTTCGTCAGCCGCAACGTTCTGAGTTCAAATTCCGCCGAGGTCGACTTTGCTTCCCATCCTTTCGGGGTCGATTAAATAAGTACCAGTTACGCACTGGCGCCGATATAATCGACTCAATCCGTTTGTCTGTCCTTGTTTGTTTAGCCCCGTGTGGGTAGTAAAGAAATAGATATTTCCTCACACACACACACACACACGCACGCGCACGCACGCACATACACACACACACACACACACACACACACACACACACACACACACTTGTAAACACTGGAATGAAAATTTCGCCAACGCATAGCGGTCATTTTACAGTGTTTATTTATCCTGCTCGTACCTTCTTCGTATTTGACCGTACTCTAAATTTACAATTATCTGAGCTATTGCACTTAGCACTCGATTTATTTACACTGCCCTTTATTTAACGGTCAGCATCCTTAATAATTTTTGTGTAGTGTGCTCAAATAAGATGTTACAAATCAACTCCTGGTATATTTCTGTCCACTTTAAGCCTCATTATTGTTTGTCCAGATTCTTCTATTACGATGTATGTATGTATGTATGTATGTATGTATGTATGTATGTATGTATGTATGTATGTATGTATGTATGTATGTATGTATATATGTATGTATGTATGTATGTATGTATGTGTGTGTGTGTGTGTGTGTGTGTTTGTCCTCAACCACTGCTTGACAACCGGCATTGCCGTATTTATATCTCCGTAACGTAGCGGATCAGCCAAAGATACCAATAGAATAAGTACCACACTCAAAAAGTACTGGGGTCAATTTGTTAGGATGTTCCCCCAGCATGGCCGCAGACAAATGACTGACAGAAGTAAAAGAATAAAAGTATATATATATATAATATATATATATAATATATATATATATATATATTATATATATATATATACTCGAAAAGGATATCCAAAGTAGTGTAGTACAATCGTTTCATACTACTTCATTTTATTAAACAATGTAAGTATTACATTAGTTTTAAAATGTAAAGCAATCTTCAACCACATATAGAATTTTTTTATTAATACCATACCAAATTCTGGTGCCTTTAACTTAAGTAACATATTCATCTGAATCTAAATTTTGCTGAACACACACATATATATATATATATATATATATATATATAGAGAGAGAGAGAGAGAGAGAGAGAGAGAAAGATAGACATACTTGCACACATGAATACACACAAACACACACACATATATGTCCGTGTGTGTATGTATGTATGAGTGTGTATGTATGTTTCTATGTACGCATACTTAGACTGTACACCATCCACAAGTTGTGCTTTTGCAAACCTATGATGAGAAAGACTTTTGATTAAAGTCGATTCGGCTGTGATCACCTTGTATTTCTCTTTTCAGGCGTAGTGCACCTTGGAGTACATCATACAATATCAATATTGTAGTAAATATTCTGAGGCACCCTTGAAAGGATGAAAGTCAAAATCGATATCTTCAACAGTTGACTTCAGAATGTAAAGAGCCGGAACAAAAGCTGCTAAGCATTTTGTCCGGATCGGTGATGATTCTGCTAGCTCACCGTCTTCTTTTGCAAAGTTTGGCCCTAGGCCATCAATTTTAGGGGAGGAAATAAGTCGATAACATCGACTCCAATGTTCAACTGGTATTAATTTTGACGACCTCTAAACGCTGAAAGACAAAGTTAACCTCAGCGGAATTTGAACCCAGAGTCGGTACAGCTAGAGTTAATTAACTTGTACTATAAGTCAGAAAATTTTAGATCTTTCACACTCGGGTCCGAGTTGGACTATTCCCTGCTCTTATTCATTGGTGCCCTCTTGCTAAGCCTCTGAACAATATGTCCTTCATTTTCGGAGAGTATATTATGCTTTTAGAGAGATTAGGTTCCTATTTCTAGAAGTGTTATTAAATGCTTTCTTGTTTAATAATCAGAAACAACAATGTTTGATGTCTTTTAGAAGAAAAGGTAGAAAAAAGAGAAAGAACAAAACACAAAAACAAACAAAAATACACACAAAAAACCAACAAAATACAAAACTGGAAGATGTGCTTGATTTTTAGCAAGATTTTAATTTATTACGTAAAGTTAGTCAGATTACGTAACATCTGATGTTTAGTTAGCGTAAGTGTTTGAGAATTCTTTAATGTAAAGAATCAGTCATAGAATTGTACACTTTTGATGCTGGAATCTAGAAATATTTATAAGGAAATCAATATTCGATGAAAGTAGATAAATAAATAACTATTAAAGTGTGTTTGAAAATATTGATTTCTAACATGAAACGAGACCACACATTTGTAGGATGAGAGCTATAGTTGATTATATCGATTCTAGCATTTAACTGACACGGATTTTAATAACAACTCTGGAAAGAAGAAAGAAAAACAAATCTACATTGGTTGGATTTGAACTTGGTATGTAATGGGTTGAAACTAAATACTGCAAGGTATTTTTATGTAGCGCACTATCGATATCTCTCTCTATATAAACGGCAGTTTGTCTGTGCGTTTTCTGTGTGTCTGTTTTCTCGTACCCTCACTCTGACCACGGCTTTCAACCGATTCTGATGAAACTTGACACACACATAGCCCAATGTCATAATTCAAAACTAACGCAGCGAAAATTTCGAAAAGTTCCCCCAGTTCTGAAAAAAATCGATAAATTCGACATGGGGTCGAGAATCAGAAACCCAAACCACAGACCGTCTAGGGGACGCAACTCCACCTTTTTTAACTCTAAAAAAAATTTACCATCATTTTTTTTCCATTTTTTTGCTATTTTTTGGCTATAACTCTCTAAAAATGCTTTATAGTTATTTCCCTTACAAACCTGAGCAACGCCGGGCGATACTGCTAGTCTGAGGATATACCGCTTGAATAATAATTTTATGATTTTGAATCTATTACTATATTTAACTGCTACTTATATTGTCAAATTCGAAAGCAGTATGAAAAGCAATGTCTACACACACACATACGTATATGTGTGTATGTATGTGTGTGTATATATATATATATATATGTATGTGTGTATATATATATATATATATATATATATATATATGTATGTGTATATATATATATATATATATATATATATATATATGTATGTGTATATATATATATATATATATGTGTGTGTGTGTGTGTGGTGTGTGTGTGTGTATTTATATATATACACATACATATGCGTACGTGTACATATGTGTCTATAATCTTTTACGAGCTTCAGTGATTGGAATTATGACCAAGGCGATGAGCTGGCAGAATCGCTAGCGCGCTGGACGAAAATGTTTAGCGGCATTTCGCCCGTCGTTACATTCTGAGTTCAAATCCCGCTGAGGTCGACTTTGTTTTTCATCCTTTCGGGGTCGATAAATTAAGTACCAGCGAAACACTGCGGTCGCTATAATCGACTAGTCCCCACATCACAAATTTGAGGCCTTGTCCATCCTGTACAAAGGATTGGAATATGGTCATGAAACGGCGCTGCCTTGAAGGATTTTAGTCGAACAGACTTTCATTTTTTTTTTAGCCTGCGACATATTCTATCGGTTTCTTCGGCCGAACCAATAAGTTATGGGGACGCAAACAAACCAACTCCGGTTGTCAAGCCGTGGTGGTGGTGGTGGGGGGGGGACAAACACATGTTAAAACACACACACATAGAAACCTAGTTATATAGATACATATACGTATACGCGCATATGTGTGTATGTGTGTATGCGTGTGTGCACACGCATGTGTATGTGTGAGAATGAAGGTGCGTGGAACTAGTGGTTAAGGTGTTACACTCACGATCGCTAGATCGTACGTTCTGTTCCTTGACCGAGCGGCGTGTTGTGTTCTTGAGCAAAACACTTCGTTTCAAGTTGCTTCACTTCACTCAGCTGTAAAACGTAACCCTTCGACGGAATAGCCTTCCTATCGGATGGAATATAGGCCTGCACGCCTAGCCAGCGGGGTGGCACCATTGGAAATGTAAAATAATGTGAAGCGCATTGTGAGCAGCGATGTGTAACAACATCCAATAGTCTGGTCATTACCGTGATATGTATATGTGTGTGTGTGCGTATGTGTATACTCGACGGTCTTTCAGTTTTCGTCTACCAAATCCCCTTACAAGGGTTTAGTCAGCTCAAAGTGTCACGCAAAGGAATTGTGAACCCGGTACCATGTGGTTGGGAAGCAAACTTCTTACCATACAGCTGCTAAGTAATTAAATGGGTCTCCGTCAGTTTCGATGATGAGTATTCATTTGTACGATCATTTGCATTACATGCCCTTGAATTAACATGTAGCTGAATATTTCACAGATATGTAGGACTTCAACATTTAGGTGTTCTGTCAAACGTAATGCTTAATTATTCACATAGTTTCGAATTAAACATACATTATCTTGTGGTTTTGGGATTTGAATGAGTTGTTTTTACATTATTATCGTTATTAGTGTAAGCGCATGGCTCAGTGGTTAGCATGTCGGGTTCAGAATCATGAGATAGTGAGTTCAATTCCAGGACAAAGCCGTGTGTTATATATGGAACAGGTGATGCTGAAGCACTGTATTTAACTATCTAATAGATTGTATCTAGTATTGTACATGACTCAGTGGTTAGAGCGTCGAACTCCCAATCATGAGATAGTGAATTCGATTACCGGACCAGACTGCGTGTTGTGTTCTTGAGCAAGTCACTTTATTTCACGTTGCTCCAGTTCACTCAGCTGTAGAAATGAGTTGCGACATCACTGGTGCTAAGCTGTATCGGCCTTTGCCTTTCCCGTGGATAACACTGGTGGTGTGGAAAGGGGAGGCTGGTATGCATGGGTGACTGCTGGTCTTCTAGAGATAACCTTGTTCGGATTTGTACCTCGGAGGGTAATTTTCTAGGTGCAATCCCATGGTCATTCATGGCCGAAGGGGTGGTCTGTTTTTGTATATTATTAGAAAAACATTGCTGGGTAAGTATGAGAGAGGTCTGATCTGCCCAGTTTGAACACAAAACAGGTAGAATATTTGGGCGTGATATGGCCAGTTTGAATGCCCTAAAGGGTTAACGTTCTTCTCAACTAGAAAAATTATGATAGAGCAAGTGAGAAGACTGAGATCTAGGATTATAGGCACAGTATATCTGATAAGCTGCTAAGCGGTTTTCTTTCACGCAATTTCACTGATAACGATTGTTTTGATTCGAGATTACAAAAAATCAGACACTTGCACAACATGCCCGATATGCTGGTGTGATGGAATCTGGGACCATGTGATTTTGAACGAAACCTCTTAAACATTTCCACCCACATACATACACACACACCTTACTTAAAAATGTATGTCTGTGTGTTTATATATATATGTATGTATGTATAAATTCATAACTACATCTACACGCATATACACTCACATGTACACACCTACACACACGCAAACACATTGTCATATAGATGCATATGTACATGTATGTCTACCTACCTATCTATCTATCTATCTATCTATCTATCTATCTATCTATCTATCTATCTATCTATCTATCTATCTATCTATCTATCTATCTATCTATCTATTGTGTTTTTTGTGCTTTCATGTTTGGATTAACTATATATATATATATATATATTATATATATATATATATATATATAATATATATATATATATAATATATATATATATAATTAATATCAGGGTAATAAAGATTTAAACATTTTTTACTACCAGTGGCCTAGCGTATTGTAAAATTAGTCGATAGACTATATATTATTCATATAAAACAGTGTACATTTAGACATATTAAGAGGTTACCATCATAGGAATCCCTTACGCTAGAAAGAACAGATAAAGTCCTAATTAGTGGTTTGGAGTTTAGCTGCTCTTTCTAGCTTAAAGGATTCCTATGATGGAAACCTTTTAATGTGTTTAAGTGTACACTGTGTTATATATATATATATATATATATATCTGGAACAGGTGATGCTGAAGCACTGTATTTAACTATCTAATAGATTGTATCTAGTATTGTACATGACTCAGTGGTTAGAGCGCCGATCTTCCAATCATGAGATAGTGAGTTCGATTCCCGGACTGTGTTGTGTGTTGTGTTCTTGAGCAAGGCTCTTTATTCTGCGTTGCTCCAGTTCATTCAGCTGCAGAAATGAGTTGCGACATCACTGGTGCCAAGCTGTATCAACCTTTGATTTCTCTTGGATAACATCTTCCATAAACAACTCTGCCCTGACTTGTGCCTTGGAGAGGAACTTTCTAAGTGCAATCCGATGGTCATTCATGATCGAAGGGGTCATTCTCACCCTTGACATAATGCATAAAATACATACATACAGGCACACATACATACATACACACACACACACACACACTCACACACACACACACACACACACACACACACACATATAAATGTATGTGTGTTTTTTCAGTGTTTACGAATAATACGGGGAAAAAATAGTCACCAAGGTAGCAAAAATTCACACAAGTACCAAGGATGTAACAGCCTACCTATAAAGGTAGAAACTCCAGGTTTAGGTGAAATGGTTTTTTATAATATAGATAAATAAATAAATGGAGTTAAACGCAGGTGTTATTCAAATTTGAATAACACCTGCGTTTAACTCCATTTATTTATTTATCTATATATTTATGTATGTATGTATGTATCATGTATACACATGCACAGACGGACACATTCACACATACGTATATTATATATGTGAGTGCATGTGTGTTTACGTCTGTTTGCATATAACACGATCTTCAGATCAAGATCACAGTTCATGTCTTCTAAGGATTAATACTCCGAACGTTTCTAAAAGAAATCTACGAGTGTATTCTTCTATTGAATTTTTAAATGATTAGAGCAATCAACAACTTTGATGACAATTTCAAAGTTCTGAATTCCCCAGAATGTAAAAACAAAATATTTACAGTAGAACATTATTATTAGAAAATGAAGTTAAGGCGGCGAGCTGGCAGACACGTTAGCACGCTGGACGAAAATGTTTAGCGGTATTTCGCCCGTCGCTACATTCTGAGTTCAAATTGTGGCGAGGTCGACTTTGCCTTTCCTCCTTTCGGGTTCGATAAATTAAGAATCAGTGAAACACTGGGATCGATGTAATCGACTAGTCCCCTCCCCACAAGTTTCAGGACTTGTGCCTATAGTAGAAAGGATTATAAGACGACTTTCATAATCAATGAGTTAAAGTAGACACTGTAGTCACAACTGGACCAAAGTGCAAGATAAAATAACCAAACGTTTTGAATTATATGATGCAGGTTATTGTCTTTGAGATTAATAAGGCGTTATTTTGAAAGTGAGCCAAAGTGCAGACTGAAATGATAAAACGTTTAAAACATACTGAAAATGGAAGTTGCTCTGTATGATATAAAGAAGGTATTATATTCGAAATTTGCCAAAGTGCAAGACAATGCAACCAAGCATTTAGAATGAATTCAGGAGAATATGTCAGAAGATAGAAATTTATTACGAGGTAATTTGCTAAATAATGAGAACGCAGAAATGCAGAAGAATGTTTGTAATGTAGGAAGCTGTGTAGAATTAATCGATGTTTAGTTACTGAGGAATTCAGGTGTTTGTTTGCTACAAAAAAAAAAAAAAGAAGTGGGTGGGAATTCGAAAATTGTATTGCTAAGGACATTTAGAGATTAAGAATCTACTTTCCAAGCATATTTACTTCCAGCATCGATGATAATGATTGAATATATCCTAAAAATATTCCACCAGACTTTGGTGGCCTGTTCTTAGGGTTAGAATCTCCTACAAGGTTATGTTCTGTATTAGAATTCTATGAAAGAAAGAAATATTTTTTATATGTCGCCATAATATTTTATAAAAAAAAATACTCCAGCCATTCTCCTGCTAATCCAGCAGGCGGTTTTGCTTGACTTAAACATAATACAGAATGGCAAATCACCACGCACGATTACATTGGCTGTCAATAAGTGCCATTTTTGTGTAATACGCATCGTTTGAGCCACCGATTTTCGGTCTTCGAGATTTATTTCATTCTTATTTTTTCCACATAATATTGCTACAATATCAATAGCATTAGCCGCACAAGCCTAAAATCCAATAATCATCCGATTAGCTATGCTTAATATCCGATAAATCTCTGCTTTATACAAGAAATCTATTGTATACCTCTCTAAGAAAAGAAGAAAAAAAAATTAAATCCTTACTTTTCATTCCTTCCTTCTCGCATCAAATTTATTTGATATGTTTGATTTTTTTTTCCCTCTTACTTTCTTTCATAAATGTTTTCTGATTCTTTGTCTATTTAACCAACATATATCAGTCCTGATTTTAATCTAATAAAGCGTAAAATGGAAAAGACTGAAAATACACAAAAAGAAAATAAAAAAAACAACAACAACCTACATCGCCGCTATCACCAGTAGCACCAACGCAACAAAAACCACCACCATAACAAAATATGATGTTTTCAATGAAATTATCGAATTTCTAAATCTGTATTTAAGAAAAACTATTGAAAAACACAACTTAATAGCTTTAGTTTATCAATATAAACCAAGAAAGAGGTCACAGTACCAGGTAATCTTCAATAACTGAAAGATGGTTGTCAGAGGATTCTTAAGCTGATAGAGAACGCCAAACAAGAAACGGTGAAAAATAATTCTTCTCGTGTAAGGATTTGCTGTTTTTCTATGATTTTCTTTCCCTTTTTCTCTTTTGATAATGTTCTTATTTATATTCAAATCTAAAATCTTTTAAAATCTTAAAGTCATTGTCAGAACTTAAGGCTTTATGTGTTGCTTCAGTAGAACGACCTTGTTGAGGAAGATAAAATGTCAGCTGTTTGGTAAATGTATTTTGGAAGTTTCTTCTTTCCTCTAAACTTTACTACAAAAACACAGCAACTTCGTATTGTATGAATACTTATTCATATCTAGGAAGCAACAAATTTTCCTTTCTAATGTTTATTTTTTTAATGAATATGATGGAAAACAAATAAATTTGATAGTAGACAGCTCTAAGTCGATTTGTTTATTTGAATTCATAACATAAAGCAAAATTTACTTAAATATGGACAAAGAACATAATCTTTATTAATAGAATAATTAGCTACAGATATCACTAATTAAAATATCTTTCAAACAACAGAAAGTTATTTGACGTTTTTTTTGTTGAAATTTTTACTGTTAAATAGTCTTATTTTATCACTCTGGTTTATTAATATTAAGAAGCAATATTTCATACCGTATGGAATAAATCGTAGACGCTTAAGATACCCAGTTCACTTTGGATACTTTATGGTTGGAATACGAATTGGCAGTGTTGTTAGTGCATTGCATAGAACGCTTCGTAGTACTTATTCCAACTCCTTTTTTTTTCTGTGAATTCAAATCCTACTGAGGCCAACATTGCCTGTCATCTTTTCAAGGTCTTTGAAAAAGTATAGGGGTTTAGGAGTTGGCATTACCTTTGCGTTTGGACAGCGGCCCCTGCGATGATAGCGGTATCAATCTGTATCGCTGCAAGACATGTATTACATACAGGGCAGGCCAAAAGTCATGCACAAAATAAGCTCAATACATTCCGGAATTGTCAAGGACATGCAACAATTTTTTTAAAGTTGAATAAAGTAAATAAAACAAGAGCACTCAGAGAGCGCACCCCCCACCAAGGTGACACCAACGTTCTTAGTTTCTTATTACCCACAAGGGGCTAAAAATAGAGGTTATACATTATTTCGAATTTTTGCCACAAGAGCAGCTTGGGGAGGGGATTAAGTCGATTACATCGACCCCAATGCGTAACTGGTACTCATTTAATCGACCCCGAAAAGAATGAAGGACAAAGTCGACCTCGGCGGAATTTGAACTCAGAACGTAACGGCAGACAAAATACCTATTTCTTTACTACCCACAAGGGGCTAAACACAGAGGGGACAAACAAGGACAGACAAACGGATTAAGTCGATTATTTCGACCCCCAGTACGTAACTGGTACTTAGTTAATCGACCCCGAAAGGATGAAAGGTAAAGTCGACCTCGGCGGAATTTGAACTCAGAACGTAAAGACAGACGAAATACTTATTTCTTTACTACCCACAAGGGGCTAAACAGAGAAGGAAAAACAAGAACAGACAAACGGATTAAGTCGATTATATTGACCCCAGTGCGTAACTGGTACTTAATTTATCGACCCCGAAAGAATGAAAGGCAAAGTCGACCTCGGCGGAATTTGAACACAGAACGTAACGGCAAACGAAATACGGCTACGCATTTCACCCGGCGTGCTAACGATTCTGCCAGCTCGCCGCCTTACTACTACTAATAGCCTAATATAAATAAAATTTCAGCACGTGACTTTTGGCCCATCCTATATAACATATTCATATAATACATGACAAATTCATTTTACCTGTTAACATTTCATTCCAAAATAACAGTTATATTATTATTATTCTTATTATTTTTAAACGGCTGGGATTCGAAACTTGAACGGTTTAGTTTCTATTCGGAAGTTTTACCAGCAGACAAAACATCCGGTGTTTTTTAAATGCTTAAAGTTAATTAATTTCTGGCATGCTTCTTTCCTTTCCTTTGCTCTTTTCTTTTCCTTGTTTTTTTTTGTTTTTGTTTTCTTTTTCTTAATTTCATACAGTCTTTTTATTTACTTGTTGTTGGCGTCGTTGTTGATAACGATTATGTTGTTGACCGGAAATGAAGAGACCTTTTTTCTTCTTTCCCTGGATATTTTTTTTTTTGTTAGTTTTTGTTTTTGTTTAGGCCTTGTTTGTGAAGTTTTGGCAATTAACTTAATTTTTTTCTACACAAAGCTTTACTCGTTCTGGTAATATATTTTTTTTCTTTCCAAAAGGAGTTGTTTATTAATTTGTTGCTAACACGATGGAATCAAGTGCACTGACCGTTCCTAATTCGCCATCCACTTGTGGGCAGCATCACTAGCAAAGTTGGAGCAAGCAACTTCAGTTGTGTCACATCGAAAAATTTCGACTATCTCAAGTAGTTATCGCTGATGTGTTGTTTTTTTTTTATATATATTTTCATTTTCAGTTTATTATTGTTATTATTTTCTTGTTAATTGTCAGTCAATTTCTTATAACATGGCAAGCTACCGCCCACCCTCACTTTCCTTTGTTTCTTTCTGTCTTTTCGCTGTCTTCCGATATGTGTGTGTGTGTGTGTGTGTGTGTGTGTGTGTGTGTGTGTTAGTTAGTTAATTTTTTGGCTCAAAAAGCAAAAAGCAAGGCCATGTAGGGGGACATGGAGTTATGTACAGGGTGGTGTTCATGTAAAGCGGTCGTCGGCATCTTCACCATCTCGTCTGGCAGCTTGTTCCACGGATCCGCAACCCGGACGGAGAAAGCTCCTCTCCTTCGATTGAGATAAAATCGTCGCAGGTACAGCTTTTCGGAATGACCCCGCAGCCGACGCTCTGGAGCAGGAGTGAAGAACAGCTCTTTCGAGAGGTTACACTTTCCGCTTATGATGTTGTGAGCGAGAATGAGATCACCACGGCGGCAGTGTTTTTCTAGAGAATAAAGGTCGAGCGTCTTCAGCCTTTCTTCAAATTCTTGAGACCATGAACCATGCGGGTAGCCAGCTTCTGAACTCTTTCGAGATGCTGTATGTCTTTGAGGAAATAAGGAGAAGAGGCTTGAATCCCGTACTCCAATATGGGTTTCACCAGCGTGACGTAGAGCGGTAGGAATATGGCTGCTGTAAGCATTCGTGTATGTGTGTGTGTGTGTGTGTGTGTGTGCATGCATTTATATATGGGAGTATTTATATGTGAAAAAACGAGATTAAGAGATATAAGTATACAGATATAGATATATATGTACACACACACAAACACACATATATCGTAGCACTCACTCGGTTACGACGACGAGGGTTCCACCTGATCCGATCAACGGAACAGCCTGCTCGTTTTCCTTGGCGTATAGGTTCCCCACCTGGACGAGACGCCGGTCCGTCGCAGCAGAAGTTTGCCATTACCTTTTGCCGGAGCCGCGTGGAGCTTAGGTGTTTCGCTCATAAACACACACATCGCCCGGTCTGAGATTCAAATCCGCGATCCCTCGACTTCGCGTTCGCTGCTCTAACCACTAGGCCATGTGCCTCCACATATATATATATATATACACACATATATATATGCATATATATATATATATATATATATATATATATATATATATATATATACTTACCCACACACACATATATATATACTCTTTTTATTCTTTTACTTGTTTCAGCCATGTGACTGTGGCCATGCTGGAGCACCGCCTTTAGTCGATAAATCGACCCCAGGACTTATTCTTTGTAAGCCTAGCGCTTATTTCATCGGTCTCTTTTTGCCGAACCGCTAAGTTACGGGGATATATACACACCAGCATCGGTTGTCAAGCGATGTTGGGGGGACAAACACAGACACACAAACACGCACATAGACACATGTATATATGCATATATACGACGGGCTTCTTTCAGTTTCCGTCTACCAAATCCACTCACAAGGCTTTAGTTGGCCCGAGGCTATAGTAGAAGACACTTAGCCAAGGTGCCACGCAGTGGGCGGAACCCGGAACCATGTGGTTGGTAAACAAGCTACTTACCACACAGCCACTCCTGCCCCTGTATATATATATATATATATATATATAAAAGGCATCCATTTGATATATATTATGCTATACCTTGATACAGTGTGGACTGAGTTCCCCGTTGGCAGGCTCCTGGTATGTGTGGTTACGTTGGATTGTAGGTAAGTGGATTATGAATCAATTCGTTTATTTGATTGTTTATTTGAATTGATTATATATATATATGTTCTTTTATTCTTTTACTTGTTGCAGTCATTTGACTGCGGCCATGCTGGAGGACCGCCTTTAGTCGAACAAATCGACCCCAGGACTTATTTTCTGTAATCCTAGGACTTATTCTATCGGTTTCTTGCCGAACCGCTGGGTTACGGCAAAATTCTCTGGTTTATGACAAATTTAGGAACAGTTACTATGAAGGGAATGTTGAATGGCCCAGTCGTTGGAGAGAAGGACAATTGGCCATATAGTGTTTCGAATCCAGCTAATACCAACTCAACCTTTTGTTCTTCAGGTATTGCTAGATTAAAGCGCCAGTCAAGCAGTGGGGGTGAGGGTGGGGTATGGAATCGACTCATTCCCCATCTCTGATTATCACAGCTAAAAAGAATTCAGGCCCTATCAATGCTGGAAGCAACCAGAGAATGGAATTGGCAGAATCTGTGGAGGTGCGTGGCTTAGTGGTTAGGGTGTTTGACTCATAGTCATACGAAGACACTTGCTCAAAGTGTCACGCAGAGGAACTAAACCCGGAACCATGTGGTTGGGAAGCAAACGTCTTACCACATAGCCGCAAAGTAAGTAAATTGGTCCCCCATCAGTTTCGACGATGAGTATTCAGTTGTCCGATCAGTTGCATTACATGACCTTGAATTAACATGTAGCTGAATATTTCACAATTATGTGGGCCCTTAACTCTTTTGCGTTCAGATTATTCTGTCAAACGCAATGCTCATTTATTCGCATTGTTTTGGACTAATCATAGATTATCTTGCAGCTTTGAGATTTCAATGGAGTGCTTGTATATTTTTAGAAAGACATTGCAGGGTAGGTGTCAGAGAGGTCTGATCCGGTTAGTTTGAACTCAAAACAGGTAGAATATTTGGACATATGGCCAGGCAACGCATTGAGATCTTGAGCAAAACACTTCATTTCATGTTGCTCCAATCCACTCAGCTGGCAAAAATGAATAAACCTGAGATGGACTGACGTCCCATCCAGGTGGGGAATTTACACGCCATGGAAACCGGCCCTTATGAACTGGTATTACTCGAGAAGGTAACTTTAAATTTACTCTTTTTATTGGCAGGATCTGTAGTGTCAGAGAAAATGATTTGCGCCTTATCTTCTACATTTTATATTCGATGTTCAAACATCATCGAAGTCAGCTTTTCTGTTTATCCCTCTGAGGTAATAAAATAAGTACCAGCCAAATGTTAGGGTTGATTTAATCAACTAACCCCTTTTTTTTTCAGAAAATTATTAGCCTTCTGCCGAAATTAGAAATATTTTGACTGTAAGATAGTATCTTTTACTTGTTTCAGTCATTAGACCACGGCTGTACTGGGGAACCAGCTTGTAGAATTTTAGTCGAACGAATGGTACTTAGTCTATCGGCCTCTTTTGCTGAACCGCTAAGCTACGGGGATGTAAACACACAAACACAAGTTGTCAAGCGGTGGATTCTACCAAATCCACTCACAAGGATTTAGTTGGCCCAAGGTTACAGTAGAAAACACTTGCTCAAGGTACCATGCAGTGGGACAGAACTCGGAACCATGGGGTTAGGAAGTAAACTTCTTACCATGCCCGCGTCTCGGTAGTATTTATTTGGAGGCGCAATGGCCCAGTGGTTAGGGCAGCGGACTCGCGGTCGTAGGACCGCGGTTTCGATTCCCAGACCGGGCGC
>NC_043009.1:41489724-41492224 GCF_006345805.1 Octopus sinensis
GGCGAAATTTGAACTCAGAACGTCACAACAGACGAAATACCGCTAAGCTTTTCCCCCGGCGTGCTAACGTTTCTGCCAGCTCGCCGCCTTCCAGACTATACTATATTGTTATACCCTGCTGGTTAGAATGCGCTTTCTGGCATTGTTGTAGCATTAATTTGATACCACCTCGCTGGTTAAGCACTGTACTGTGTTTTGTTTCGTGCATAATCCGCCGATGAGCTGGAAAATTGTCTTGCATGAAACCGGTTCGTGATGTAAAAAAGGTTGGAGACCACTGCTGTAAAGGATCATGCGCGTTGACCTTCCCTTCTACCTCAAAGACTAAACTATAGCTGTGACTTAATAAATAGTATAAGTGATGATCGATCAATGTCGGCTTCACTTTCATATAAATATTAAGAATATCAGATATAGTTCCTATAACAACCATTAATGTGAATCTGTCCGTAGTTATGAGTATATTTAGCTGAAGGTAATGCTAACTGCTAAACGTTTTAATATAAGTTATAATCAACAGCAACAATTTTCGATCGATTGCTCGTAGCTACATTTGTTTACTTTTGCCCTCAAAGCTTGCTTTTTGTTTGGATTAATTTTTGCCTCGTCTTGCTTCTCCTGTCAGACTTTTGTAGCGGAACCATCCATCTTTATACTATATTTTTATATTTTTCCCAGAGTCATGTGTCTAGAATCCACGAAAATTTTGATAAGTAGAGGAAGGCGAAAAATGTTTATCAACAAATTGAATATCGATCTGTTTAAATATTTGGAACACAGTGATTATTGATTTGATAAATTACGACGTCAAAGTTTAAAGTGTTTGAAGCGGAGCATTTGTACTCTATGAATAGATGTTAATTTGATATTGTTTTAGGGAGCACAACATCTACTAAGAGGTCATGATGAGTTACAGTCCTTTGTTATGGTTACATTCATCACTTCATTCTCTGATAACCATCAATGGTGGTGATGGTTATTGTCGTTGGCATTGCTGCAACTGCTGTTGTTTTTGTTATTGTTGTTGATAATGATGATGATAGTGATGATGATAATGATGATGATAGAGTCTCTGGAACGCAGAATGAAAATTTTATTATAAAAGCAAGAATGTGTTTATAAGTGTGTGCATGCGTGTGTGCGTGCGCGCGCGCGTGTGTGAAAGAGAGAGAGAGAGAGAGAGAGAGAGAGAGAGAGAGAGAGAGAAATGGGAGAGGGGAAAGAAAAATAGAAGTGAGAAAAAGGAAAGAGAGTAAGTTTCAATGCAAGACAGGTTTACTGAGATGTGAGTGTGTTAATTTAGAGAACCGAAATTAAGTAAATTTCAATAAACAACTAAATTAAAGAGGAAATCAAAGAAAGGGTCAATGGGAAGAGACAAAGTATGAGAAAGAATGAGAGAGAAGGTATATATATACATGAGTGTGCGTGTGTGTGTTTGCATGTATGTACATAACTTGCCTTAACACGGATTAGCAGACAGTGTTTTACAAGGAGTATCATACATAACTACTAGAAACACGTGTATTAAATGCACTCGAAATATAAACCCTTGCTTTTGTGTATATTCTAATAAACAAACACACACACACACGCGCGTACACATACACACACATTCACACACACTTACAGACACACGCACCTACGCGCACATACACCACACACCACATACCACACACACACGCACATATATAATTTGTGTGTACGTGGTGGTGGTGGTTCCTTAAGACTTGGTGGAATAGCAGGAGCGCCATCAGTTCCTTCGGGTATTTATTTAAGACCTGATGAGGCCGATCGCTCTTCAAATCTGAGCATTGCTGATTTCTTTCACACTGTATAGAAATGAAAGCGATTCAATTTCAGAAGAAAAATTAACTTTATTGGTGTTGTATTTATCGACCTCGCCAAGATGAATGGCAAAGACGACCGTCATAATTTGAACTCTAAACTCGAAAAGAGGAATAGTATACAAAGATATTGTCTGACGATCTAATGATTCTACCAATTCGCCCATGCGTATATATGCATGCATGCATGCATGCATTTCTGTCTGTTTGTCTGTTTATCTATCTATCTATCTATCTATCTATCTATCTATCTATCTATCTATCTATCTATCTATCTATCTATCTATCTATCTATCTATCTGTTTGTCTATCTGTGTGTATAGACGTATTTAAGATTTAGTGATAGTATGTTGTCAACTTAATATGACAGTCCAATGAAAGGGAAGAATGCTACTGTTATTTAGCCCTGAGAGATTCAGAAATGTATTATTGCTATTTTCAAAAGTCAGTGAATGTATTCCACTCGAAATATATATGTTTTCAAAGGCGAATAGGCATCGACAGCTAGCAAACCGTGCTATTCCAGACTAATGATGAGCAATGACTCTGAAACTAGTCTCTAGATGCTGGATTTACTTGGTGGAGAAGCTTGTCTCCCTTTTGAAAACATAAGGACACATGAAACGTCAAGTCCAACAGTAAATGGTGTTTCC
>NC_043009.1:41497224-41504724 GCF_006345805.1 Octopus sinensis
TAGTAATGTAAAAGTGATTAACCAAGAGAGACAAATAAGTATTGTCTCGAGTCCTAGGACAGCTAGGACCAGTCAACCGGTTTCCACGGGGTATTAGTAACCGAGATCACAATAGTCTCCCTGGACGGGGAGCCTGTCCAGCGCAGGGTTTCCCATTCACAGATTAGAAGAATGAAGCAACGCTGAATGAATTGTTTTTACCCATGAACACAACATACTACCCGATCCGAGAATCGAAATCACGATTTCAAGATCATGATCTTCTTAACTATACGGCCTGTGCCATTCAGTGGGACTGAACTCGAAAGCACGCGGTTACTAAACCAGCTTAATCTCATAGTTATGCATGGATTAGACAGGTTTCTGTGTTATTAAACGGCTAAAATGAATCTCTGGTGATGTAATGTAGCAACGGTTTTGCTGAGTCTACATATGGTAATCAGTCGTTGTCAAAGCTACGATATATTTCACTTGCGAAATGGCATAATCTCTTCTCTGACTTAATAAAAATAAAATAGATAAACATATAAACAAACAAAATCTAATTTAAGCTGTGATGTTAGCTGAGGTGAACTAAAATAAAACAAGTTATTTTTATTTTCTAATTTTACACACTTGAAAAATCCTTGACAAATAAACGATAAAGAGGGAAATACGAACATGGCATAACAAAAAAACTACTACTACTACTACTACTAACTCTACCACCACCACCACCATCATCACTCCCACTGCCACCACCACTATACTACAACTACTATCACTACACCTACAACTACTACCACCATCACCACCACACCACACCACTGTCACTACTACTACCACCACTATCACCACTACTACTACTACTACCACTAACACTACCACCACCACTATACTACAACTACTACCACCATCACCACTACTCCACCACACCACATCATTATCACTACTACCACTACCATCACCACCACCACTACTACCACCACCACCAACAACAACAACAACACCACTATACTACAATTACTACCACCATCACCACATCACTATCTCTACTACCACTACCATCACCACCACCACCAGCAACAACAACACTACTACTTCTACTACTGTTGATAATACTAAACGTAATAATAATAATAATAATAATAATAATAATGGTAATAATAATAATAATAATAATAATAATAATAATAATAATAATAATAATAACAATAATAATAATAATAACAATAATAATAATAATAATAATAATAATAATAATAATAATGGTAATGATAATAATAATTAAATGATCAAAAAGAAGCCGAAGAAAACAGAATTCTTCAAAAATGGAAATCGTGGGAGAGCTTGAAGGTGTGTAGCGGTGGTTACTGAAAAAATTTAAACAAACACATTACGGCTAGAAATGATTGCGCAATAGCTGGGAAACTTGTTTTTTAGGAAGAGGCCAAGGGTTGTGCTTAATGCTTTACTTTGTGTTTAGCACTTAGATCAAACACTGCTCGTTTTATTTTTCAAGTTGGCTCTCGACGCTTCCTAATTTACTATTAAGCTATCGTTAAGTATACTTGACATTTGTCATATTCAGTTCGTTTACTGTCGAAAAACTATCCTTCGAACGCTCATTATGTGTAATTAGTCGGTGATTTGCTATTCTTTCAACATTCTTCTCAGTCGATAAGTTTATATTTGTAAAAGTGTTTGTGTCTTCTTGTGGAGTGAGTAATAAGAGTGAAATTTGTTGTAAAAAAAACGATTGAAGTAACGGAGACGAGGTATTTACAAATGTTTTTTTCGAGGATATTTATAACTAAAGCTAACAAGAATAAATTCATTGAAGAAAGAGGCAGTGGGAGGCAGGGAGAGATAAAGCCTTTATGTGAACGCTGAATGTGCTAGAAATAGCAACCAAATTTCTCTAAAATATAATCTTATCGACATAAGAATGAAAGCTTGCTGATGTTACTATATCCACCTTTTATTATGCAACGGCCCCACGACGAATTATGATCTGTCGTAATGTTACCCTCATTTAATGTTTCTGTGGAAAATGAAACAAATCCTCATCCTCATCCTCATCCTCATCCTCATCATCATAATCATCATCATCATCATCATCATCATCATCATCATCATCCTCATAATCATAATCATCATAATCATCATAATCATCATCATCATCATCATCATTGTCGTCGTCATCATCGTCGTCGTCCTCGACATCATTATCATCGATCGTTAGACCGTTAGAAAAAAATCCATGCGACATATTTTGCGGCTATTTACGTTCTGGGTTCAAAACCTACTGAAGTCAACTTTGCTTTTTATTCCTTTAGGGTCAATAACATGTGAAATACTGAGGTCGATGCAATCGACTAACAACCTCTCGCAAAATTTAGGGCCTTGTGCTTATAATAGAAATAATAATTATTATTATTATTAAGTATTATTAAGGCGGTGATCTAGTAGAATCGTTAGCACGCCGGGCAAAATGCTGCGTGGCATTTAATCTGTCTTTCCGTTCTGAGTTCAAATGCTGCCGTGGTCGACTTTGCCTTTCATCTTCTCGGGGCCAGTTGAGAACTGGAATCAATGTAATCGATTTATCCCTCAATTGCTGGCCATGTGCCAAAATTTGAAACCATCATTATTAAGTAAACTGACAACGCAGTGAGTTGGCGGAACCGTTAACAACGCCAGACATAATACTCAGCAACATACAAAACGCTCTGAGCAACAATCGGGTTCTTGGATATGTATTTTATAGCAGACGGGTCCAAAAAATCCGAAGCTAGGCCAGATCTTAGAAGGAAGGGAACCCTGTATTTTGAATGAATTAAAGTCGGTAATTCCCGGCGATACATTGTGTCCTTGAGCAAGACACTTTATTTCACGTTGCTCCAGTCCACTCAGTTGGCAAAAAATGAGTTGTACCTGTATTTCAGAGGGCCAGCCTTGTCACATTATGTGTCACACTGAATCTCCCTCAGAATTACGTTAAGGGTCCACGTGTCTGTAGAGTGCTCAACCACTTGCACTGTTCCGTAGATTCCGATTAAACTGGAATACTCGTCGTCGTAACCGACGGAGTGCCGGTTGATGTCGGTAAAAGTGCCTCTAAATATTTTACCCGGTTCGGAAACAATTCTGTCAGCTCGCCGCTGCAAGGTATTTTGACCGACCCAAACAACCCTGCCAATATTTTTCTAAAACAAATTCTGAAAACGTCTTATTTAGTTTAGGATCGCTCTTACGTTGGAGATCAGCTCTGGCGATGTTGCATGGATTGCAGGAAGGAATGAAAAATCATAGCGCATTTAGTAATATAATATTCTTTTGTTAATATCTATAACATCAAGCGTCATATAATAATAATAAAATGCATGATATGAATTCTATTCATCGGTAGAAGGGTAATTCAAAATAGATTAGTAAGGGATATAGTCCTGTACTAGAACATTGCACCTTGGTAGTTACGTATAAATATGTGTACGCACACAGTGATATATATATATATATATATATATATATATATATATATAAATGGGAGTAACTGTCTTCGAAAACTCATATTGTCGTTGAATGCCCGAAATGAGGAGTAGATAGACAGTTGACAAATGATGAAGGGTCCGTTCTCTGAGTTTACTTGTCTTGTTCTCCATTTTCTCGTTGTTTACGTATTCAACTTGTTTGTTTACGTATTTATGTAGTTTGAACCGTATATATATTTCTTTCTGTGTTTCTTTTCTGTGTATCTTTCTGTTGAAGAGCGTAGGCTCGAAACGTAAAAGACTTGTTTTATTTATATTCCTGAGCGCCATACTAATACAATTGTTTGTTTATATTCCACCTGCCTTCGTCTTTTGTTTATTTTCATAAAGCTTCCCGTTATATATATATATATATATATATAATATATATATATATATATATATATATATATATTGGCCTGCTCGCTTAGCCAGCAGGATGGCGTCATTTGAAGGCTAAAACAATGCGAAGCGCATTGTGACCAGCGATGTGTAGCAACATCAGATAGCCTTGTCGGTCACGGTGATCACGGTGATATATATATATATATATATATATATATATATATACTGACAGTCCGTCGTTTACGACGACGACGACGACGACGAGGGTTCCAGTTCATTCGATCAACGGAATAACTTGTTCGTGAGATTAACGTGCCATAGGGTTGAGCACTCCACAGACACGCGTACCCACTTCACTTTCTTCTCAGGGATATTTAGTATGATGCAGAGTGTGACAAGGCTGGCCCCTTCAAATACAGGTACTACTCATTTTTGCCAGCTGAGTATACTGGAGCAACGTGAAAACAAAGTGTTTTGCTCAAGGGCATAACGCGCTGCAGAGAATCGAAGTTGCGACACTACGATCGCCAGCCAAATACCCTAACCACTAAGCCACGCGTGTATACACAAACATATGTATAAGTATGTATGTATGTGTATGGGTGAGTGTAGGTGTGTTTATGCGCGCGCGCGTGTATGTGTATGTGTACTTGTATACTCATTCTTTAAGCCCTAGAAAATTACAAAGGGACGTAAGTTTCGTTTATGGTTCATATCGAAGACTAGAGTAAAACTTTTGACCGTTGAATAACTTATGCGGCTTTCTGTCGCTTCAAAGATAAAAAAATATATTGTATATACATGTGTGTATGTGTGAGTACATATATATATATATATATATATGTATATATATATGTATATATATATATATATATATATATATATATATATATATATATATATATATATAGTGTATAGTAATATATATATATATATATATATACATATATATAATACATATATATATATATATTATATATATATACATATATATATGTATATATGTATCTATATATATATATATACACATATATATATGCATATGTATATATATATATATATATATGTATATGTATATATTGCATATGTATGTATATATATATGTATGTATATATGTATATATATGTGTGTATATATATGTAGGTATATATATATGTAGGTATATATATATGTATTATATATGTATGTATATATATATATATGTATATAAAAAATAAATATATATATATATATATATATATATGGTACTGTGTCTTCGTGTGTTTGGTGTTCGAGGTGTTATCACATATGCCATGAAACAACGACTATCATCTGATTCTTATGTTCTGCAGGAGAATAGTTTAAAATAAAAATAGAAAAAACAAAACCCCCTTAACACTAATGATAAACGACAAAATGAAAATTGTAAAAATAACGAGACGTGTCACGGTGAATTAAATTTATGTCGAGCAGAACTACTGTTCTGTTATGTTGGGAATTAGGAACGGTAAGTCATTAAATTTCTTTGTTATTCTTTAGCCCCTGGTCAGCAATGGCAGAAAGACATTTTGGAGGTAGACATCTAGGCCTTATTTTTTTGGGGTTGGCGTGGATATCTATTATTACTCAATGTGTGCGTCAGTTTTTAAAGACGATATGATGTAAATTGAGGAACAACTGGCTGTTATTTCTAGCAGATAGACTGACCACGTAGAGGTTCCTTGATGATATTTGATATATGTGCGAATAATGAGACTATATTTACAATGGAATTAACGATTCTTTGTATATGCAATTGTTTTTCTTTTTAAACGTTGAAATCTTTCAGAAGGAAAGTATTTGTCGCGAAAACTTGAAACAAAGAAAGTATTTCTGTTGTAATTTGAATAACAAAACGAGAAAATATAATGTAATAAAATAAAATAGAATAAAATAAAAAAGAGAGGCTTTTTTTTATTATTGTTTACCTCTTTTCTGTTAGGATGTGAACAATGAAAACATTGTTGCTTTGTTGATTGCGCAGTTGTTGTTTCTTTATTTTTCCTGTTTGTTTGTTTCATTTTGTTTTGTGAGTGTTTCCAATAATTTTTATGGCCGCCATATTGTGAAAAGACCATTAAAATAAATTGCTTTCGTATGGCGGAAGCAGCGGGAAGAACGGAGAGAACGGAGGTAGATAGATGACAACGGAAACGACTTTATCAACAGTAAGAGGTGGAAAGAATTAACTGCAGACAAATCATGCACAGACAGATAGGGGTGGGGAACTACAAAAAGACAACGAAATGAAATAAACCAAACAAACAAGCACAAAAAACAGACAAACAAACCCACTGTAGGATCATATAGATAGGTTAACGTTAAGAAGAAAACAGTAAAAGGAAAGAGAAGAAAAATAAATGAACATATAAGCTAAACATCAACCAAAACAGCTAAGATTCTAATTTTCGGTGGTGATATTAGTAATGGCGGAACGCTAATATTTGTTGAAAATACGCAGTTAAATTATTGTTGACCATAAATAAATGGTTATATTAGGAAGTTATTTCTGTCCTGTTAATGTTTAACTCATGTGTAAAAAAAATTGCTTTATCAGCAAATACATAAATAAAAGAATTGAAAAAGAGCAATTGGATAAATAACACAATTTGAAGTGGAACCTACTATTGTTTATATACATTTTAAATGTCATCTGCCGAATTAAAGATAGCAGTATTTTCCACTGGCAGAAATACCGCTGTTGTCAAATATTTTTATATTTTTATTTTTCAACGTCTATAGGTTAATATATTTAGCAAACTGCACTAAACCCATGGACAATGGCCTGAAATATAAACAACGGGTAGTAGGGTGTGGCAAAATCATTTGGCGAATTCCATTCTAAAAGGTTACTTTTGTAGTGTATGTTTTTTAAGCAGCATTTCTTCCGAGTTCAAATTCTGCTATGGTCGACTTTGTCTCTCATCCTTTTGAGGTCGATGAAATAAATACCAGTTGAGCACAGGGGTCGATGAAATCGATTGCCCCACTCCCCTCAAAATATCAGGCCTTGTGCCTATAATAAAAAGGATTATTATTATTATTATTATTATTATTATTATTATTATTATTATTGCCTTTGCACAGCTTCTAACGCTGGAGATGTACTACGGTGTCAGCTGTTCACTACCAGTGAACTAAGGTAATACCTCTTAGTTTTCGAGCACCTTCCGGAGTTTTCGAACGGTTCCAAGCAGTGCTGTTTTCTGCAAGTGCTCCACCCTTATTGCAGCCCCTATTTGTTCCATGTACTTCTCGAGATTTTTATTCACTGTTGATAGAGCTCCGACAATTATTGGTACTACTATCACCTTTTTCATTGACCACAACTGCTTTACCTCCCAAGCTAACCTGTCATACCTATCGACTTTTCCTTCTTCCTTATCGCATACCTTGTTGTCAGTTGGGCATGCTATATCTATGATCCAGCATCGTTTGCTTTCTTTCTCAATTAAGACTATGCCTGGCTTCTTATTCATTATCTCATGGTCGCACTGAATCATAAAATCTCACAGGATCTTTGCATTATCATTTTCGATGATGCCTTCGGGTTTGTGGTCGTACCAATATTTTCTTTGTCAAGTCCATACTTGTTGCAAAGTGTCCAATGGACAAGCCTTGCTAT
>NC_043009.1:41509724-41514724 GCF_006345805.1 Octopus sinensis
TTAGAGATAAAACCACTATTAGGCAAATCATACAATGAAAAACTTAAGCCAATACATAAGATTAATTAATTTATATTATTTTAAATATATATCAAAATTATTAAAAATATATATATATTTAAAAAAATATAAATGAATTAATCTTATGTATTGGCTTAAGTTTTTCATTGTATGTTTTGCCTAATAGTGGTTTTATCTCTAATTTAATATAATATAATATTTTACTATAAAATTGGATTTAATCCTAAATTTGATTTTTCCCTGTAAGTTTGGATTTATTCCCTAATATTTTATTATATATATATCACACACACACTCACACACACACACACACACACGTACGCACGCACACACACACACACACACACACACAACACACACACACACACACAGAGTCTACAGGTGATAAGGTTTCTGCTAGAAAAGTTGGAGTCGACATCATTTCATGTTTGATTATTATTTTGGAAGCCTTCAGGCTAAAAAGCTAACTTTTACTTTTCTACGTTAGGCAACACGCACAAACAATCACGCACACACGCACACACACACACACACTGACGCACACACATAAGCACACATATTTTATGTGTAAATGTATATAAGTGTGTGTATAAGCAGATAGTTATACGTATTTGTATCGGTATATACACACATTATATGCATATGAAAACCATATATACACATGCGATTTATCTGTCTGTCTATCTGTTTAATTATCTATCTATATATCATCTATCTATCTATCTATCTATCTATCTATCTATCTATCTATCTATCTATCTTCTATCTATCTATCTATCTATACACACACACACTCACACACATATACATATATATATATATAATCTGTCTATCTATCTATATATATATGTATGTAAGCGTGTGTGTGTGTGTATGTGTGCGCATGTGTATATAGAATCATAAAAAGAGCGGGAAAATGTACAATGAATAACACGAAATTCTAAAAAAATTAGGGTTAGAGAAAGAGAAAGTGGCAGACAGACAAATTGTTAGAGTGAGAGTAGGGGAGAGGGTGAGAGAGAGAGAAATGAAAGTTGTGTGTGTGTGTGTGTGTTGTGCATGTGTGTGTGTGCATGTTTGTGTGTATGTGTGTATGTGTGAACGTGCGTTGAGACAATCTGCTCGGAAAACAGAGTGACCCCCAACTGATAGATATGTTAAATATAGAAGATAAAGACGTGTGGTAATGTTGAAGTTCATGTTGTGCCCTTAGGCAATGAGCTTTGTTTGCCGCAGTCTACTCAGCAGGACATTAAGGAACTAGCGTCCTACCCAGGGGGAGATATTCTCTCATCTATAAAACCACGTCGTAAAGAGGAGATAAGCATTCCTTGTATGAGTCATCTAAGTTTTGGGAAAGAATCATGGAAGTACACACACGTATGCACTCTCATGCGCAACATTTACATACACATTTGCTGAAATGCACATGCATGCATGCATACATAAATACATACACATGCATTTAAAAGTACTTTAAAAGTACTTACACATATATTTACAATCATCCAATTCAATCTCCGCACGCACACACACACACACGCACACACATACCCACATACACACACACACACACACACACACACACACACACCCCACACACACACACACACATATATTATATAGATATAGATAGATAGATATATAAAATGTATATATATATATATATATAATATATGTACTGGAGCAATCTCGAGTATAACCAGCCGAAATTGCAAAGATAATCTGGAACTCGACTAAGGAAAGAAAACTCCGAATGACCCTGTCCTTGTTTACTTCGTTTTGTCCATCTGGATGTTTTGTTGTCCCTTTTTTGTATCACCTGTCTGGATATTTTGCGTTCTTGTCCCATTTTGTATTATATATATATATATATTTATAGATATATACATACACACACACACACACACACATATATATATATATATATATAGAGAGAGAGAGAGAGAGAGAGAGAAATAGGTAGATAGATGTGTATATATATATAGATATATATGTGTGTGTGTATATATATATGTATTATATATATATGCATGTATGTATACTCATAAACACACTGAAACGCACAAGCATACATACATGCAAAAAATATGTGTGTGTGTATATATATATACACACAAATAACAATATATATATTATAATGTATATATATATATATATATATTATATATATATATAAACACACATACATGTATGCATATATAGGTTTACGCGAGCTAACACACGCTCGCACACAGACACACATACACACAGTCCGACAATGAAGATTCACTTGATCGATCAATGAAATTATCTGCTTCAGAAATTACGTCGATATGGCTGAGTATTCCTGAAACACCTGGCAGAATCGGCGTGTATGACACAGTGTATGACAACGCTGTGTCATTTGAATCACGACTAACGATTTACTCTTTACTCTTTTACTCTTTTACTTGTTTCAGTCATTTGACTGCGGTCATGCTGGAGCACCGCCTTTAGTCGAGCAAATCGACCCGGGACTTATCTTGTAAGCCCAGTACTTATTCTATCGGTCTCTTTTGCCGAACCGCTAAGTGACGGGGACGTAAACACACCAGCATCGGTTGTCAAGCAATGCTAGGGGGACAAACACAGACACACAAACACACATACACACATATATATATATATATATACATATATACGACAGGCTTCTTTCAGTTTCCGTACCAAATCCACTCACAAGGCATTGGTCGGCCCGGGGCTATAGCAGAAGACACTTGCCCAAGATGCCACTCAGTGGGACTGAACCCGGAACCATGTGGTTGGTTAGCAAGACTACTTACCACACAGCCACTCCTGCGCCTATTTATTTATTTTCTTCTCCAAAAACTTGTTTTTTCTTGTTATTGTTGTCCGTGTAACAGCACTTATGGCAGCCATTATCAAACAGAAGAATAGTGATCGAAGACATTCCATACACGACAATCCCGTTTTTTTTTTTTTATAGAGTTGGTTGCGGCAGGAGATCAATGCCTAACTACAACGAGGCGAGCCGGCAGAATCGTTAGCATGTCGGACGAAATGCATACTGCCATGTCTTCCGAATTTTTACGTTCTGAGTTCAAATCCCATTGAGGTCAACTTTGGTGTCGGTAATAAGTACCAGTCAAGAACTGGGGTTGATGCAATCGACTGGGTTGATAAAATAAGTACCAGCCAAATGTATTCGATTCATCCCCTCCCCCAAAATTGTTGCCCTTGTGGCAAAATTTGAAACAGTATTATTATTATTATTATTATTATTATTATTATTATTATTATTATTATTTATTATTATCATCATTATCATCCTCATCTTTTCCGGTTGTTATTCTTCTCAGTATTTTGAAGATGATCTAAGTTTTCCATAATTAGATCAAGTTTGAACCGATGTTTTTCTTTCAACAATATACAAGTATTAAAATAGCGTTTTTACTATTAGATAATTAGCGTGGCAGACCACTTTACATACGACGTTTCCTGTTATTGTGCACATATATATATATATATATATATATATATATATATATACATACACATCATATATGTATATACTTTAAAGCCCATGTCTGTTACTAAAACACACCCTATTAAGTATATATTTTCATCGATTGTCTTGTCTGCGAAGTTTCGGTGTGTCTAGATGTCAAAGCGGTCGTGTGCCATTTGGCGTCTCCTCTCATCGTAATGAGATCTCGAATCTTCTTAATCTTCAAGTGTTGACATTGGACAACTTCACTGTGATAATTTATGCACTCCAGTATCAAACTAACTGGATCCAGTCGCTTGTAACTCCGCCGATACTTACTTATGGGCGCCAACGCCGCCGCCGCCTCCAGCTCCGTTATTATTTAACTATTGTCTCCACCACCACCACCACCACCACCACCTCACGACTACCATCATCACAACTGCCATCTCTACCACAACTCTTATCACCATCATCACGACCGTTAACAGCACCACCGCCGCCACCACCATCACTACTACTACAATCATAACTCCCAAAACAAGGACCTGCCACACCCCACTTCTACTACTACTACTACTACTACTGCTGCCACTATCACTAACACAAACACCACACCACCACCAACCAACAGCAACAGCAACAAGAACAACAACAAGAACGACTACGACAGTAATAGCTAGAACAACAACACAACTACCTCCATTACTACCACCACCACCATCTCATCACTTATCGGTACTACACAGCCACTGTTACCTCTACCACCTCTACCACTGACATCAACCCCACCACCACCATCAACAACAACAGCAATAGCATAAGCAGCTTTATCCCCACCACCACCAAACCATGAAGACTTCACTCCACCCCAATTATCATCACCCCATACAACCCACGCCATATATATTATATATATATATATATATATATTATATATGTGGTATATATGTTCGTATATATATATATATGTGTGTTGTATATATGTATATTATATATATATACATGTGTATATATACATACATGTGTATATATACATATGTATGTAATATATATATATATATATATTATATATATATATATATATATATATACGACGTGCTTCTTTCAGTTTCAGTCTACGAAATCCACTGACAGGGCTTGGTCGGCCCGAGGCTATAGCAGATGACACTTGCCCAAGGTGTCACGCAGTGGGATCGGACCCGGAATCATATGTGCGGTGGGGAAGCAAGCTTCTTACTACACCGCCACGCTTGCGTATATACAAATTAAACAGATATGATCTAAGAGAAATAATTCGGAGCGGCCAGTGACACGTAATTGAATAACAGACAGATCTTTATTTTGGGGGAGGCACGTAGCTTAGTGTTGTCACACTTATGATTGAAAGATTGTGGTTTCGATTCCTTGATCGGGCGACCAGTTGTGCTCTTGAGTAAAACACTTCATTTCACATTCCACCAGTCCACTCAACTGGCAAAAATGAGTAATCCGGCGACGGACTGGCGTC
>NC_043009.1:41519724-41589724 GCF_006345805.1 Octopus sinensis
ATAAATAAAATACTCACGTATGATCATGGAAAAAGCACGAGCTAAAAACATAACTACACTTGAGTACATCATTTATATCTAAAAATAAAAATTCTTTGGTCAGCCTCAGAAGACAACGTCCAGACCTTTCGCCGCTACAAATTGTAATGGTTACCAGTCCTCCTGTAGCAAGCATCGAGTTTACTACTAAGCAATATAGGATGAAGTCCCTTACTCTACAGCAAAGGAATTCATCAGGAAGCGTGGGCAGTATATTTAAAAAAACCGTTACGGTTGCAATATACATCATATAATTAAGGGCTAAAGAGGGTTATTCTAGAGCCAAATACACTGTTTTATCCACTTATAATCCGCTTGTTACAGGAAAATTGAAACTGAAAACGGGCAACTAACCTTTAGAAAATTTAAATTTCGTTATCTCTATATTGAATCAATTTCGGACTTAATCTTATAAAAAAAGATATATTCCTTCTTCAGTAGAAATTTCGATGGGATATAAATAAAATACTCACGTATGATCATGGAAAAAGCACGAGCTAAAAACATAACTACACTTGAGTACATCATTATATCTAAAAATAAAAATTCTTTGGTCAGCCTCAGAAAACAACGTCCAGACCTTTCGCCGCTGCTACAATTGTAATGGTTACCAGTCCTCCTGTAGCAAGCATCGAGTTTACTACTAAGCAATATAGGATGAAGTCCCTTACTCTACAGCAAAGGAATTCATCAGGAAGCGTGGGCAGTATATTTAAAAAAACCGTTACGGTTGCAATATACATCATATAATTAAGGGCTAAAGAGGGTTATTCTAGAGCCAAATACACTGTTTTATCCACTTATAATCCGCTTGTTACAGGAAAATTGAAACTGAAAACGGGCAACTAACCTTTAGAAAATTTAAATTTCGTTATCTCTATATTGAATCAATTTCGGACTTAATCTTATAAAAAAAGATATATTCCTTCTTCAGTAGAAATTTCGATGGGATATAAATAAAATACTCACGTATGATCATGGAAAAAGCACGAGCTAAAAACATAACTACACTTGAGTACATCATTTATATCTAAAAATAAAAATTCTTTGGTCAGCCTCAGAAAACAACGTCCAGACCTTTCGCCGCTACAAATTGTAATGGTTACCAGTCCTCCTGTAGCAAGCATCGAGTTTACTACTAAGCAATATAGGATGAAGTCCCTTACTCTACAGCAAAGGAATTCATCAGGAAGCGTGGGCAGTATTTAAAAAAACCGTTACGGTTGCAATATACATCATATAATTAAGGGCTAAAGAGGGTTATTCTAGAGCCAAATACACTGTTTTATCCACTAAATCCGCTTGTTACAGGAAAATTGAAACTGAAAACGGGCAACTAACCTTTAGAAAATTTAAATTTCGTTATCTCTATATTGAATCAATTTCGGACTTAATCTTATAAAAAAAAGATATATTCCTTCTTCAGTAGAAATTTCGATGGGATATAAATAAAATACTCACGTATGATCATGGAAAAAGCACGAGCTAAAAACATAACTACACTTGAGTACATCATTTATATCTAAAAATAAAAATTCTTTGGTCAGCCTCAGAAAAACACGTCCAGACCTTTCGCCGCTACAAATTGTAATGGTTACCAGTCCTCCTGTAGCAAGCATCGAGTTTACTACTAAGCAATATAGGATGAAGTCCTTACTCTACAGCAAAGGAATTCATCAGGAAGCGTGGGCAGTATATTTAAAAAAACCGTTACGGTTGCAATATACATCATATAATTAAGGGCTAAAGAGGGTTATTCTAGAGCCAAATACACTGTTTTATCCACTTATAATCCGCTTGTTACAGGAAAATTGAAACTGAAAACGGGAAACTAACCTTTAGAAAATTTAAATTTCGTTATCTCTATATTGAATCAATTCGGACTTAATCTTATAAAAAAAGATATATTCCTTCTTCAGTAGAAATTTCGATGGGATATAAATAAAATACTCACGTATGATCATGGAAAAAGCACGAGCTAAAAACATAACTACACTTGAGTACATCATTTATATCTAAAAATAAAAATTTTTGGTCAGCCTCAGAAAACAACGTCCAGACCTTTCGCCGCTACAAATTGTAATGGTTACCAGTCCTCCTGTAGCAAGCATCGAGTTTACTACTAAGCAATATAGGATGAAGTCCCTTACTCTACAGCAAAGGAATTCATCAGGAAGCGTGGGCAGTATATTTAAAAAAAACCGTACGGTTGCAATATACATCATATAATTAAGGGCAAGAGGGTTATTCTAGAGCCAAATACACTGTTTTATCCACTTATAATCGCTTGTTACAGGAAAATTGAAACTGAAAACGGGCAACTAACCTTTAGAAAATTTAAATTTCGTTATCTCTATATTGAATCAATTTCGGACTTAATCTTATAAAAAAAGATATATTCCTTCTTCAGTAGAAATTTCGATGGGATATAAATAAAATACTCACGTATGATCATGGAAAAAGCACGAGCTAAAAACATAACTACACTTGAGTACATCATTTATATCTAAAAATAAAAATTCTTTGGTCAGCCTCAGAAAACAACGTCCAGACCTTTCGCCGCTACAATTGTAATGGTTACCAGTCCTCCTGTAGCAAGCATCGAGTTACTACTAAGCAATATAGGATGAAGTCCCTTACTCTACAGCAAAGGAATTCATCAGGAAGCGTGGGCAGTATATTTAAAAAAACCGTTACGGTTGCAATATACATCATATAATTAAGGGCTAAAGAGGGTTATTCTAGAGCCAAATACACTGTTTTATCCACTTATAATCCGCTTGTTACAGGAAAATTGAAACTGAAAACGGGCAACTATATGTATATATATATATATATATATATATATATATATATATATATATATATATATAATATATAAATATATAATATATATATAATATATATATTTATAGAAGGAGCTTCTACAGGACTAGAGCTGTTTCATTCAAAAGAAATCATCGAATGAAACAGTTCTAGTCCTGTAGAAGCTCCTTCTATAAAATAAATAATTTACTCTGCTATGTATTGAGTACCTTATTTACTGTGGTTAAACCCGACTCAACCCGGGACCTAATATATATATATATATATATATATATATATATATAGCATATAACTGTATGTGTTTGTGAGTGTATATGTATATTTAAATACATTGATATATATATATATATATATATATATATATATATGTATATATATACGATGGGCTTCTTTCAGTTTCGGTCTACCAAATCCACTCACTAGACTTTGGTGAATCTGAGGCTATAGGAGAAGATGAGAAAAACAAAATATCTAGTCAAGATGAACAGAGGGAATGCTTCAACGGATCATCTGGCTGTAAGTATCAATTTACTGATTGATAAAATCATAATTGGAGACGGTAGCAGGAGAACAAAATACTAGATTAATTGAATACCAAATGACTTTTGAATCTATCCTCCAACACGTGGATCATAGAAAGATCATCTACGAGTAAAGTGACATTATTAATATATAATAATATAAATAATATATAAATATATGCATATATACATACATATATGTACATACCTACATATATATGTATATATACATATATACAAGGCGGCGAGCTGGTAGAAACGTTAGCACGCCGGGCGAAATTCGTAGCCGTATTTCGTCTGTCGTTACGTTCCGAGTTCAAATTCCGCCGAGGTCGACTTTGCCTTTCATCCTTTCGGGGTCGATAAATTAAGTACCAGTTACGCACTGTGGTCGATGTAGTCGACTTAATCCCTTTGTCTGTCCTTGTTTGTCTCCTCTGTGTTTAGCCCCTTGTGGGTAGTAAAGAAATATATATGTATATATACATGCATATATGGGTACAGGACATTAAAAAAAAAACGTTGAACACAATGAGAAACGAAAACATAAAAACAAAAACATAGAAACGACCTTTTTTTTTCAAACAACGACAAAAACCCAGAGAAACGAGACATGCAACATAAAGAATATTCCCCTTCTTCAGTTGTCCCTGTTTCATGGACTCCGCGTTCGAAGGCAATATATATATATAAAACATATCGTAAATAAATGATAAATAATGTAACTGCAAACTAAAGAGGGAATTATAAATAGCTTCCATCTAGACATTCCCTCTTTACACTCGTTTTCAACCTGATATTAGCGCGCTTAACCAAAATATTAAACCAGATTCGACTCAGATAACTTCAACTTCTACTTCACAGACGATAAAGAAGTAAAAACACAGCAGCAGAAAGGACACGAGTTTAATAAAAGAAGTCATCGAAATTCAAGTTAGAAAACTGCAACCTGAAAGAGAAGGGAAAGGAATTAAAACCAAGAGTCAGAGATAGAGAAAGAGAATTACCAGAAGTAAATCCAACATACACTTACATATATTAAAGAGTTGATTTACTAAAAAAAGAACAACATACACAAAAATGAAATGAAATATTAGGAAGGAATATTATAGAAACATTAATGTAATACTAGTAATAGTGTTAAATGCTAAATATTAACTAATAAATATTAATACTCCAGCAGTATTTCTAATAATAAGTTATAGTTATACCGTCAAATTAGCAACACTAAACGTCAATGAAGTAATTACTGAATTAGTCGGCAGTTTGGTTAAGATATATTAAATTAATCAACGCCTGATAGACCGTCGGTTATGACAACGCGCGTTTCGGTTGATCCGATCAACGGAACAACCTACTCGAGAAATTAAGGTGCAAGTGGTTGAATACTCCACAAACACGCATGCCCTTAACGTAGCTCTCAGCGAGATTCGGCGTCATACAGAGTATGACAAAGCTGGCCCATTTTTATAAGCTGAGTGGAACTAGAACAACGTGAAATAAAGTGTCTTGTTCAAAGATACAACGTGCCGCCGAGAATCGTACTTCCGACCTTACGATCGTGAGCCGAATACCCTATTGTACTGGTGTATATTTTATAGAAAACAGGTGGCTGGTAGGCAACGTCAATAGCGGTGGGATTTATCTCAGAAGTAAAGAGATGCAGTTTAATACAGCAAAGAATTTGATCATCCTTCTGCTGATAGACTTAAACTGCGTGTTAAAAAATCTTACCCTTATTAGAGTTTACGAGATACGTATATTTTGTTATTCCACGCCTTCTATATTTCTTGAGCATGTATGTATGTATGTGCATGTATGTTCATACATATATTCATATGGAGGTTTGTATATGCACATACATATAGCTATACATATGTATGTATGTATGTTCATACATATATTCATATGGAGGTTTGTATATGCACATACATATAGCTATACATATGTATGTATGTATGTATGTATGTATGTATGTATGTATGTATGAATGTATGTATGTATGTATGTATGTATGTATGTATGTGCATGTATGTTCATACATATATTCATATGGAGGTATGTATATGCACATACATATAGCTATACATATGTATGTATGTATGTATGTATGTATGTATGTATGTATGTATGTATGAATGTATGTATGAATGTATGTATGTATGTATGTATGTATGTGCATGTATGTTCATACATATATTCATATGGAGGTATGTATATGCACATACATATAGCTATACATATGTATGTATGTATGTATGTATGTATGTATGAATGTATGTATGTATGTATGTATGTATGTATGTATGTATGTATGTATGTATGTATGTATGTATGTATGTATGTATGTATGTATGAATGTATGTATGAATGTATGTATGTATATATGTATGTATGTATGTATATATGTATGTATGTATGTATGTATACAGAGATACTGATAGAGAAAGAGAGAGAGAGAGAGAGAGAGAGAGAAAGAGGGAAAAAGAGAGAAAGTGAGCGAGAGGTGAGGGCTGTGTGGGGTAGAGCAGTGTTCCTATTTCTATGTCTATGTCTATTTATCTAAACGTTTCTGTACAACATGTATGCATGTTGGTATGTGCGTGTTTACTTACGCATGTTTAGCATTTCTTTGTTTACGTGAACACGCACACACACACACACACACACACACACACTTATCAATCTATAAGGTAGCGTTCGTTTCTAGAGTGCATTAGCTCGGACTAATTTCTAGATTTGTCCAACTGTTGTACTGACTAGTAGTATATCGCTATCTTGCCAGATATGTCCTGCAACAGTCGGTCAAAAGACTGCCCTCCAAATTCTGCAGACATCTTGTCTACAACAAGAAAACTACTTCAGATTAAACCCCTCCCTCTCTCACTCATATATATATATATATGTATTATGTATGTATGTATGTATGTATATTGGCAAACCAAAATCACCATTTCTGTGCTATTTTCTCTTTCGAAAACATGCAGAAAAAAATATGATTAAAAATACATAGTTCAAATCAAAGTGTGACATATAAATAAACTTAATTTGACTTGCCTTTATCTCTGTCTTGTTGATATAACTGATACGGTTGAGAATAAAAACCCAGCTCTTAACCCGCTTCCAACCACACTGTAGAACTGAGGGCAATAATACTTTGGATTATTATTGGAAGCAAAACTTCTAATCCCGGTGCAAAAAGTAATTAGCCACTCAATAATTAGGGAGCTGTTTTTGCGTAGTGGCTCATCGATCTCCTAAAAATAACAGCTAATTATCTCTTTTTCTCTTTTTTTTACTCGTTTTACTTGTTTCAGTCATTTGACTGCGGCCATGCTGGAGCACCGCCTTTAGTCGAGCAACACGATCCCGGGACTTATTCTTTGTAAGCCCAGTACTTACTCTATCGGTCTCTTTTGCCGAACCGCTAAGTGACGGGGACGTAAACACACCAGCATCGGTTGTCAAGCAATGCTAGGGGAACAAACACAGACACACAAACATATTCACACACACTTATATATATATTATACATATATACGACAGGCTTCTTTCAGTTTCCGTCTACCAAATCCACTCACAAGGCATTGGTCGGCCCAGGGCTATAGCAGAAGACACTTGCCCAAGATGCCACGCAGTGGGACTGAACCCGGAACCATGTGGTTGGTTAGCAAAATCAGAATATAATCTCTTTAAATTTGAAGGAGATACTATGGAAAATAGGTTTCTTGCTGCAATATACCTTCGTTGAAAAATTTGCGGCAGAGTCACGGCTTGAATGTATTTGATCATAGAGCTGCTGAATCAGAGATCAGACCTGGCCTGGGGTTAAATAATAATAAAAGTAAGAACGACATATTTGACCACGACTGAATTAAAGTCAAACAACAAAACAGGAACAAGAAGAACAACAACAACAACGCTAAGAAGCCAATAATAATCATGCCTAAGGTGGCGAGCTGGCAGAATCGTTAGCACACCGGGCGAAATACTTAACGGCATTTCGTCTGCTGCTACGTTCTGAGTTCAAATTCCACCGAGGTCGACTTTGCCTTTCATCCTTTCGGGGTCGATTAAATAAGTACCAGTTACGCACTGGGGTCGATATAATCGACTTAATCCGTTTGTCTGTCGTTGTTTGTCCCCTCTGTGTGTAGCCCCTTGTGGGAAGTAAAGAAATAAGAAACGTTAGCATGTCGGGCGAAATGCTTAGCGTATTTCGTCTGTCTTTACGTTCTGAGTTCAAATTCCGCTGAGGTCGACTTTGCCTTCATCCTTTCGGGGTCGATAAATTAAGTACCAGTTGCGTACTGGGGTGGATTTAATCGACCGGCCCCTCCCCCCAAATTTCAGGCCTTGAGCCTAGAGTAGAAAAGAATAATAATCATGCTTCAAAGAAACTTCTTGATTATACGACAAACCTTTACACAATACTTTGACCGGCCTTATAGAACTCAAATATTCTACCTGTTTCATGCTCAGACTTACCAGGTACAGACTCTCACACCTATCCTACAATGTCATTCTAAAAAGTAAACAATTGCATCCTCGAAATCTTCAAGCCTCGTGATAATGCATGATTAATTCAAAACAAACAGAATACATAAGCATTACATTTGACAGAGTGCTGTGAATGTTAAAGAGTTGAATTAGTCAAGAATAAACTAGTATTATATTCAGGAAAACTTCATGCAATGTAATAAAATAAAAAAAACAAGAATACGGTTCTTACTTTGTACATTGGTTTGAAATTTTGGTACTAGGCCTGTCAGCTGGCACTTATTTTATCGACTCTGAAAGAATGAAAGGCAAAGTCAACCACGGTGGACTCTATACATTGATGGTTAAGGAAACTTATAAGAACAGCTCTCAAGACATAATCAAAAGCTGGGCCAAACCGGCCTCTCTCCTTTACTGTAGCGTAGCTACGGTAGGTGGGTTTGCGAAAAGTCGATTCCCTCTTGTGTGACCTTGTATCTCTCCAGCTATTACCTGGAATTGAAGTCGGAATCTTGGGGTTAATACCCCGCGCTCTTAACCACTACGCCACGGGCATGTAGCGTAGTGGTTAAGAGCGCGGGCTACTAACTCCAAGATTCCGACTTCAAAACCAGGAAGTGACCTGAATAATAATAATAATAATAATAACAACAACAACATCGAAAATACCTTAGGAATAAGAACCCAGGTTCGAAATTTCCCCAAGACACCTGATTAAGGCTGGCGAGTATATCAGCCGAAACGTTGATGAGAACAAATATCCGTCAAATGTAAATAATGTGAATAATGAAAATAATGAACACCATCTCCTATTTAAAAGACGTTAGAAATATTTGTGGAGATAGATCAATTTGTTCGTAGTCTTCATTTTCTTCGTTTCAAATTTAAGGATTTCCTTGTATTTATCAAACTTTTACAGGAAATTTGTGGTGATGACAATTATATTTAATAAAAATCTTATTTTTTGTTTATCTTTTACTGTCTACATGTTTCAGTCATTGGACTGTGGCCACTTTAGAGCAGTGTTTTGAAGGATGTTGTCGAACAAGTCTATCCTAGAGCAGAGTTTCCAAAGTTTGTTATTTATTCTAACGTCACCTGTACCAAACTGCTAGTTTACGGTGATGTCAACAAACCAGCACCGGTCGTCAAGCGATGGTGGGATGACAAATACAAGCACAAAGACACACACAACACACACACACATATATATATACACGCATACATACACACATATGTATATGTATACACACACATATATACAAACACACACATATATGTACACACACACACACACACACACACACACACATATATATGCATGAGATGGACTTCCACGGAGAGTCCGGCAACCAAATTCACTCACAAGGCATTGGTAGGCCCCGGGACTATAGTAGAAGACACTTGCTCAAGGAAACACCACGTGTGACTGAACCCGAAACCACATGGTTGCAAAGCGAGGCTCTTAACCGGACAGTCATACCTTAGCCGTTTTTTTTTTAAATTTTAATCAGGATAAACGGGTCGTGTTCATGGCTCTTCATGAAGTTTTGTTTTAAACTGATAGCAAGGAGGAAAGAATGTATCCTCAAAGTGGAAGATATTGGTTCGAATGCTTGTAGTGAGTGGGTAAGTCTAACTCTGCTAAAAGACACTCCATGTGGTAAAGGGTGGAGATAAAGCGGGCAACGGATCGAGTTTACTGTACAAATAGACCAGAATAGGATTTGAACTCAGAATGCAAAGAACGGCAATAAATATCGCAAGGTCTGGCGTTCTTTCAGGTCTGCCAATCTAGCACTCAGCATTGTTTTTTTTGTTTTTTTTTAAAATCTGTATTATGGAAAATGTGAGAACTGAATGAAAGTAGAAAGCATTTACATTTGTAGAAACATTTTTACTGACTGCTAAGGGGCAACTTATTTATTTTCGGAAACACAAGAGTATATTGTAGATGACTAGGTAGGGAGAAGAAAATAAACTTCTTAGAAATCCCAATATTGATATAAGTGTTGCGTAAATAAGTAAATAGTGAAACAGTTGTGGAGACAGGTTTCTATATAGATCCGCTAGTTTTTTTTTTTTAATAACAATATCTTCTACGAAAGGAAACAGAAAAAAAAATAGAACTATAGAGGGAGCAGTGTGAAAGCATGCAAAATAGTGAGTTGGTTCTGTTATATAACAAATGTCAGTCATATATGTTGGTGGTCTGTTATGTTTGCATGTCTGTATATTTACCATTAACATTTGTGCTGCCTACAGTTGGTGACCTTACCGTGCACTTGTTGCGACGAGTGTCACAGTTTCTGTTAACTACTAATTGTATAGTTAGGTTGTCATTGAGCCGGTGATTAACTCTGTGACGCGTGGCACGATTCGAACGAGTTATCTGGTTCACTTCAACTTGACATAGCCATTTAAGCACGTTCATTACCGCACTACACATTTAAATACCAATTTTATCCAATGCAAATAAAATATACTGACATTTATCCGTTTGTTGTTATCTCTCAGAATATTCCAATATCAACATGATTGGTAAATTAAATAATTAACTTCGTTATCAGTAAAATACTCTCGGACTTTCTAAAAAACATTGTCTGCCAAAACAACCTATTCCACAATACTTCTGATTTCTTGAGCAACATTTGGAATTACAGCTTGTTTGGCTTGCCTGGCCTGTCACACAGATTTTTCGCCTAGAGTTCCTTTAACCAAGACATTTTGATTTGTTAATTATCAACAGTCTCGTATTTGATCTATTGGCACTCACCTAGTCAATTGATAACCGGTATGCGCGGATTGTTGATGGGCAATTAAAGTCGACTGCATAAGATCAAATATTCCAGACGTCTTATGCACTCTAAAGATAATGACAGCCAGTTTATTACTGAATAATTTTATTTTTTGTACACCCAAGATGGAACATAAAGACAAACTATTAGTCGGACAGAAATAACGAATAAACTAATGGAAACTAATAAAATCCTACAATATTTCACAAATCCCTGCAGTAATGACGCAAAAAGAACAACAGCGCCCACAACAACAATAATAATCCTTTCTGCTATAGGCACACGGCTAGAAATTTTGTAGGAGGACCTAGCCAGTAACATCGACCACAGCACTCAACTCGTATACACTTCATTGATCGCGAAAGGATGAAAGACCAAGTCGAACTCAGCGGAATTTGAACCCAGTACGTAAAGACGGACGTAATGCTGCTAAGCATTTTGCCCGATGTGCTAACGATTCTGTCAACTCAACGCATAAATAAATAAATAAATAAATAAATAGGTGCAGGAGTGGCTGTGTATTAAGTAGCTTGCATACCAACCACATGGTTCCGGGTTCAGTCCCACTGCATGGCACCTTGGGCAAGTGTCTTCTACTATAGCCTCTGGCCGACCAAAGCCTGTGAGTGGATTTGGTAGAGAGAAACTGAAAGAAGCCCGTCGTATATATGTATATATATGTGTGTATGTGTGTGTGTGTGTGTTTGTGTGTCTGTGCCCCCCACCACCACCACCACAACATCGCTTGACAACCGATGGTGGTGTGTTTACGTCCCCGTAACTTAGCGGTTCGGCAAAAGAAAGCACTAGAATAAGTACTAGGCTTTAAAAAAAATAAGTCCTGGGGTCGATTTGCTGGACTAAAGGCGGTGCTCCAGCATGGCCGCAGTCAAATGACTGAAACAAGTAAAAGAGTAAAGAGTAACTAAATAGATAAATAGATGAACCATCTAATAAGAAATGGTAGCTACAACAAAATTATGAAATAAACTATAAAAATATTCATTTTATTGTTTCTCAATTTATTGCTTATTCCATTTTCATTAAAGGCATTAGGACCATCTTGCGACGGATCGATTGTAGTTTTCTTCTTGACAGTGAAATAAACTTTATGGATTAAATAGAATGGATTGAAGTGTATCATGTAATAGTGATATAGTTATTTAATTTGAATCAAGTAACTTGTTTCAGTTATATACTCTTTAATATTAGTTTCAAATAAGTCGGTGAGCTGGCAAAAACGTTAGCACGCCGGACGAAATGCGTAGCCGTATTTCGTCTGCCGTTACGTTCTGAATTCAAATTCCGCCGAGGTTGACTTTACCTTTCATCCTTTCGACCCCAGTGCGTAACTGGTACTTATTTAAATCGACCCCGAAAGGATGAAAGGTAAAGTCGATCTCGGAGGAATTTGAACTTAGAAGGTAACGGCAAACTAAATACCTATTTCTTTAATACCCACAAGGGGCTAAGCATAGAGGGGACACACAAGGACAGACAAACGGATTAAGTCGATTACATCGACCCCAGTGCGTAACTGGTACTTATTTAATCGACCCCGAAAGGATGAAAGGCAAAGTCGACCTCGGCGGAATTTGAACTCAGAGCGTTGCGGCAAACGAAATACAGCTAAGTATTTTGCCCGGCGTGCTAACGATTCTACCAGCTCGCCGCCCTGTTATATATTACTCTTGTCGTGGTTTCACATTTTGACACAAGGATTACAATTTCGAGGGCAGAGATAAGTCGATTATAACAACCCCAGTGCTCAATTGGTACTTATTTTATCGAACTCGAAATGATGAAAGGCAAAGTCGACTTGAGAGGAATTTGAACGCAAATCGCAAAGACGGACGAAATGCCACTAAGCATTTTGTTATTCGCGCTAACGATTCTACCTGCTAACCGTCTTATATATTAGTCTTATATTGGTTCCAAATGTTGATAAAGTCTTGCAATTTCCAGTGGGGGGAAAGTCGATTGCCTCAACCCCAGTGCTCAACTGGTACTTATTTTATCGATCCCGAAATGATGAAAGGTAAAGTCGACTTCAGTGGGACTTGAACTCAGAACGAAAAGAGGGATGAAATGCTACTAAACATTTTGCCCGGTGCTCTAACCATTCTTCCAGCTCACCGCTCTTATATATACTCTTATATTTATAGACAGAGTTGAGGCGCAATGGCCCAATGGTTAGGGCAGCGGTCGGAGGATCGCGGTTTCGATTCCCAGACCGGGCGTTGTGTGTATGTTTATTGAGCGAAAATACATAAAGCTCCACGAGGCTCCGGCGGGGAGTGGTGGCGACCCCTGTTGTACTCTTTCGCCCCAACTTTCTCTCACTCTTTCTTCCTGTTTCTTGAGTAACGCTGCGATAGACTGGCGTCCAGTCCAGCTAGGGGAAACACATACACCACAGAAACCGGGAAACCGGGCCCATGAGCCTGGCTAGGCTTGAAAAGGGCGCATAAAAAACAATTATAGACAGAAGCCGTAATTTCAATTTTTTTCACCCCTAAAGTGAGTCTCTTCGGTACGAAGTAATTAATGGTCTACAAGAGTTTTCTTGCTAAATGAAATATAAAAAGGAAGCGAATTTAAGTGATGCGAAACCACCAACGATTAACAAGTCGTCAAGCTGGTTATGAAGTAAAAGGTTAAAAACAAAAAATTAATAAACAACGAAAACGTTGTTAGTTAATGTTGACAAGACAGCTGTTTATTCTAAGAAAAATAAATTAGAAAAACAGCAAATGCATTCACGAAATCATTATTGATACTAAGTTGCAAAACCTAACTTAAAAAGTTTTAATTGCCGACTGGAAGCATAACGTGCCTGTCGATATAACGTCCATTCACGTATCCATTTAAGCTATATATATATATATATATATATATACATGTACATGCATACATAATATACATATTATTATTATTTCTGTTGTTGTTGTTATTATTATTATTATTATGAACACTGAACATTATAGTAGAGCAGCGTATGGTTTACTTATAAGTAATGTTTACGTGCATATAGATGCATAAGTATATATATATATAGTGTATATATATATATATATATATATACTAACAATATATATATATACATATTTAATATATATATATATATATATATACAACACACATATATATATACATATTTATATATATATATATATATATATATATAAACATATACATATATATAAACGAAGTATATATGATATATAACATGAGAAATTGCGTACATATAAGTATTGTATATATATATATATATATATATATATATATATATATATATATGATAAATTAATAAATAAATAAAACATATGCATATATACATACATATATGTACCTACCTCTACATGTATATATACATGCATATATATATATACATAGAAACCCATATTTATACACACATATAAAATACACAAACACGCACACATACACATCCGCAAAAAATACTCAGATTTGCGCACACATATACCTATTTTATAGATAATTACATATATACATCATCTACACACAATACTCACCCACACCGCCAAAAACAAACAAAAAAAAGAGACAAAAACAAAATCACATTGAAGTAATAATAAATAGCAATAATAAGGAAATGACGTTTCATTAGTCGGTTAGGTTGGCTGCCCTCCCCTTGCTTCCTACATTCACCGCCATCAGCGCTGCCATCAGCGCCGCCGCCATCGCCGCCTCGCAAGATAAGCGCAGCGTATCTTGCAACATGTATGTTTGTAGATGAATGGTAAGAACGACAAGCTAGATTTATGATGAACCGTAGCTTGACTAGGGTTTGAAATAGGCTAGTGAATTATGGCTATCGGTTGAAGGCTCTGATAGGAGAGCCGATAAAACTGCTAGTCAGTAAACAGACATAATTTCCCCCTTCAAAATATGCTGTAGAAAATGATAAAAGAAAAAAAAGGGAATGGACGAATGAATGAATGAATAAATAGATAAATAAATAAAGGGGGCAGCGACTGTAGGAAGTTTATTTATTTGGATGTATGTAACAGGTATCTGCCTATACATATGTATGTTTGCAAGCATGTACGTATGTATGCATGCGTGTGTCGTTGGGAAGATGTGTGTGTGTGTGTGTGTTTTTGTATATATACGCAAAATGAGAGTGTATATGTGTGCACATGTAGGTGTGTTTGTGCAAATATATAAGTAAACGCACATGAATATGTGTAGATATGAAAATATATTATTTATATGAATGACACAGACGCCGTGCGTATATGTATGTATGTATGTATGTATGTATGTATGTATGTATGTATGTAAGTATGTATGTATGTATGTATTTTTTGTCTATACTTTTAAAATATGAACGTATATGCATATATATATATATATATATATGTGTGTGTGTGTGTGTGTGTGTGTGTGTGTGTGAGTATGTATATGCATTTATATGTATATACATATGTATACATGCATACATATATACATGCATATATGTATATACATATATATATAAGTGTTTGTGTGTATATATATATATATACACCTACTTACTCCACCCCACACAGATATTTATATAATACGATAAGTTCTTTCTCAAAGGTTTGTGACATTCTCCTTTTTTAAATATTTAAAAAACTTAATCTTTCTTTACATATTGTAACTTCTAAGATTCAGTCCTGGGACTGCAGCCATGCTGGGGCAGTACCATTTACTTTGCTACGCTTTCACTAAACCAACTCTGAAGTGTGACATTTGGCGGATGAGGGAGTTTAATGTTGCAGCTCTCATCTGTGTTTCTTGCCTTGAGGAGAGTTCATCAGGAACTCTTAATAGAAGGAGGTTCAGTTTTGTTTTGAAGAAACCTACATCCATATATTGCAGATCTTTGTGGAAAGATATTGAAGAGCTGTGGGCCTTCGAAGGCGAAGCTGTTGCAGTATCTGGTTCTGTACCCTGATAGCATTCTTGGGGCTTTTGGCTCTATGCAGTGGCGCCCCGTCCTGCTGTTTATGTAACCAGCAATGCCAAAGTTTAGAACAAGTTTTTCTAGGATTTTCCAGATGTATATTACTTAATATCTTTCCCACCTTCGTTCCAGGGCGTGGAGTCTTAACTCTTTCAACCTCTCCCAGTCGCTGATATATATATATATATATATATAGTAAAAGCAATTAAGATTCAAGTCAGTTCTAATGAATTCACTTGAATGCGGTACTTAACTTAGATGCACCAGAAATATATGGTATTAACCATACAATAATGTGGGGTGATTATAAACGAGAAAAAAGCAACAAGAATGGATTAGTTTTTTAGTACAATTGTTTCATACAAAGACAGGCTTTATTAAAAGCTGCAAATATTGCAGCAAATACACTTGTATTTGCTGCAATATTTGCAGCTTTTAATAAAGCCTGTCTTTGTATGAAACAAGTGTACTAAAAAACTAATCCATTCTTGTTGCTTTTTTCTCGTATATATATATATATATATATATATATATATCTATATATATATATATTTATTTATATTTATATAAGTATGTATGTATGTATGTATCTGTCTATCTGTCTATCTATCTATCTATCTATCTATCTATTTATCTATCTGTCTATCTCTCTCTCTCTCTCTCTCTCTCTCTCTATATATATATATATATATATATATATATATACAAATTGAGATAGGGGTTGTAAGTGCAACCCTCTATGGGATAGCGTATATCCAATATACTGCTAGTGAAGTACCCAACAAAGTTAATACATAAATGTTAATGATTGCGATGCAATCAATTCATTTACTGTATTATATGGGCAAAGGTAAAATGATTTACCACAAATTACTAATACAAGATAAGAAAATGGAGAAATACATCTAAATCAAATATCAATTACCAATATATATATATATATATATATATATATATATATAGTTGAAACTTACAGAAAAACAAAAGACGATGACATGTGTATAAACAACAAGCGGGTGTATTAGTTTATCGCTCGGGATGGTGAGAAAGTATTTTACGATTCGAGCGAACGCACTTCAACAGAAAGTAACACGAGGAGAAAAAACCCCAGAGAATATATGTATATATATAAAAAAATATTTGTAATATTATTACAAATTTGGGATTTTACCAATAAAACCGCAACTCCTATTTCAGTACAACCTGATTTTCTTGAATACACGAAGAAAGTTATATCCAATAAAATGATAAAATAATATAAGCATTTTAAAACCTACTATAAAGTACAATAAAATTATTTTTTTAATTATTTAAAAAATTATTTGAAAAATATATATACCTTACCTGTTATTAGTCTGTGGGGAAAGAAGATATTTTTAATCAACGCTACACGTGTTTCTGCACCGGTGGTGTGTTTATCCAGGCTATGCCTAATACATAAATCCACCAGTGCGTCCTCAGGCTATTTTTCTTATTGTTATTATTATCAACGGATCAAAGTTAAAACTACATATTCTAAGACATATCAAATAGAAAAATAAGAATATAAATATAAATATAATAAAAAATTATATAACTTACTAATATGTTTTTAAAAATTACAAAATTTAAAAAATTAAAAATTAATAAAAATTAATAAAATTAAACACTAAAATTACTAAACCAATATATATAGAAAATGCTAAATATAAAGAAATCCTTAACGGCTATATCATAAGCACATCAAATTCCACCACCTTTCTATATAAACATTATGGGGATTAATAATTTATTGTAAGATTTAACCCTACCTATACAAGTATAAATTACCATTTTTATGTTAAAAGGAAGTTAATAATATTTAAAAAGTAAAAGCCGCTATATACGTTATAAGTTTATTAAATAAAATTAGTAAATGAATCTAGTAACCAAAATTAACAAAGGAAGAATACTTCCTGTGCAAATGGCTGCTCCTCTATCGTGCGCTAAGTGTTATGGGAATAACATAAATAAAATGAATTTTATTTATATTGAAATATCTTCTTTCCCCACAGGCTAATAACAGGTAAGGTATATATATTTTTTCAAATATTAAAAAAAAACATCTAGCAAGGTTTCGTTACTCCAGACTGATGAAGAGCAATAACTCTGGATCCAGTGACTAGATGCTGGCTTTGTTGGGTGGAGGTGCTTATCTCCCCTATCAAGTTGGCAACATGCCATCACTTTATCGTGCTGTTACTCATAACTCTCTCAGTGAGATTTAGAAATGTAACGTTTCTATTTTTGTAAATCAGTGAATGTATTTCACTTGAAATTATATAAATTTTCAACAGCGGATTAGTAGCGGCATCTAAGCAAAGAGAAGCTACTCCAGACTGATGAAGAGCAATAACCCTGAAACTGATCACAGGATGCTGACTTTATTGGGCGGAGGTGCTTAACTCCCCTGTTTGAAGAGTAAAGGATACAGAACGCTTGTGTCGCGTAGCTAACTAAAAACTGTGTTTCTTGGGGCTAAATAACAGTAACATTCTTCCCCTTCCCTGGGACTGCCACGTACACATCTTAACTGAGTGAGTGGAACAGATAAAATCCAGGTCACATATGTTTCCAGGCTAGCAGCTCCTCTGGTGTAATAATTACTCAACAAGGGGGTACTCAGCTAGCTACTCTAACCGAAAATACCTTGATAGTATGAAAGTTACATCGACCACATTACTCACCAATTTTTCAGTTTGGTCCTTATTTTACTGGTGACTTATTTTACTGCCGAACTGCACATGGTTGTCAAGTGGTAAGGATACACACAAACACGCATATAAACACCACACACACACACACACATGTACATATATTATATGTGTACATGAGTAAGTTTATTAGTCTTCGTTGTTTCACCAATATACATACGCTATGAGTTCAAATCCTGGGGTATTCTGCCCGGTTAATTGACTTAATCTGTCATTCAGTTTGAACCCCTCTATTCGGAAGGTAACTTGGTAACCTTTAGCGGAGTTAACAATGCTGTAAGCATTTGGGCTATGTCTCCTTCTTGAGGGTGTCTTTCTCTCTCTCGCATATCACAGAGCCCCACTAATGTACCATGGGCCTGCAGCCTTTTCTCTTGAGCGAAAGATTACAAAAAGTCTAACGGCTTGTATTTGTTGTACATCTTTGCGTACAGACTCGTTTATATTGTATGCACTTACGTCCACACACGAATACAGATGCATATTAATGCACACACCACGAACTCATTCACGTACCCACATTAACGTGCGCATATACACACATTCACGCAATCACACACACACACGCACCGCATATGTATCCATTTACGTATATACCCACATATTAATATTTACATTAACACTGGCCTTGTGCCAAAATTTGAAATCAATATTTATATTAACACATATGTACAGACGGTCACTCAAACATACACACATTAACACATAAGCACATGCATTCATTCATAGTTATACACACACGTGTTCATTCATACAGACAGATATACATATGTATATATATATACATACATATTCAATTGCTTGCGAAATTGCATACAGATATGTATATTCAACTGTATATGCTTGCACTTAAATTCATATATAGTTATATAGAAAAAAAAATATATATATATACATGTGTGTGTGTACTTGTATGTGAATATAAATGGATACATATCTATTGAAATAGCTATATTTATGGCCGACATACGTGCAAACACATATATTTCTATACGTATGTATAAGTATGCATTTATCAATTTAAGTATGTATGTGTACACACATATATATATATGTGCACGTTATATGTATGTATATATCTATAGATATATATGTGTGTATATATATATACATGTGAGTATGCATATAAATATATATATATATATATATATATATATATATATATATATATATATATATATATATATATATTTATATGCATATACACATCCATTCATCTTTGTTGTACGTTTGTGACAATAAACGATATTTGATGTCAAGCGTTAAATCAAAGAAACCACGTGACTAAAATTAAGAGAAGAAGCAAAATGAGTGTCGAATATCAAATGGTCTTTGAAATTTAGAAAGAACCCAGGATAAATAAGGGGGAAAAGGGTATAGAAAATGGCATGGAAAGACGAGGGAATGTGCCATTCAGTAGGATATTAAGAACTGGAAGATGTGAGGCTGAAACATGAGAGAGGGGAACGAAAATAAAAAAAGAAGACTGGGACTAATAGGATGAATAATGAAAAGAAAAATGGCGACTGCAAGTAGAACAAAATGCAAACAACAGAAACGTACGGTGAGCAGTTTAGATTGGTAGTCTGATATGTAGACAGACAGATTAACAGACGGACAGACAGACAAACAGACAGATAGATAGGTAGTTAGCTACCTAGATAGCTAGCTAGATAGATAGATAGCTAGACAGATAGATATGTTTCTTTATTAGCCAAACAGGGCTGAACACAGACGGGACAAGTTACAAAGTAGAGCCTTTCTTTTGGGGGAGAAAAAAGTGGGGTAGGTTTTCGATCAAAAGGATTCGTAAAAAGGAAGAAAAAAACCGATCAATAGGGATCGTGTATCATAGAAATGTCTTGATGTAAAGTGTAAAGGGGGAAGCAGATAAGGTTTATCCGTGGAAAGAAAACCCTACGGAAAAGACCACGGTAACCTCGGTCAATAATGTCACATGTTAACACATTTATTTGCAAGTAAGTAACCCTCTGTTTTAAATTTTTCCGGGTTCATAGGATCTTAGCTACATAGATAGCTAGACAGATAGGGTTGTGTGTGTATGGGTGTACACGTACAACACACACACATGTACACACAAATACACACTCACATTCACACACACATAGTATTTGTATAGAAAATAAAGGAAGACACGCAAGATTGTTTATAAGATATTTACGCACGTTTCAATAACATAAGGTGATAATTAATTGCATTACCTAAACTATACAATCTTCAGATGTTCAACATATCTATGTCATCTATCTATCTATCTATCTATCTATCTATCTATCTATCTATCTATCTATCTATCTATCTATCTATATATATATATATATATATATATATAATATATATATATATATATATATATATATATATATATATATATTTATACACACATATACATATATATACATGCATAAACTTGTAAGCGCGCGTGTGTCTGTATATACGTATATATGTATATATACACACACACACATATATATATATATATATATATATATATACACGCATATATATACATACATGCATATATTTATGTATTGAGAAAGAAAAAGGGACAAAGAAGGATAGAGAAAAGTAGTAGATATGAGACAAAGATAGAGAGAGAGAGAGAGAAAAAAATGGGAAAACGAAAGAAACAACAGAGATATATTATATCCCCAAAAAGATGGTTTTTCAATACTTAACAAGGCAATGCTACAGCATGGTCGTGACCCGTTGCCTAAAACCAGTTCAAGCTCAGAAGAATAAAATGAAAAACAAAAAAAAGTTAAACATAAATAATGTAATAAAAACTTAAAATTACAATGAACATTCAGTTGTTTGGGAATAAACGAACAGAAGCAAGACTGTAAGACTTTGTACACGTGACTTAAACTGGATGTAAGCATAACGATATCAATAACAGGGGGCGCTGAGAGCATTTGTTTGTCTACTTGAGTTTGAGCGCTCTATCTCTTCTCTCCGCCCTCCATTTTCTTTCTCTCTCTCTCTCTGTGCTTGCCTTACTATTTTAGTCTATTTTGGTCTCCTCCCCACCGCTCTCTCTCTCTGTATTTGTCTCTAGTTTGATGTCAGCCTATATCTGCATCTCTCTCTCTTTCTCTCTTTTGGTGCAAAAGAAAATAGTTTTAAACAATGACACCAGTGATTTGAATAATTGAAATTGTAGTGTAGTTTGGAACAGTAGCTTTGTGTAATAAACATTTGCTGTTTCCAATTTCATTGTCTCTCAACGGTTGCAGGTTTTATTTTCGTACAAAGTTTGATAAGAGCTCCATTAAAACTTTCTATGCGCTACTAAGGAAGATGCAGATTTAGTTTCCTTACGAACAAAGTTGAATGCAGAAAGAAAAAGAAATTGAGATTGAGATTTAGTCCGTATTTCCATCAGTATATGGATAGAAGCACTCCGTCGGTTACGACGACGAGGGTTCCGGTTGATCCGATCAACGGTACATCCTGCTCGTGAAATTAACGTGTAAGTGGCTGAGCCTTCCACAGACACGTGTACCCTCAACGTAGTTCTCGGGGATATCCAGCGTGACACAGAGAGTGACAATGCCGGCCCTTTGAAATACAGGTACAACAGAAACAGGAAGTAAGAGTGAGAGAAAGTTGTAGTGAAAGAGTACAGCAGGGATCACCACCATCCCTGCCGGAGCCTCGTGGAGCTTTAGGTGTTTTCGCTCAATAAACACTCACAACGCCCGGTCTGGGAATCGAAACCGCGATCCTACGACCGCGAGTCCGCTGCCCTAACCACTGGGCCATTGCGCTTCCACATCAGTATAATTTAGGTAACTTAGATAGGATTTTGGATATTATTGGTTCAAGCCGTATCTAACTTAGATGCACTATTTGGTGGGGTAAACTTTTAGATAATATTTTTGGACAACACAGTCCACTCACGTAAGGTGTTGATGTTTACTGAGATGTGTCCATTTGTCGGTGGCTTGTCTGGTATTTCTTAGAGGAATTTGTCCAGGTAACGTTTGAATGTTGTGTTTTGTTTTTTACTTCTTTGATATGCAGGGCCAGCTGAGGTAAAAAAATAAGTGTCGCAAGGTTTTTAGGGCATGTGAGCTGTTATTTATTTTAACATTTTTCCAATTGATTCCTCAAATATGAATGGCAAATCTTATTCCATGCTAAATTTCAAGAAGAGATAAAATAAATTCCGTAATGGATTGAATCAAATTAACAATATATTTGCTTATCAAACCAATATTCAGATGTCACGTGTGAAAATCGAAATAATGATGTACTTATTAATTTGTAATGCATTCTGGTAGATTCGAATGTGAAGATGCGAATCTCTGCTGTATTTTCTCTACGGAGAAATAATTATTCCGGACAATCTATGATTGAAACGTACTTGATTAATTGAGATAAGGGGACTTTAAAGTACTAAGAAGTTTCAAACAGATTGCATTTCTTCAGTCAGAACTACCTCCAGATCAACGAACTATGCATGTTGTAAACACTCATTGTCAAATACAACAGTGATTAGTAGATTTACGTTCCAATCTGCAGAAATACATCGTTGCTGTGAAATTAGCAAATTCTCTGATATATTACTAATTACCTGGCATTGTTTAAGTCATTAATTCACTGCGAAAAGTCTACGCAGTAAAGACACATACACAAAACAGGTCTAATACATGTACTTTATTATAAGTAACGCGAAGAAAAGTCAGCGTGAGAGAACTGTTATCCGTCTCATTCTGAAAGAAAGGTACAAAAAGCGATCTAATTAAAATGGTACAACCAGGGATCGAAATCGCTTTTGCTAACACCACTTTTCACGGAGATACTATCACAAACACCATCTGTGCTCGATAATGCCAGTACAGCAGTTGTCTTCAGTAATCCAGTAAAAATCGACTTCAAAACGTTGAGTGTTATAACTTAACACTGTCATTGTGCTAGTGACAATTGCGACAGAATCCGACACTGAATGAAGAAAGATAATTTCAAGAATCAAGACTTCTCCGGAATTGACATGTTATTATGTTGTCTTCTTTAGCGAAGACAACAAAAGAGTCGTGGACACGTGCTACTACTTCAATTGATAATGTCGCTAAAGTTGTTTAATATCTATCTATCTATCTATCTATCTATCTATCTATCTATCTATCTATCTATCTATCTATCTATCTATCTATCTATCTATCTATCTATCGATCTATCTATCTATCTATCAATTCACACACACACACACTTATGCATATACGTATATATTTCTTATTTCATGCCACCTTATTTCCTCTTACACTCCATACAACAGGTTCCTTCTCATAAAGAACTGCGTCTGAAACGTTAAGACTCTTTTTGTTCCTTACTTTTAAGCGTTAAAGCAATGCAATAGTTATTTTAAGTTCTATCCCACGTGTCTTGTCATCTTTCATCTCATCATCATCATCATCATCATCATCATCACCTCAATCATCATCTAATAAATAAAATAATATATAAAAATAAAAATATACATACATACATATATCTATATATATATTTGTATATATATATAAAATTTATAAGTTTAAATTATTTAAATATTTTTTTATTTCTAACTTTTATATTTTAAAATTAATTTTATGTATTGGCTTATGTTTTTCACTGTTTGATTTGCCTAATAGTGGTTTTATCTCTAATATATATAATATAATATAATATAATATAATATATTTATACTATAAAATTGGATTTAATCCTAAATCTAATTTTTCCCTGTAAGTTTGGATTTATTCCCTAAAATTATTATTATATATATATATATATAATTTTACTAAACCGGTTAGCGAAATGTTTAGCGGTATTTTGTCTGCAGTTACGTTCTGAGTTCTGAGTTCAAATTCGGCCGAGGTTGACTTTGCCTTTTATCCTTTCGGAGTCGATAAATTAAGTACCTGGAGTACAAATTTGAGGCCTGGTGTCTTTAATAGAACGTATATATATATGTGTGTGTGTGTGTGTGTGTGTGTGTATGTATGTATATGTGTGTGTGTGTCGATTTGTGTATGTGCAATTATATTACCAGTTCAAATATGCTTGGCACTTTATCTCGCTCTGCTCCAGTCCACACAGCTGGCAAAAAATGAGTAGTATCTGTATTTCGAAGGGCCAGCCTTGTCACACTCTGTGTCACGCTGAATCTCCCTGAGAACTACGGTAAGGGTACTACACGTGTCTGAGGAGTGCTCGGCCATTTGCACGTTAATTTCACGAGCAAGCTGTTCCGTTGATCGTACCAGCTGGGATCCTCGTCGTCGTAACCGACGGAGTGCTCCTATATAAATATATATATATATATATATATGTGTGTGTGTGTGTGTGTGTGTAACATATACATGCATACATGTATATATATATATATATATATATATATATATATATATATACACACATATACATACATACATGCATACTTACATGTATGTATGTATATATATATATATATATATGTATGTATATGATAAAGAGTCTATTAGAAGCAGTGAGTGACTATTTTACTTTTTATTTTAGTGTTTAGAAAGACTAAAGTAAAATAACATAAATAATATGAAGCGGCAATCAGAGTTATTTAACAATGTATTGTCCTCTCGATGTAAAAGAGGAAGATAAAAAAAAAACAGAACAGCCCACATCTACGCTATAATATTGTAATATTGTATTTATTTATTTCATCTGGCTTCCTTTAACAGCTGGCTTCGATTTAAGCAAGCGGGGAAAAGTATTTCAGTAACTTAAGCACTCTATCAAGTAATAACAACAAGTGCCGTTGTCAATATATGCCTATATGGATTGGTGTAAGTAAACAATGTTATGTGGAGATATACAGTGTTCTCAGATCCGTAAACAGACTAGAGGTTTAGTTACATACATCTATGAAAGTGTGGTATGTATGTAGACTTTTCATGAGTACGCGTGTGAGCGTGAGGATACATATGTTCATAGATGTATATATGTATGCACATATGTATGTTTGTATGCATGTACTCACTCGCGTATGTGTTGTACTTCGTAGAAGTTTCAACTTGCTCGTGTGTTGTTAGCGTAAAAGCTATCGTACTTATGGCGTCGAGATAGTCATGACTAGAGACAATGTGTAGGTGTATATATATATATATATATATATATATATATTATATATATACACTGTAAAAAGAAAGAATGAATAGACAAACAACTAATATCAGTTCAGAACATGGAATTTATATATGTAAACATAATTGCAGAGATGCTACGATAGATTTAATTTACGAGAATAAAATATATCGTAAGAAATAAGGAATTAAGGAGAGTGCAGGCAGAGTCTTGCGGTTCTTTCCAGAATAGACGGGCGTGTTGGTTTTCTCGGCGAACAAAGATGTGTTATCCATGTAGTAGGGGACTATTCCATCTTCAGAGAGAAAGAATATATACACACATATGTATACGTATGCACATACACACACAATTATATATATATATATATATATATATATATATATATATATATATATATATATATACACACACAATATATATATATACACAGAGTATTTGTAATCAGTAGAAGTTATATAGTGACTCAATGGCCGAGAAATTCCTGCATGGTACTTTCTAAAGTTTGGTAAGTGCCACGAAGGAAACTTTCAGCTTTTGAGTTTCTTTGTAACTATCACAAATTATACATATAAATACACACACACACACACACACACACACACACACACACACACACACACACACACACACACACACACAGATATATAAATATAAACCATAACTTTAACCATACGTCTCGCTTGTTAGCGCTTTCTACTTGATGATATGTGCCATACTTTGAATAATTGCTTTATGTTCCTATGTAGCCGAGAGCAGACATCCAGAATGGGAAAACTTATGGAAGGGAGGTGTGCACCAGAAATCCACCGAAGCTCATCTTTATATATAAAAGTAAGGTTGTGTGTCTGTCTCCTACGATTTAGATTCCTAACTACTCCCACATTTTGCGGTGCAGTTTAACCAAAACCGGGTATCTTATAGTCGTGATTCATATCGAGCCCTTCTGGGTATTAGCGCGCGTCTACGCTGAGTCTACGATTTAAAAAATAATTTACCATAATTTTTTTTCCATTTTAATGCATTTTTTCGCTATTATATAAGGGAAGTAACTCTCTAAAAATGTCTACGATGAGTCAACAATTTAAAAAAAATTTACCATCATTTTTTTTTCCATTTTTAATGCATTTTTTTGCTATTTTTTGGCTATAACTCTCTAAAAATGCTTATATAGTTATTTCCCTTACAAACCCGAGCAACGCCGGGCGATACTGCTAGTTAACTATATAGCTTTGAGGAACGTGAATTATTGAAGTCCTCCCTTCAGAATACAACGTTCAGTGATTAAACCTAAAAGTTTATATTCGTGTCACCAATACCCTAAACCATAGAATCACGTACAGCTACTGCAGAACTGTTATGACTAATGGGTAATTCTTATGCGGTGTTATTTGTTAGCGGTTTACTACCAGTCTTAACCGCAGAGCTGTGATTGGTGTCTGGTCGGAGAAATTGGATTTGAATATTATTTGGATTATGAAATTTTGGAGAAATTTTCAGAGTGGTGTCCGCCCCCAAAATAATCATTAGTTGCATAAAAATAAAAGCCCGTATCTTTTGTTCAGCGATTTTGGCAGCTATTTCAAGAGCTTAAGTTTCTCAGGTAAATATAATTAACATTTCCTAACCCAGTTAAATTATGGGGTTGGAATGCTCTATCCATGATTTTTCAAATTATTGGAACACTTTCATTTTCGCTATCATTTAATTTTTAAACATACTGTAATAAAGGGTACAATTCTTTCCGTTCTTCTTTTCTGAATGAGTTTATAAGTTGGTTGTATCTGTTCTTAAATATATTTGTTGTGAGTTTGGTATAACTCATTGTGATTCTGTATTCATGTCGTATGCTTGCTCTATAGTACGAATACAAAAACAAATTACGAAAATGACGACGGTTCTCATACAACCAATTATGAAAAAGAAACAGGAAAGTTAACAAAGGCTACGAAATGTATGAATAGAGAGTGAATAGCCACTTATCTACCAAAGAAGTCGGCAAATCCAAGATTCCTTCTTTACATGCTACTCATAAAGATGCCTGCGAGCATGGATATTTATACCAAGAGCCGAATATTCAGGATTTGTCTTGGTATCCTGTTGCATTCTGCTAGTCTGCTAGTCTGTTGCTCTCTCGAGCTGCCCATTAAAACAAAGGGCCCATTTACGGTCTAGAACCGGTTCGCGTGACATAAAGATCAGTCCACGATGAGGAGACAGGCCTGTGTTACATATGTCTTGCTTCCCTTGAGTTCTGTATGTCTTAGTCATAGAAAAATATTTTGCTGTTTGACTTGTAACTGGGGCTTTCACGAGTAGTATCATCTCTGACTAAAGCAGACTTAGGAATAACTGTGACTCCCCCAAACTCATACTTCCGAGCTGGAACCTCATTACCAAGTTGCTAACCCAGGATTACCCTGAATAATAAGGGCTCTCTCCTAGCTACAGTCTCCGATCTACAGCTACAGGCTGAATCTAAGCTTATCAAACCGAGCCATTGTTATTTAGTGCGGCACCATAAAAGCACAACACACGCGCGCGCCGCGAGCAAAATCATATCTGAAGGTGAAAGACTTTTGATATTCTTTTCCTTATGACGATGGAACTAATTTAATTGTTCTAAGCATAGTATAAATCTAAAATCAAATTTTATTTCAGCATAAAACAGAAAAATACACGAAGTTCTAACCGTGACCATCACGTGCTGTTTCAAAACTCATAATCTATTTTTGAAAGTCTGTCTGCTAGTCTTGTTTAAAGATAGCTGAATGTGAATTGAGGAAGAAGTAGCTGCTACATCCAGCAATTCGAGTGTACTCAGAGAGGTTCGTCTTCGTGATTGGTATGTTGATGCAGATGATTCAATTTAATCGAAACAGTCGATGCCTTTCTATATTATTGATGTCGGTGTTATACAATTTCTGCTCCATCTTCCAACCATTGATGCACACAACCATCCTTTATGTCACCACTACACCTTTTATTCCCATCCTGAGCAGCATTTGTTAAAGTTAAAGTTTCTTTGGCTGTTAAATATGGAGTTCAAAACAAAGATGACTTTTAAATATTTCCCATTTCACAAGCCCTATTCTTTATCGTCTCTCTTTTGCGACAAGAACAAACCAATTTTCTAAAATTTCTTTCATTCCATATATTAATTTGACGGGATTTCAATTGGAAATATTTCTTACAATGTTTAGAAGTTGTGTCGTCGTCTCATGATTATGTCTAACATTTAAATATCTGGAATATATGCTCTTTTTAATTGTGACTGCTCCCCGCTTTACTAGACAGCATAATTCCAGGTTATTCGTAAAGGTATTATGGTTACCCGAAATAGCTCTAAGCTATGAGACGTGCATTGAAGAATATCCGCCATACAGACTAATACGTGTAATATAACTTTATTCCTTCAATTTTATTTTCATATCGATTAGAGGTGTTCGACAATGGGACAGGGACTGAATAAGACGCGTAAATCGATTTGTTTCTTTGAACAAGAAGCAACTTTTATCTCTTTTAATTAGAAACTGCCAAGAATGTCTTGTATTAGTGGCGCTTTTTGAGTAATAAGGTTTTAGTAATTTTAAAATTACGTTTAATTCTGCCTTGCTATTAAGAGAAAATCTAAATTGTTAAACTCTATGATTAAATATTCGTATGACACCCATATTCCTTTCTCTACTTCTCCTTCATTATAAGAATTGGATCCGGGCCAAGCTCCAAGATATTACTTTACAAGAACTTTTGATGTGCTTCGTTAATTCTATTCTCACTCGCCTGTTAGTGGACACCGGCGGAAAGTGTTTCTAAATAGAAACACGATGCCATGAATTCAACAGAATGGGTCTGAATTTATTAAGCATGGAGCCCGCACAACCACCTTGGACATGGTTTTATAACAATTCGCTTCCCTTAATCATCCCATCAGTTTCGTAACTCTAGCGTATTTCCTCACTTTCTTTCTTTCCTTCCTTCCTTTCTTTCCTTCCTTCCTTTCTTTCCTTCCTTCTTTCCTTTCTTTCCTTCCTTTCTTTCCTTTCTTTCCTTCCTTTCTTTCCTTCCTTCCTTCTTTCCTTTCTTTCCTTTCTTTCCTTCCTTCTTTCATTCCTTCTTTCCTTCCTTCCTTCTTTCTTTCTTTCTTTCTTTCTTTCTTTTTCTTTCTTCCTTCCTTCCTTCCTTCCTTCTTCCTTCCTTCCTTCTTTCTTGCTTTCTTTCTTTCTTTCGATTCTTTCTTCAAAACTAAGGCTTAAACTCCTGTCAAACCGTGTCTATGACATACATACATATATACATACATGCATACATACATACATACATGCATGCATACATACATAACACACACACACACGTACGCACACACATAGGTGCAGACGCAACTGTGTAATAAGACGTCTTCTTCTCAACCATATGGTTCAGAGTTCAGTCCCACTGCGAGGAACCTTAGGCAAGTGTCTTCTACTAAAGTCTCGGGCCATGAATGGATTTGGTCGATAGAAACTGAAAGAAGCCCATGTGTATATATCTATGTGTGTCTGTGTGCGTGTGTGTGTGTCCTTGTGTCTGTGTTTGTCCCCCATCACCGCTTGACACCCGCTGCTGGTGTGTTAACTTCCCGTAACTGTAGGCAGGAGTGGCTGTGTGAGTAGGCGCAGGAGTGGCTGTGTGAGTAGGCGCAGGTGTGGCTGTGTGGTACGTGGCTTGCTGACCAACCACATAGTTCTGGGTTCAGTCCCACTGTGTGGCACCTTGGGCTATTGTCTTCCACTATGGCCTCGGGCCGACCAAAACCTCGTGAGTGGATTTGGTAGACGGAAACTGAAAGAAGCCCATCGTATATATAGATATATGTATATATATGTATGTGCATATGTTTGTGTGTGTGTTTGTCCCCCCACCGATGCTGGTGTGTTTACGTCCGTAACTGTAGGCAGGAGTGGCTGTGTGAGTAGGCGCAGGTGTGGCTGTGTGGTACGTGGCTTGCTGACCAACCACATAGTTCTGGGTTCAGTCCCACTGTGTGGCACCTTGGGCTATTGTCTTCCACTATGGCCTCGGGCCGACCAAAACCTCGTGAGTGGATTTGGTAGACGGAAACTGAAAGAAGCCCATCGTATATATAGATATATGTATATATATGTGCATATGTTTGTGTGTGTGTTTGTCCCCCCACCGATGCTGGTGTGTTTACGTCCCGTAACTTAGAGGTTCGGCAAAGAGTGACCGATAGAATAAGTACTAGGCTTACAAAGAATAAGTCCCGGGGTCGATTTGCTCGACTAAATGTGGTGCTCTAGTATGTATGTATGTATGTATGTATGTATTATGTATGTGTGCATGCATGTATGTATGGATGAATGTATTTATGTATGTGTGTGTGTGTAGTATTCTATGTTAGGCACAAGATAACCACTAAACTAAGAATCAAAGTCCTGTTTAAACGAGGTCGTAATATGCTTTCAATACCCCGTTAAGAGGAGTGACTGTGTGGTAAGTATAAGCGAATGGCTGTGTGGTAAGCATAGGCGCAGTAGTGGCTGTGTGGTAAGTATAGGCGCAGGAGTGGCTGTGTGGTAAGTAGCTTGGTTACCAACCACATGGTTCCAGGTTCATTCCCTCTGCGTGGCACTTTGGGCAAGTGTCTTCTACTATATCCCCGGGCCGACCAAAGCCTCGTGAGTGGATTTAATAGACGGAAACTGAAAAGAAGCCCGTCGTTATATATATGTATATATATATATATGTACGTGTGTGTATATGTTTGTGTGTCTGTGTTTGTTCCTCGCTTGACAACCGATGGTGGCGTGTTTACGTCCCCGTAACTTAGCGGTTCGGCAAAAGAGACAGATAGAATAAGTACTAGGCTTCCAGAGAATAAGTCCTGGGGTCGATTTGCTCGACTAAAGGCCGCAGTCAAATGACTGAAACAAGTAAAAGAGAGTAAAAGAATAAATGGCATTACACTTCTTTACACCACACAAACTACTGAAAGAAAACACAAGCCCGAAGTACATAATCCAGAAAATCTTACCTTCTCTAAGGTCAACGGAACTAATACCCAATTGATGGATACCACTGATGATGGAAGGTCATATCACTGACCTGTTTATCGTACTGGTGTTTGTAACGTACATATTTATTTTCATAATCATCACTTTCAAAAGGTTAGAGGGTTTACAATGTATATCTCTGCCTAAAAAACGACTGCTTTCTTTACCTCGAAAATCACTAAATTTTCTGTTGAAAAACATTATATTCGAAGTTTCGTGTAATGTTTGTCAGTGGAAATGAAAGAAGTGGCAGGGACAATTCTTGAAGGTGAATAATCGGTTAAATTGACCATATGTTATTTTTGCTTTATAGGAAATAAATAAATACATTAGTTGGTTTGTGTAAACGATATCCAACAATAAGAACGAAGAAGAAATATGTGCTTGTTGGTACCCAGGTCTTCAGCATCACAGGACAAAAATATATAATCTGGAAGAATCAGGTGCCACCAAATGTTTTCCTTTTACTTTCTTGAGAGAGAAAGAAAGAAAGAAAGAGATAGAGATAAAGAAAGATGAGGAGTGAGAGAGAGGGAGTCGGGTCACCGGAAATGAACTAGAGAAAAAAAACCCGCCAAAACATAATAACAACAAAAACAAGCAAAAATATATGTAACGTAAAGAAATAGCTCCCGTGTCCTGTTTGTTTCAGACAAGAGTGAAGAATTACAGGAAATGAAAATGCACTTTTCTAGACAGGACAGCCATACTAGTCTGGATTGACTGCGCATCTGCACATTTTTGTAAATTTCTTCACTTGCTTTCGACAGGGTTCAGCGGCTTCGAAGTAAAGAGTAAAAGAATAATGTCTGACATACTCTAATATATATATATATATATATATATATATATATATATATATTATATATATATATATATATATATATTAATATATATATATAGTATATATATATATATATATATAGATATATATATATATATATATATATATACATATATATATAAACATATACATATATATATATATATATATACATATACATATATACATATGTATATATACATACATATATATATACATACATATATATATGCATACATATATATATACATATATATATATACACACACACACACCATATATATATATACATATATGCGTGTATACGTGGATGGTTGTATACATACAAACATGTATATATAAATATATATATATATATGTGTATGTGTATGTATACACATACACATATATTTATATATATATGCATGTGTATATATATGTACATATGTATGTTTGTCTGAAACTGTGTGTGTGTGTGTATTTGCTGTTTTTATTAACTGTCAGAATAATTCTCTTTTAATTTATTATTATATATTTTGTTCTAAGATAAAAGTTTACTTCTTTTTCTTTTCTCTAGAGGAAGTATCCTAGTTTACTAGCTGCAAACGAACACAGAATCATGAAGTCGTTATAGAAATTTAATTATCGACAAGCGCTTTCGAATCTCAGTAATTCTCCCAGAAGTCGCTATTCACATATGGTATACAACATTCAGTACAAACAAAGAAAAGAAAAGAAACATGCTTTCGCTCTGTTGTATTCATAAGAGTTGTTCTCCAAATTAATCCAGCGAGTTTATCTGATGAGTGTAATATTAAAGTATAGATATGTGTACAAACACGTGCGAAAGATACTCATGAAATACATACGACAAATAATTCTCTCACCCCTTGTACCTTCTATAAAACTATATGTGTTTGTGTGTGCATGTGCACACATTGTCATTTCTATTTTTAAATCCGTGAAACACAGCTACTTTCTCTTCATGGACTTTATTTTAAAAACTTTCTCCTCGTGAAATATTAATGTCCGAAACGTTAAAACTTTTTTCTCTCTCCGTTAAAGCATTTAAACTAAAACATTCCGTGTTATCTTTTATCGTTCAATGCATTTACAAAATATACATACACACACGAACACATGCACACACACGCACACCTACGTACGTACCTACGTACGTACGTACATACGTACCTACCTACCTACCTACCTACCTACCTACCTACCTACCTACCTACCTACATACCTACCTACCTACTACCTACCTACCTACCTACCTACCTACCTAACTACCTACATACATACATACATACATACATACCTACCTACCTACCTACCTACCTACCTACCTACATACATACCTACCTACCTACCTACATACATACATACTACATACGTACATACTTACATACGGATATACATATACAGGTTAATTTATATCCTATATATAGGCGTGTGTATATGTATGTATATAAATATATATTTTTATACATATATATATATGTATATATATGTATGTATATATGTATGTATACATGTATATATATGCATATATGTTTTTATATATGTATATACATATATACGTATATATATACACGTGCATATACAAACAAATGCATAATAAAAAATATTACTGCAAGCCTTTAAACGGTTTGTGTTGTTGAATTGGATTAACTAATTACAAAAATACTACCTAATGGACGAAAACGCTAATGAAGGCTTCACAGTTAAATCTAATTAAAAATAATAATTACTGACATATTGTGATTTTCGTACCGCAATGAATTATTTATTAATTGATAAATGGTACAAGATATTTAGTACTTAATTTAAAATAACAATTAATTGCTTATTTTTGCGATTTGATAATAGTAAGTATAGAAACGGTGGTTTTTGCTATTTGCTAGATATGTAAAGTTGTTGTGCCTGTTGGGACTATAATAGTTTCCAATTTTGGCTCAGGGCCAGAAATTTCGCGGGTAGGGTAAGTCGCTAACATCCACACCAGTGATCCACTGCTACTTATTTTATCGTACTCGAAAGGCTGAAAGGCAAAGTCGACCCCGGCGGAATTCGAATTCAGAACGTAGAGACGGTTCGAGACGCTTTTTAGCGTTTTGCTTGGCTTAGTAACGATTCTGGTAGCACGCCGCCTCCACTGCTGGGACAATAACTATTTTATTTGTACTCAAGGCACAAAGCCTTGAAAATTTTGGGAGAAGGGGGCTAGTCGATTATATCGACTCCAGTGCGTAACTGGTACTTATTTAATCGACCCCGAAAGGATGAAAGGCAAAGTTGACCTCGGCGGAATTTGAACTCAGAACTTAGCGGCAGACGAAATACCTATTTCTTTACTACCCACAAGGGGCTAAACACAGAGAAGACAAACAAGGACAGACAAACAGATTAAGTCGATTATATCGACCCCAGTGCGTAACTGGTACTTATTTAATCGACTCCGAAAGGATGAAAGGAAAAGTCGACCTCGGCGGAATTTGAACTCAGAACGCAGCGGCAGACGAAATACCGCTAAGCATTTAGCCCGGCGTGCTATCGATTCTGCCAGCTCGCCACCTTCGGTTGGGACAATAATAACAATGAAAATGGAACAAGATGGTAAGTGACAACAACAACGTTTGAGAATCGGTCTTGTTCAACGATCAGCCATCGAATATTCTGATTGAATTTCTGTAATGGTTGTCTGGTCGACAAGCAACCATACCCGCGCCGTATGGAAATTTCGAGAATGAATCAATGACACTAGGTCGTATTTTATAAGAAAATGATCAGACGTTGTTGTGGACATGGCAATGGTCCAGATGTTTCGGGCATTCATTATATACTTTATTAACTGCAAGTGTAACTGATAGACTTGCTCAACATTACGAATCTATGTTGTATTGTATTTTCGATTAAAAGAAATTCTTACAACTCATTTGTTTCATTCGGATCATGCTTCAATGACCTTCACGAAGTAAGAGTTAAAATTATTCTTGGGAACTTTTCTGAAATAATTGCTATCGGAAAAATGGATTGCAAAATTGATATATTATCGATAGGCACATTAGAACTTCTCTCCAATGTTGTCGATAAAGGCTTATGTAGTAGTGGCATACACACACACGCGCACGCACACACACACACACACACACACACACACACACACACACACACACACACACACACACATACACTCACGCTTATATCGATGAATATGAAGCCCACTGTGTGTTTATAGATATGGATGGTAGGAGTTCGATAACGTACTTGCAATATATACAGGGTGAGTCCGCACCTATAATCAGCTGGCGGAAGATCTGCCCGGGGTTAAATTTACACACACACATATATTATATATATATATATTATATATATATATATATATATTTCGTTTTGGGATTTGTTGCAAGATTCTTTATATGAGTTCGTGTGCTGAAGCATATTCTGTTGTGTCTGGGGAGAGTCATTTCCTTTTTGTGCCTTATAATGTAACACACTCACCGTAAAATTTCCACTTATTTCTTAATTTTTCTTATTTTTTATTTTCTATTTTTTTCTTTCTATTTTCCTTTTCCTAAAATTTTCGTTGCTTCTTGCAACCTTTTCAATAGTCTTGACTCTCTCTCTCTCTCTCTCTCTATATATATATATATATATATATATATCGGCAGTATTTATATTTGCTGCCGATAAGTTTGGCGCGAATGCGTTGGTCTTGAAAATTTTAAGACAGATATTCCCAGGCATTGATACAGTCGCCTCGTGTATATCCGTCTCTCCCATTTCTTTTACCATGAAGTGTGACTATGGTACTAGCTTTAATTTAAATTTAATTAAGCTGGCTATCATTAAAGACACTGACACGATCCATCGTATAAAAGATGATTGGGTACCCGTTTTTAAATTTTCACCTTATTTCCGAATTTCCTACTCTTCTGGCGGTTCGAGTTCTGGCTGCTCTTTCTGGTGGACGAATGGCTGTTTAGGCATCCTAATTGTTATATTTATAGATAATTTAGTCTTTGACTTTTTCTCTTTTCCACTAGGCCTCTGGTAGCGATAAATTTTTATGAATTTTTTGCTACCCTAATTGATTAATATAATTTTCTGACTAATTCTGAGATTGAATCGGCAGTTTATATTTGCTGCGATAAGTTTGGCGCGAATTCGTTGGTTGAAAATTTTAAGACAGATATCCCCGAGGCATTGATCAGTCGCCTCGGTATATCCGTCTCTCCCAGGTTTTTTACTGATGAAGTGGGTGACCTATGGTAGACTAGCTTAATTAATTTAATAAAGCGGCTACATTAAAGACACTGAAACGATGCAATCGTATAAAAGATGATTAGGGTAAACGTTTTTAAATTTTCACCTTATTTCCGAATTGCAACTACTTGGCGTTCGAGTTCTGGCTGCTTCTTCTGGTGGACGATTGGCCTGTTTAGCCATTCCTAAATTGTTATATTTATATATATTTAGTCTTGACTATTTTCTCTTTCCACAGGCCGCTGGTAGCGATAAATTTTTACTGAATTTTTTGCTACCCTAATTGATTAATTGATAATTTTCTGACTATTCTGAGATTGAATCGGCAGTTTATATTGCTGCCGATAAGTTTGTCGTCGAATGCGTTGGTCTTGAAAATTTTAAGACGATATTCCCGAGGCATTGATCAGTCGCCTCGTGTATAATCCGTCTCTCCCAGGTTTCTTTACTGATGAAGTGTGACCTATGGTAAACTAGCTTATTTAATTTAATTAAGCTGGTCTATCATTAAGACACTGAAACGATGCATCGTATAAAAGATGAATTAGGGTACACGTTTTAATTTTCACTTATTTCCGAATTGCCTACTTGGCGGTTCGAGATTCTAGCTGCTCTTCTTTCTGGTGGACGAATGGCCTGTTTAGGCCATTCCTAAATTGTTATATTTATATATATATATATATATATATATATATATATATATATATATGTAATGTTTGTATGAATGTATATTTGTGTATTTATATATCTCTCATCTCCCACTATCTTACTCTTTACAAAATCTTAATACATTTCCATAATATATTTCCATCTCTTACCCTCTCTCTCCTTCCTCCCTCTCTTTGCTTTATTATTCGTCTTGGTTGTTTCATTCTCCGTTTTGGTGTTTATGCCGTTTTTAGTAGGTTGATCAACCATGTAGAAAAATCTACAGAAAAAAAAAGCCCCCTCCAAAATACGTTCCGGCTGGGACCCTCTTCATCTTGTATTTAGATACCTATTTCTTTACTACCCACAAGGGGCTAAACACATAGAAGACAAACAAGGACAGACAAAGGGATTAAGTCGATTATATCGACCCCAGTGCGTAACTAGTACTTATTTAATCGACCCCGAAAGGATGAAAGGCAAAGTCGACCTCGGCGAAATTTGAACTCAGAACGTAGCGGCAGACGAAATACCGCTAAGCACTTCGCCCGTCGTGCTAACGTTTCTGCCAGCTCACCGTGTTTCTGTCACATTAAACTCGGATAAATCTCCTTCCCTATAAATTCAAGCGGGCCTCGAGCCTTGAGGGCGAAATTGCGCTGAGAGAAACTATACAGAAGCCCATCAGATAAAATGTACCAGTAATTCAAAGGTACAGAGTTGTTATATATTGTGCTAGATTGATTCTGCCTTATAATTACATTAAAATGTTGATACAACAGCTGAATACTCGCCGTCGAAACCGACGGAGGATGCATTGTATCTTAATTTTATGTGAGCATACGTATATGTATGTTTGTGTGTGTGTGTGCTTGAGTATCTGTGTATGTGCATGCGTATATGTGTGTGTGTGAGTGCATATGTATATATATATTTGCGTGCGTATATGAGTGTGTGCGTGTTTACACTCGTTTATGGCTTATGCATATATATATATATATATATATATATATATATTACCAATCTGTTTAATCTACATAAAGATACAAGACACATTTATTCCTCGATTAAAACAAAATTCCTTGTTGTAATTTCTATAAAGGACGAAAAATGCAGAATACCGAACAAGCGAATTATTCTAGTGTAGAATAAATACCCAGTCACTTCAATTGCTGTTCTTAAGAACATTTCTCTGCGGATCTCATGAAAATGGGTCTATGAGGAATCGACAGACAAATCTGTGATAATTGAATCTCAAGATAATGTAATAGCATTTTTAATTGCTCTGTTTCAAGCGATTAATACGAAGCGAGAATATTTTGCAAACCGCATCACGCGTTATACTCGTGTTCCGAAAACAAACAAAAAAAAAAGATGTTTTATCATTTCTAAATTACTTCTCCTATTGAACGTTATGTGTGTATTTATCATATGCACACATATGACTGTCGTTGGTGTTCGGGATAAAATTATAAAAGTTTTGTTGTTAATATGGTTTGCTTTGAGAGAAAGAAATTGGATCACTCTCATGAGACAGAGACAGAAAGAGTTTCGGAATAGGGGAAATTTAAATACGGCAAGTAGAGAGAGATATGAGAAGTCAAAGGACTTTCAGCACCTTGATAAGTTAACAAACAGTTTATGATAATAGAGATAGATAATCGGTGCAACTAGAATAGAAATATTACACCATCCCCTGCGATAAATATAACAATTGTTGTGGACAATTGATACATCTAACTTAGGGTATCTTCTCCATAATATGACATTAACTCCACCCAACAATAACAGCAACAACAAAATTCCCATCAAACAAAAAATTGGGTTATTAACTTACGGAAGGTGAATGCTTGCAGAGGGAAACAGAAACCTCTTTATTAACAGTAATGTACAGGACAGGATTCCATAAACAAATCATCGGGAACTTTGTTAATGATAACGATTGGTAACATAATTATAGAAGATTTGAAGGAGATATTAGTTTATTAAACCGTCTCCACTACATGACTGGTGTTTTACTTTTTTGACTCAGGAAGGATGGAAATCAAAGCTGCTAGAGCAGGATTTGAACTCAGAACGTAAAAGAGACTGAACTATTGGCACCAGCCACTTTGTCCTACGCTCGAGGAATGTAGATGTTTACATCAATCTTGTGATAGATTGGTTCTCTGTTTTATCGACCCAGCAAAAATGGAAGTCAAGGTTGACCTCGGTAAAATTTGAGCTCAGGATAAAAAGAGTCGGAATAAATACTGCAATGCATTTTGCTTGTCGTTCGATGAGCTTAGCTGTTGATTGTATTGTTCAGTACTTGACTGGTTCCTTATTTTATCGACCAAGGAAGAGCCCGAGGACACACAGGCCCGGTTACCTGGTTTTCATGACGTATGAGTGATCAGGGATAAAACATTCTCTTCGAACGGGATGTCAATCCATCGTGAGTGAAACAAAGTGTTTTGCTCAAGAACGAAGCATTTCACCCAATCCGGAAGTCGAAACCCCGATCCGGGAGTCGAAACCACGATCTCGCAATCATGAGTGCAACACACTAAGCACTAGGCCACGCGCCTTTCACTATAAAAGACAAAAGGCAAAGCTGATATTAGTGGGATTCGAACTCAGAATGTGAAAAACCTTAAAAAATTCAGAAAAGCATTTTGTCAATCCGCAGTTTATGTATCACATGGAATTTCAACAAGAAAGTCACTTGTGATGGCGCAATGTCAAAGTCAGATATTCTGATGAAATTATATCGACCACAGACGCGTAACTTATGGTTAGGGTGTTGTACTCATGATTGCAAGATCGCGGTATCGATACCCTAAGAGAGCGGTGTGCTGTTCTTGGTGAAAACACTTCATTCTACGTTGCTCCAGTTCATTCAGCTGTCAATATATAACCCTACGTCGGACTAACGTCCTGTCCAGGGGTGGCCCTATTAATCCATAGGACAAAAGACAGTAATGTCCAGCTACGTATTTTATCGAACCTGAAAAAATGAAAAAGAAACTGATTTCTGTGGTATTTGAACACTCCATATGAAGCGGTGAAACTAAAATATGTAAGACATTTGATGACTTTTGCTGAATGTACTAAAGCGATTTCAACAAACTTTGAATTCAGATATCAGATAACCGGAAGTAATACCACAAAACATTCTGCTTGGCGCATGATTATCTATCTATCTATCTATCTATCTATCTATCTATCTATCTATCTATCTATCTATCTATCTATCTATCTGACTGTCTGTCTATGCATGTATGTATCTCTGTCTACGTGCCTGTGTACTCGTCTTACTTCCTTGTAAGGACTTTCAAACTTTTACCGGGTGCCATCTTATTTCTTTACTGCCCTCAAGGGGCTACACACAGAGAGGACAAACAAGGACAGACAAACAGTTTAAATCGATTATATCGACCCCCCAGTGCGTAAATGGTACTTATTTAATCGACCCCGAAAGGAGGAAAGGCAAAGTCGACCTCGGCAGAATTTGAACTCAGAACGTAACGGCAGACGAAATACCGCTAAGCTTACCGCCCGGCTTGCTAACGTTTTTGCCAGCTCGCCGCCTTCTTGCTATCTTGACAGTCGGCTTGCTTTTAATATATGTAGACGAGGATAAGAATTGATATCGCTATAAAAGTGAGACACTACCAGAAAGAATGAAGTGCAAACTTAACTTTGGAGGGAATTTAAGTCGGAAGATCTTGCCTGAAGATCGCTGTGGCGTGAACCTCGATTCACGAGATAAAACAAAAAATCCAGTTCAAATAACTCTACTCTGCAACATGTATTGAAAATTCCTATTTTATTTATTTGATGCAATTCAGTGTTCGTGAAGAAATTTGTGTGTGTGTGTAAGTGTGTGTGTGTGTAAGTGTGTGTGTGTGTAAGTGTGTGTGTGTGTATAAGAATATTTGTATATCTGAATGCATATCTTACGTGGTTATAGCTGATTTCTGTCATAAGAAAATGCTGTTGGCAATGCCTTAACACATACATACATACATACGTTACATATAAAACATACATGCATATATACTTATATAATATATACATATATATATATATATATATCTATATATATATATATATATATATATATATATATATATATATATATATACGTATGTTCATATATACATATATGTATATATATATATATACATATGTATGTCAACATTCATCTGTGGTGTGTGTGTATTTATATGTATATATATATATATATATATATATGCATTTATGTATATTTCTTTTACCAAATATTCCAAATATTTATACATTCGAGAAGATACATAAAAAATATAGAGAGAGACACACAAGTTACATTGCCAACAATTTCACTATTATTTCATTACTAACAATCATTATTCAAAAACTTTACGTAAACATTTAGACATAAAAAAATATGCATTAATGTGTGTATGTATGTATGTGTGAATGTATATGGTTATGTATGAGTGTATGAAAATAAAGATATATATATGTATGGACGTATCCATGAAAGTATGCATATATGTATGTATGTGCATATGTATGCCATTATGTATGAGTGAATATATGTATGGATGTATATATGCATACATGTGTGTTTATATATACATATATATGAGTATGTATGTATATATATGTTTGCCTGAATGATTATATGAATGTATGTTCAGTACGTTTGTGTGTATGCCTCATACGTTGTTGTAAGCAAAACAACACGATGACAGTTAAAGAAGTCTCGGGACTTCAATGGTGAAGATTTTTAAATAACCATTTCCCGTAATTGAATCCTGTCAGTATATATTAGATTACATTTTCAGTTTTTACTCTTTTATCAAACTCTTTCTTCGTGACTGTCTAAGTTAATTAAAAAAACTACATATATATATATATATATATATATATATATATATATTATTATATATATATAATATATATATATAATATATATGTATATATACAAATATATATATGTATATGCACAAATATATATAAATATATATACATATATATATAAAAATATACTATATACATATATATATGTATATATATATGTATTTAAATATATATATTATATATATATATATATGTAAATATATACACGTATATATATAATATACGTATATAAATATCTATCTATATATACACATATATATATACATATATATATATATACACATATATATACACACATACATATACATATATATACATATACATATATATACACATGCATACATATATATACACATACATATACATACATATATATATGTATATATATATATACACAATACACATTTCTCATGCAAGTATTCACTGGAACCAGAAATATTGAAGAAAATAAAGAATAAAGAAAAGGAAGAATTGAAAAAAAAAATAATAAGAAGAAAAAGATATCGTTACCATTTTAGCTTTCTTTCTGATATATAAAGTAAAAATGTGTTGTTGATAATTTATTTTAAACAATTTTTTTCCTTCTTATAAATGTTATCTATCTCGGCAGCACTCTCATCCATTTAGCTATAGAAATGCACGTAGCGTGTTCGTGAGAAACTAACTATTGTCCGACCATACCGTAGGAGTTCGATTTTAATATAACGTCTGTGTCTTGTTAGGTTACTGTTGTTGTTCATAATGTTCTTGTTGCTACTGTTGATGTTGCAGCTGTTGTTGTTGCTGCTGTTGTTGTTGATGTTGTTGTTACAGTCGTTGTTGTTTTGGTATTTTTGTGTACCAAATTATGCCATGATATTAGTGGTATGTGGCGGTGGAGTGTTTGAATATCTGGTGGTTTTTGCCTATTTCAAGATTGTACAAGGAGTGAAATATCGTTGCTTAATTCCTAAGATCAAAAAGATAATTGCAAAATCATCACAGCAAACCTTCGGAATGTACAATAGTGAAATAGACTTTCAGATAGAATCTACATACAATCAAAGACAGCAATCGTCCATCCAGCATCTACGGCGAGTTTTATAAAGTGTGCCCTCTTGTTCTAGGTCCTAGGTATGAGAAGATCAAAAAGAAAATTGCAAAATCACCACAGCAAACCTTCGAAATGTACAATAGTGAAATAGACTTGCAGATAGAATCTACATACAGTCAAGGACGGCGATAATCCATCAGCATCTACAGCGAATTTTATAAAGTGTGCCCTCTTGTTCTAGGTCCCAGGTATGAGAAGAGAATACAAATAGAGTCAGTACTTATAATATATACAGTACAGTATCAAAAGGCGGCGAGCTGGCAGAAACGTTAGCGCGTCGGGCGAAATGCTTAGCGGTATTTCGCCTGTCGTTACGTTCTGAGTTCAAATTCCGCCGAGGTCGACTTTGCCTTTCATCCTTTCGCGGTCGATAAATAAAGTACCAGTTTCGCACTGGGGTCGATGTAATCGACTTAATCCCTTTGTCTGTCCTTGTTTGTCCTCTCTATATTTAGCCCCTTGTAGGCAGTAAAGAAATATATACTGTACAGTATTTCAGTTGAGGATGATTCGATGTTCTGATATTGCAAAACCGTCATTGGTCAAACAACATAAGCAATTATTCATTAACATTTACTGAGCCTAAAGCTAAATTTAAAATAAAAGTATTTGTTACAAGAATGTTTCTTTGTTGTTTTTCTTTAAGTCGTTAGAAATTCTGCGTTTTTAGTCAATTAAAAGTATTGTCCAAATTGTTTAAAATTTGTCGAGCGCCTACAAATTTTAACGTGCTTAATAGTCACTGGATTTGCCTAGGGCGCATCACAAAGCTCTGCTTATAAAATAGATGGGGGTGAGATAAAGATTATGAATTACCCTGCGGCTTCGCTTATATCTAGATGGAACTGAATAAAGAATATCAAGTATCTTGGCGGAAATCGACTTCAAAGTGAAAGAGAATTTGAAAAAGTCGTTCCTTCAAACCTCAAAAGGATGTCTCTCACCGATGTCTCAGTAGAAAGACTGAGGACCAAAATTTTCATCGCAATGTATTTTTGATTACTCTCTTTACTCTTTTAATCTTTTACTTGTTTCAGTCATTTGACTGCGGCCATGCTGGAGTACCGCCTTTAATCGAGCAACTCGACCCCGGAACTTATTCTTTGTAAGCCCAGTACTTATTCTATCGGTCACTTTTGCCGAACCGCTAGGTGACGGGGACATAAACACACCAGCATCAGTTGTCAAGCAATGCTAGGGGGAGGACAAACACAGACGCACAAACACACACACATACACACACACACACACACACACACATATATATATATATATATAATCTTTTATTAAACTATTAATACTTTTGATATATATTTAAAATAATATAAATTAATTAATTTTATGTATTGGCTTAAGTTTTTCATTGTTTGATTTGCCTAATAGTGGTTTTATCTCTAATTTAATATAATATATATATATATATATATATATAGATACATATATACGACGGGCTTCTTTCAGTTTCCGTCTACCAAATCCACTCACAAGGCTTTGGTCGGCCCGAGGCTATAGTAGAAGACACTTGCCCAAGGTGCCACGCAGTGGGACTGAACCCGGAACCATGTGGTTGGTAAACAAGCTACTTACCACACTCCTGCTAACATCTCCTTCAAAGAAGGTTGACTAAGGGAGCAAATAAAGAGGTGGTGGTGGTTGTGGTGGTGGTAGTTGTGATGAGTAAATTATCTCAATATTTCTATATTCATCTTATACCTGTCCTCCTCTTTTCTGATAGTGTCTCATTTTTATTCTAAAGGTACAAATATTAACGAGTGCGCACATATACAGATGCACACCTATACCTGCAAACACACACACTCACACAAACTCATACATGCATGTACGCATGCATACAGATGTACAATATATGTGTATACAATATAGGCGTAGGAGTGGCTGTGTGGTAAGTAGCTTGCTTACCAACCACATGGTTCCAGGTTCAGTCCAACTGCGTGGCACCTTGGGAAAGAGTCTTCTACTATAGCATTGGGCCTACCAAAGCCTTGTGAGTGGATTTGGTAGACGGAAACTGATAGAAACCCATCGTATATATGTATATATATATATATATATATGTGTGTGCGTGTGTGTATGTATGTGTGTGTGTGTGCGTGTATGTGTATGTGTTTGTGTGTATGTGTGTGTTTGTGTGCCTGTATTTGTCCCCCAACATCACTTGACAACCGTTACGTCCCCGTAACTTAGCGGTTCGGCAAAAGAGACCGATAGAATAAGTACTGGGCTTACAATGAATAAGTCCTGGGGTCGATTTGCTCGACTAAAGGCGGTGCTCCAGCATGGCCACAGTCAAATGACTGAAACAAGTAAAAGAGTATACATTTATAAGTATGTATGTATGTATCTCTCTCTTTCTCTCTCTATTTATGCATATATGGTGTATCTATCTATTTATCTACCTATCTATATACGTTTGTGTGAATGCGTGAGTGTCTGTGCGCATGAGTGTGTGTGCGTGCGCGCGTGTATGTGTGTGTGTATGCGTGTGCACTGAGTTCATTTATTTTTACATTCAGCTTGTCAAGCCATTAGCTCTAAAATATATTGTGTTTTTTAATAATACATCATCAAAAGTTTTCTTTTTAGTCCGGACGGAAAACTGCAGTATTATCTTTATTATTGAACTGCTTCTATTGCATAATTCGAACTTATTCTCCTGATGCGATACCACTGCAAATCAGCTGATATTTTTTATGCATTATCTTATATACTTTAGACAAACACTTTCAGTTTCGTTTCAGGAGTAACACGAGTACGTAACATTGATAAGCCACAACTACAGTGCAATGCGGTATCCTCCTCTTTTGTGATCACATCTGGAGCGACTTCGTTTCGTCTAGTTCTGAAGTATATTGTGTTTTTTTTAACACTATACACTTAACGCTTTAACGCTCTTCTTTCCTGTCGCGAAAAATCGCAGCTTTTGGCATTTAAACAATACCCAGATGTTAAGTATGTGGGTATATGTATGTATATGTATATATATATATATGTATATATATATGCACACACATATGAGTATATCACTTGACAACCGTTACGTCACACGCACGCACACACGCACACACACACACACACACACACACACACACACACACACACACATATATATATATATGTATATATGTATATATATATTTATATATAAACGCATATGCATATATACATGTGCGTTCATAAGCGTAATGAGAAAGAACATGGAAAGGGCATCAGGTTAGCACTATGCCGTATATGCTGTATAATTTCATTTCATCATTTAATCATAGAATGTATTTACTATCTGTAGAATGGCTGTTGATTAATATTGGTTTATTCCCCACCTTGCTATATGAAACCCAACTTCACACTTTCAACGTCCAGGGATATTTACGTAAATAAAGTAAAGGTAAAAGCCACAGGTATATTTATCATTTGAGCATTTGAGAGATTTCTGACAAAATAGCGTAAAAATATGATTTGAAAATTAAAATGAATAAATTAAAAGGTTAAATATTAAATAAATAAAAACCCTTAATAATTTAACGTAATATCAAATTGAGATTGCCATGAGTATGGAATAGCTCCACTAATGAGACTAGACAAATTTGATGTAACCGCAGAAGAATAAAAAAAATCATATAAATGATTTATCAACAGTTAATGCTGATACTCGTTGAACTCAAAATGGATTTTCAAATTAGCGCCATTTTGTTTTTCGCCAAGCTAAACGGACGTCCATGTTTTCATGAAATATTAATTTATCGCTTCCTGCTACGAATCTGATGAACAACCACTGGAAGTAAGCACGAAAGTCAGCAGATTAAAATAAATTTGTTAAACGTTATAAGAGGATTAAAAATGGCAATATGTGATTCAGTCACTGCAAATTTAATTCACTTTTTTTTTTATATTTTAAATTTCGTTTTATTTCTATTAAAAATGGATTTTGAAGTTCACTCGACCTAGCTGTGATAGTTTATCAACTCACTTATAACATTGTTACTACTTAATCTTGCTAATTTTCAAGTCTGACTTTTAGAAAGGTTAGATTTCTGAAGAGATTTTCATCAATGCTTTACACACCACTCAACAATACATAAATTATTAGCGACCTTAATATAGCATTCGAGGCAGAAAATGCTCGTAATATTAGGTTAATACCCATGAATGCACATATTTATAGATTGAAATATGTATCAATGAGAACGCCATTTTTTTTTATGAATTGCCTTCAAATGTTGTTTTATTTCATGGTATTCATTTATAATGTTCTTGACGTTGTTGTTGTTGTTGTTTTGCCCGAGATCAAGTAGAAATATAATAAAAGGCGTTCGAATTGCAATTGTCCTATTTTGTACTTTTATTTAGGACTTCGTCATCGATAGTGTGCTTCCCTGTTTCTTAAAGGAATAGGCAGTGCTTCCTTGTTTAACAAAGCGGTATAAAACCATTTTCGGGTCCCGGGATGGTGTGAAGACACCTGCTCCCACACTATACCAGGACTTCCCTTAAATGATCAAGTGATAAATAGATCTATGACGAAACTCAAGAGTGTTTCAATTTTCTTTTTTTATTGTTGGAGTGGGGCTTATCAGATATTCATGAGCCCTACCATGGCTCTTCAGTCCCCAGACCGATGTACCGAGTGATCTCTTGATAGGCTCTATGATAGAATCTTATCTGAGTCCTATTTTTAGCAGGTCATGCAGTTACGTAGCGTATTCCTCGTTGATTCGCTATTTACAACGTAGGTGTAATATGAAAAATTAATTGAACAAGAAAGTGGCATGCTATGATGTTCATGCTACCGTCAAGAAGATCAAACGAGTAAACAAAAAGATATGACACCACCCTGAAATCGAAATTGCGTCACGCCAATGGAGTAACGTGTAATGTGCGGGATAGTGCAGACGGCACAGCACGGCCATTTAATATGTGTGAATTTCATGTAGTGGTAGATATGTTACGTTTAAGATAGGAGTCAGCTAATTTGGTGGTTTTATCCATTTCAAGATTGTGCAAGAAAAGAAGTACTTTTTTCTAATTCCAAGAGCAAAAGAAAAATTGAAAAACCACTACGGTAATCTTTCCAAATGTACAATAACGAGATGGACTTGCAGATAGAATCTATATACAATCAAGGACAGTGATAGTGTATTTAGTGCTCTCGGCACACGGTGATCAAAAGCCACACTACGCCACTGTGACTCCCATGCCTCATCAGGAGCGCTAGCAGATGCATCTGTCGGTAAATTCTGATGGCATTTATAGTCGATGGATGAAACGTACTTTACGTCATACAAAAACCCAACGACCATCTCTTATATAAAATCCGTTCTGTCTGTCTGTGTGTGTGTGGCTTCTAGGATCTCGGGCATCCTCCATCCGATTGCGCTCAAATTTGTTATGTAGATACCGACGGTATCAGGGCGTGTATAAGTCTTGAAAGTATTACAAAAATCGATTCCAGGTGAGAATGCGATCGATAAAGCCGTGGGAAATCGTTTTTCTTTGGAATAGAAAAAAGTCTATCTTTATTTCTTCTTTTGCTGGTGTCTCAAATTTAGCTTAGATCAGTGTTTCTCAAAGGAGAGGCCTATGAGACAGTCGGACAAGTTGTTTTGAGAAAATTTGGTTTAAATGTTTGACAACTCAGCACCGTCCATTGGACGGAGTGGGGGGCGTTTTGCTCGTTCTATAAAAGATTAGTATATTGATGGGATTTATGCGATTTAGGACATATACTAGGAAAATTAATGCTGCAGCTCAACCTCAACACCAGCAATAGTCAAGATTATATTTGTAGCATGTGCCCATTTCTTTTTTAGTTTAGACCATTATTCCTTTCCTTTTCTGTTTTTGGTTTACCCCTATTTTTACCACTAAGTTACAGTCATACTTGGCTGAAAGAATCAGGCATAATCATGACGTTAATTAACAATTTTCTCGAACTGGTTTGCAAAATCTTTACTCCGTTTTAAATACAAAATATTAGGTGAAATAGATTTGCAATCGTCCATGTTACGTTAGATTATATACGGTTCGTTACTTGTAAATTGAACGCTGATTATATATAGGCGCAGACATGATTGTGTGGTTTAGAAGCATATTCTGCAAGCAAGAAGTTTCGTGTTCTGCTCCACTGCCTGCCATGTTAGGCAAATATCTTCGTCTATAGTTCCGGCCTGATCAATTCATTGTTAGTAAATTTAATAGGCAGAAACTGGGGAAGCCCGTCTCATATATATATATATATATATATATATTATATATATATATATGTGGTGTGTGTGTGTGTGTGTGGTGTGTGTGTGTGTGTGTGTGTGTATGTATGTATGTATATATATATATATATATATATATATATGTGTGTGTGTGTGTATGTGTGCATGGTGTATGTGTGTGTGTGTATGTGCGCGCGTTTGTGTATGTAGTCTTTGTGTTTGTGTTCGTCTCCACACGCCGCTCGACAACCGGTGTTGGTTTGCTTGCGCCCTCGTGACTTAGCGGTTTGTACTGGAATCGATTTGTTCTACTGAAACGCGCTTCAAGACGTTGCACCAACATGTCCGCAGCCCAATGACTGAAACATGTTCAAGGTAAATGGTAACTAAACCTATAACCAGTCGATAAAAGAATAGATAACGTACAATATGATGAAATTACAAGCTGGGTTCTGGGATTTTTTTTCCATAATTTATACGAAAATTTTAGCAAACGAAAGCGAATGATAAAACGAGAGGCAGCTGATTTATTCAACAACAGTGAAGTAAGAGAGGACCATAAATTTTCTTCCTACCGCTGTTAGAATAACAATGGAATAATGCCAGATTTTTAAAAAGAGTATGGCAAGGACAATTGCTCATCGTAATTGACCAATCAATCGAGATATCATTTCAATGTGATTTGTAAAAGCATGTTTTAACAGTGAGCAAACATTTAGGTTCAGAGAATACTTGTCGTCGCTAAGTGTACAGTATTTTTCGATACCTGAAAACAGTTTTTCCAATACAAGATATCTTACATTTAAACATGATTTCCCAAAATTCTTTCAGGGTAAGAAGTGGCATGTAAAATAATTCTTTTGGATATAACTGTCTTATCTTTTATCTTTTACTTGTTTCAGTCATTTGACTGTAGCCATGCTGAAGTACCTCCTCGAAGAATTGTAGTCGAACCATTCGACCCCAGTACATTTGTAACCCTGGTATTTATTTTGTCAGTCTCTTTTGCCGAACCGCTAAATTGTAGGGACATAGACACTGACGAGGTTGTTAATTGCTGGCGGGGGAAAACACAGACAAAGAGATGCACACACGGAAAATCACACACATACACGCACAAACACACACACGCACACACACAAATACGCACACACACGCACACACACACACACACACACACACACACACACACACACACACACACACACACACACACACACACACACACATATATATATATATACGACGAGCTTGTTTCAGTTTCCGTCCACCAAATCCACTCACAAGGTTTCAGTCGGCCCGAAGCTATAATAGAAGACACTTGCCTAAGGTGTCACGCAGTGGGATTGAAGCCAGAACCAAGTGGTTGGGAAGCAATTTTCTTACCACACAGCCGCACTTGTGCCAATGCTTATTATTATTTCACTGTCTGTAAATGGATCAAACTACAACTAAAACATAAGCTTCCATGAAAAAATTGTGCCATATTGGATAAATTAAAGGAGGAACAACAGAAAGAGAATCATCGGTGAATAAACCATCTATCCATATCAACTTACTGGGTGTTGACAGTTTGAAGTGTGCGTTGTATCCAGTATTAACAATATATACTTTTAAAGGACAGAATATCTTCTCAAAGTGAAACCAACATCCAACCATTACTGGATAAAACAGACGACTCTAAGTTATCCGACTTAATTCCTGTTTAAAGTGATCAAAAGCAAAATTTTCCTTCCAAATTTCAGGTTGATTTATGTCTCAAAGATTAGCTTAAACTTGACACCTATTTTACTAAATTCCTCGTTATTTTCCAAAATTAATTGAAACAAAGGCAGAATATTTCAATAAAAAATGGTAACAAAAGGGTGAAATCCTTTCGATACCAAACCATCTGAGACCAGCCGTAGTTCAATATTGTAACTTTTTGTATTAAAAGTGATCTAAATTAGAATCTTCCATCAATATTTCATGCCAATTTATATTTCAAATTCTAGCTTAAGGCTGACAAAGTTATTTTATTGAATTCTTCAATATTTTCAAAGTTAATTGAACAATATAGAAGTGTGTTTAAGGCGGCGAGCTGGCAGGATCGATAGCACGCCGGGCGAAATGCGTAGCCGTATTTCGTCTGAGTTCAAATTCCGCTGAGGTCGACTTTGCCTTTCATCCTTTCGGGGTCGATAAATTAAGTACCAGTTACGCACTGGAGTCGATATAATCGATTAATCCGTTTATCTGTCCTTGTTTGTCTTCTATGTGTTTAGCCCCTTGTGGGTAGTAAAGAAATATATATATAGAAGTGTATTTCTAAAGACATATATTAACAAAAGGTTTAGATATAAAGATAAAAATATTATTTGTTGGCGTTTATCTATGATTTTCTCAGGTCGGTAGATTTTAATATTGTAGCACTTCAACAAGAAGTGTTAGTTAACTGGTTAAGAAGGGGAAATAAAATCGGTGAAACACTGAAAATATTTCAATCTTTTTCAGATACCTGCTGAGGAAACATTGTATATTTTATGATTGGTAATTAAAACAGACTATATACTGCCGAGAAAGCATTTAGTAGCCGTAGCTGAAAAAAGATAATCTTGAGAATGGTAGAAAGTCTCTTGAACAGAGGTCTAAACTTGATAGACTGAAGTAGAGCCGCCTGGATGAGGAAAGTACGTTGTGAGAGCCGAAACATTCATTGACCACGGATGCAACAGCTGATGATGTGCCTATGTATTGTATCTGTAGATGAATGATTGAACTCAAATTTATCATTTATATCTTTAAAGAATAAGAATTATTTAACCGCCTAACGGAAAACACAACCAAACTGAAATCAGGCAGCAAAAGCCAGCATAGTTGTATATTCCGTCTTCATTAACATAATATTTTGGTGATAAAATATTACGTTAATTAAGATGGAAGATGCAGACGACTGTAGCTTAGCTAATTATACAGGATCTTCTTCTTCTTCTTCTTCTTCTTCTTCTTCTTCTTCTTCTTCTCTTCTTCTTCTTCTTCTTCTTCTTCTTCTTCTTCTTCTTCTTCTTCTTCTCTTCTTCTTCTTCTCTTCTTCTTCTTCTTGCCGTTGTCTTGATTGCTGTTGTAGTTGTATTATTATTATTATTATTATTATTATTATTATTATTGTTATTATTATTATTGGCAGTAGTAGATGTAGTAGTAGTAGTAGTAGTAGTAGTAGTAGTAGTAGTAAGTAGTTGTTGTTGTTGTTGTTGTTGTTGTTGTTGTTGATGATGATGTTCTTGTTACTCTTGTAGATTTCTTTTTCCTTATCCGGATTGGGTTTCGAAACAACTGAAGCGAAAATAATTTCAGACATGTTTTGAGATATCAAGAAATAATGGTAAGGAATGGCATCTATTCTTGGAGCAGTTTCTGTTATTGTTTGCTTATCAGTATCTTTGTCAGCCAGTAAACACGCTGCTATCGTTCTAATCTTGGTTAGTGACTCTACTAATATGTTTACTTGTACTTGCTAGTAGAACAGGATGTGTCTATTTTCATGGGAATCCGATTGGCAACAAATAAAAACCACGATGAAGACGACGACGACGACGACGATGATGATGTTGAGGATGATGATGGTGATGATGATGATAACGATGGTAATGACGATGATGGCGATGGCGATGGTGATGACGACAACGACGAAGATGATGATCATGATGATGATGACAACGACAATGATGATGATGATGATGATGATGATGACCACAGTGATGATGAAACAATGAGGGTGATGATAATAATGAAGAGGATGTTGAGGAAAACGATGATGAGGAAAACGATGATGGTGACGATGAGGATGATGATGATGAAGATGATGATGAAGATGATGATGATGACGATGATGGTGATGATGATGATGATGATGATGATGATGATGATGATGATGATGATGATGGTGATGATGATGATGATGATGACGATGATATAGATGATGATGATGATGATGATGATGATAAAGTCGATGATGATGACGATGAGGATGATGATGAAAACGATGATGATGACGATGACGATGAGGATGACGATGATGATAATGATGGTGAAGATGACGATGACGACGACAACGACGACAAAGAGGATGATGAAGGTGATGATGGTTATGATGACGACTACGAAGACGACGATGACGATGGTGATGAAAATGACGACGACGACGACGGTGATGATGATGGCGGCGACGATGACAACGATGTTGAAATGATGATGATGGTGTTAGTAGTGTTGGATATCAGTGGTGGTGCAGGTGGTGGGATCTTGGTGAAGGTAGTTGAGGCAGTGGCGGCGGCGGCGGCTGCAGATGCGGACGTGGTGGTAATGATGGCGGTGATTTTAATGAATATTTATTTCTGTTATTTCATTTACTTGTTTCAGTCATTTGACTGCGGCCAAGGTGGAGCACCGCCTTTAGTCGAGCAAATCGACACCGGGACTTATTCTTTGTAAGCCCAGTACTTATTCTATCAGTCTCTTTTTACCGAACCGCTAAGTGACGGGAACGTAAACACACCAGCATCGGTTGTCAAGCAATGCTAGGGGACAAACACAGACACACAAATACACACACATACATATATATATACGACGGGCATCTTTCAGTTTCCGTCTGCCAAATCCACTCACAAGGCATTGGTCGGCCCGGTGCTATAGTAGAAGACACTTGCCCAAGATGCCACGCAGTGGGACTGAACCCGGAACCATGTGGTTGGTTTGCAAGCTACTTACCACACAGCCACTCCTGCGCCTATATGATGATGATGATGATGAGGGTACTGATAAAGGTGATAAAGAACATGTTGATGATGATAATAATAATAATAATGATAATAATAATAATAATAACAATAATAATAATAATAATAATAATAATGATAATAATAATAATAATAATGATAATAATAATAATAATAATGATAATAATAATAATAATAATAATAATAATATCAACACCAAGCTTCAACAAAAAGCAAGCACGCAAAATAAAAAAAATAATAAAATGCAACAAGGGAGATATAAACTCTCTCCTGAAGACAATACAAAATGTTAAGAGAAACATCAAAATAAAAGTTAAAAAAAAGACGGATAAAATAATAGCTTTTGTGTGTGTTTGTGTGTGTGTGTGTGCGCGTGTGTGTGTGTGCGTGTGTAAGTGCGTGCATGTATGTGTGTGTGTGTATGTATATGTGTGTATGTGTTTAGACATATGCATATGTGTTATACCTCTCTTTCCCCCGTCTGTCTGAATGCTTGTGAGTGTGTGTAAACACACACACATACATATATATATACATATATATATATATATATATATATAAATATATGTACCTGCATATTAGATAAATATGTATGTTACACATGTAGACAAAGCTAACTTACGCCCACATATATATACCATACACATGCACATCGTTTGTTCACCGGCACAGACAGACAGACAGACACATACACACATGTACACACACCACGTGAAAAAAGCACACCTCAACTACTACACACAAGACACACACACACACACACATTGCAGACGCACGGACTTATACACGCACAAATTCACACACGTCAGAATCTCTAGCCCCTATACACACACGCACTTACACATTTACACATGCGATTCTCACAAACAGACACACGCACGCACACCTTCATTTGGGATCACCTTTTCTTTCAACCTCTTCTTTCAAAGTTTTTTCTAATTCTTTGCCATGCTTGACCGCTAAATTTACAAGTTTGCTTTCATTCTCTCTCAGTCTATTTTCTCTTATTCCTTTCTGTTGAAGGACGTTGGATCGAAACGTAAAAGTCACTTTCATTTTCCTGAGCGTCAAACTAATATACCTACTTGTTGTTCATACACCTGTGATCATCTTTTGTTTCTCTATAAATTTGAACTATATATATATGTGTGTGTGTGTAAAAAGCTACTGTTTGGTGATGTTCCGTACTTAATGTGTATTTAATAAATAAAACATATGCATATATACATACATATATGTACATACCTACATCTACATGTATATATATACATGCATATATGGGTACAAGACACCAAAAAACGTCGAACACAATGAGAAACGAAAACATAAACACAAAACCAAGGAACTGGGCATTTTTCTTAAACAACGAAAAAATAGAATACAGGACAAATAACACAAGGAAAATTCCCCTTCTTCAGTCGCCATGGTTTCATCTACTCCGCGTTTCGAAGGTGAAGGCGAGACGCGACTTCGACTGAAACATTCCTTCCCGCGAAAAGCAAATTAAATAAAATTTGAGATTTTTTTGCGGAGGGGTAAAAATGGTAACAAAAACAGGACAGTAACGACAGTACAAAATATAAACAGTAAAAGACAGGACAAGGAGAATAACAGTAACACAGACAAGAAGCGCTGTTAAGCCGAACGAGATAAAAAATTACGAACGCTATTTTTGAGAACGCCGAAGGAGCCACAGAAAATGCCGTCTACACTCAGGTGAAGCAAGGTCAGAAAAGACAGTAGTTTCCTCATCGCTGACCAGCGACGGGACAGGGGAGGAGGAGTAAGAGAAAGGGAAGGGGAGAGAAAAAAGAGGAATGCTTGTAGAGAAAACCAGAAAGAATGAAGAATGAGAGAGAGGGAGGGAGAGACAGTAAGGTAGAAGAGAAGGAAGGCTGAGAAAGGGAGGGGGGAAGAAAGGTTAAGAGTGCGCATCAGTATTAATATTAAGAACAAACTTACTTAGAAATGGATGCGTGCGTTCTGTCGTGTAATAACAAATTAATAAATAAAACATATACATATATACATACATATATGAACGTACCTACATCTACATGTATACATACATGCATATATGGGTACAAGACACAAAAAAAAACGTCGAACACAATGAGAAACGAAAACATAAACACAAAACCAAGGAACATTTCAATTAACCTGAAGATTGACTGTAACAATAACTCGAATTATTACGAATTGTACAGCCATGAAACGATCGTAGTGTTTTACTCTTTATCTTTTATTAAACTTTTAATACTTTTGATATATATTTAAAATAATATAAATTAATTAATTTTATGTATTGGCTTATGTTTTTCATTGTTTGATTTGCCTAATAGTGGTTTTATCTCTAATTTAATATAATATAATATAATATATTTTACTATAAAATTGGATTTAATCCTAAATCTGATTTTTCCCTGTAAGTTTGGATTTATTCCCTAATATTTTATTATTATTATATATATATATATTCGTTCGGGTTTGCACGAAACTCGGGGTCACTCTGTTACTTCTACTAAATATTAATAAAAAATACATATATTCAAATATATATATATATATATATATATATATATATATATATATATATATATATATATATATATATATATATATATATATATATATATACATATACATATATATACATATATATGTGTGTGTGTGTGTGTGTGTGTGTGTCTGTGTGTGTATGTTTTCATGCACGTTTATATATGCATGTATGTATGGGTGTATGCGTATGAATTAATTTCAGGCTTACATATAAAATTGTGCGTGCGTGTGTGTGTGAGAATCCCTCTCTTCTTTCTGTGATAACACGTGCCTTCTCTGTGTCAGAATGTCAGATAATAGGGCCAGAAATCACATAACAGAGACGTTTGGTCACGCTTCAACTTTTGCACGGCTCAGATAAAAGCTGATAACTGTTGGTTATTTAAGGGATATTTTGACAACCAGACAAACCGTAAATACTAATATGGTACCACGCAATCACAACGGGAGACAACTCTGCCGAACCTACCAGAAAGCCAGTGCATACTCAACGGTGTTCCTAAAAGCAGCAGTTGAAATCCTTTCAAATCGTAGTCTGCCGTATTGAAAACGAGACATAAAATGTATTAAAAGAGAATACTAGAAACACAAAATGGCTATTACTGGAGTGTTGTTTGACTCATAGATTCAAGTTCCAGATCGATCAGAGTTGACCTAGTACTAAGTAATGATAATAATAATAAAATAATAATAATAATAATAATAATAATAATAATAATAAGGCGTTTGATAGCATCCCCCACACATGGATCCTCGAAACACTAGCCATTAACAAAGTAGCACCAACAATTTTAGAATACATAGGACACTCTATGAATAAATGGCAAACAGTGCTACAGCTCCAAACAAAAGAGGGACTCGTGAAAACCAAAGCCATCCCCATTAGAAGAGGAATATTCCAGGGAGACACGCTCTCTCCACTTCTTTTCTGCTTGGCACTGCCACCTCTATCTGATATGCTAAATAGGACTGGATGCGGATATAAATGTTACGAAAAAACGATCAGCCACCTTTTATATATGGATGACCTAAAACTATACGCTACAAATGACAAACAGCTGGAAACACTACTAAAGACAGTTCATGGATTTACCAAAGAAATAGATATGAAATTTGGGTTAGAAAAATGCGCCAAAGTAACCCTGAAAAGAGGAAAACTAGCTAAGAGTAGCAACATCACACTAGATAAAGCCAATGAAATAAGAAAATTAGACCAAAGCCAAACTTACAAATATTTAGGAATCCATGAACTAGATAAGACACAACACACACAAATGAAAGAGAAAATAAATAAATAAAACTATAGACGAGTTAGATCAATACTAAAAACAGAGCTCAAAGCTAAAAACAAGATAATAGGTATTAACACTTTAGCCGTCCCAGTTATAAGTTACAGCTACAATATCTTTAACTGGACGCTAAATGAACTAACCAAAATAGATAGGAAAACAAGAAAAATAATGACAGGATCTAGGATGCATCACCCAAGATCTGACGTAGAAAGGCTATATATACAACGTATAGAAGGTGGTAGAGGCCTTATAAAGCTGGAAAACTACTATAAAATAACCACCATAGGACTGCAAAAATACCTACTTCAGAAGCAAGGAAAACTGATACAAATAGCGGCAAAACACGAGCAAAACAAAAAATTGTTCTCAGTATCTAAGGAAGCTGACAAATACAAACAAGAAATCATACCACCTAACAAATATGAAGAAGAAGAAGAAAGAAGAAAGAAGAAGAAGAAGAAAGAAGAAGAAGAAGAAGAATAAGAAGAAGAAGAAGAAGAAGAAGAAGAAGAAGAAGAAGAAGAAGAAAAGAAGAAGAAGAGAAGAAGAAGAAGAAAACACAACAAAAGCTATAAAGCAAATGAAATCAAAACTAAAACTAGAACAGCAACGGACCATGATAAAACGATGGCAAGGAAAGCCCCTTCATGGAAAGTACTGGACTAAACTAAATGCAAAAGAAATAGACAAAGAAAAATCCGAGCAGTGGTTGAGAAGCTCAGGACTCAAAGCAGAGACAGAGGGATTTTTAATTGCAGCACAAGACCAAAGCCTCCCCACCAGAAATTACCAAAAACATGTAATGAAAAGAAATATAACAAGTAACTGCAGAATATGTGGAGATGGACAAGAAACAATAAATCATATTAACTCTGGCTGACCAGGCCTGGCTAAGAAGGAATATATTGACAGATACGACAGAGTTGGAACCTACATACACTGGAAGCTATGCCAATATAATGGAATAACATCAGAAAAAAGATGGTTTAGACACACACCAGAAAAGGTCACAGAAAACGAGAAAGCAACCATACTCTGGGATATGCCAAAAATTTTCATAAATGTTTTCGATAACTTCATTGAAAATTTGCATCAAAATTTTGAAAAGTTTTTTAAAAATTTTCATGAAAATTTTTGAAAATATTTCTGAAGATTTTCATCCAAACATTTTGAAAATTTTCATAAAAATTTTTGAAATATTTTTTTGGAAATTTTCATCAAAATTTTTCAAAAAGTTTTTGGGAAATTTTGATCAAAATTTTTCAAAAGCTTTTTAAAAACGAAAGCAATGGAAAATAATTTAAACAATTAACAAAAAAATAATTCTATAATTTTATACACACGCTTTCCGTACATATATTTGAAAAATTTGTTGAAAATTTTCCTCGAAAATTTTTGAAATTTTTCCCCAAAAATTTTCTTCAAAAATTTTTGAAAATTTTCCCCAAAAATTTTTGAAAATATAGCCCAGAAGTTTGTGAAAATTTTCCTCAAAAATTTTTGAAAATTAAAAAAAAATTTTTGGAAATTTTTCCTCATAAATTTTTGAAAATTTTCCCAAAAAAGTTTTGAAAATTAAAAAAAAATTTTTCTCAAATATTCTTGAAAATTTTCCCCAAAAATTTTTGAAAAATTTTTTGAAAATTTTGCTCAAAAATTTTTGAAAATTTTCTCTGAAAATTTTTGAAAATTCTCCCCAAAAATTTTTGAACATTTTCCCCATAAATGTTTGAAAATTTTCCTCAAAAATTTTTGAAAATTTTCCCCAAAAATTTTTGAAATTTTTTCCCAAAAACTTTTTTTGAAAAATTTTTGCAAAATTTTCCTCTAAAAATTTTTAAAGAATTATTTGAAAATTTTCTTCAAAAATTATTGAAAATTTTCCCCAATAAGTACAGGAAAATTTTTTGAAATTTTTCCCCAAAAATTTTTGAAAATATTCCCTAAAAGTTTTCTTCAAAAACTTTTAGGGAAAATTTGAAAAATTTTTGGAAATTTTTCCCCAAAAATTAAAAAAAAATTTTCAAAAATTTTCTTCTAAAAATTTTTGAAGAATTATTTGAAAATTTTCTTCAAAAATTTTTGAAAATTTTCCCCAATACGTAATGGAAAATTTTTTGAAATTTTTCCCCAAAAATTTACGAAAATTTTCCCTAAAAGTTTTCTTCAAAAACTTTTAGGGAAAATTTGAAAAATTTTTGGAAATTTTTCCTCATAAATTTTTGAAAATTTTCCCCCAAAAGTTTTGAAAATTTAAAAAAATTTTTCTCAAATATTTTTGAAAATTTTCCCCAAAAATTTTTGAAAAACTTTTTGAAAATTTTGCTCAAAAATTTTTTAAATTTTTCTGCAAAAATTAAAAAAAATTTTTTGAAAATTTTTCTCGAAAATTTTTGAAAATTTTCCCCAAAAATTTTTGAAAATTTTCTCGAAAAATTTTTGCAAAATTTTCCTCTAAAATTTTTGAAATTTTTCCCCAAAGTTTTTGAAAAATATTTAGAAAATTTTCCTCAAAAATTTTTGAAAGTTTTCTCGAAAAATTTTTGAAAAAGTTTTGCAAAATTTTCCTCAAAAATTTTTGAAATTTTTCCCCAAAGCTTTTGAAAAATATTTAGAAAATTTTCCTATAAAAAGCAGTGGTCCCAAGACAGTGCCCTGTGGAACACCGCTCACTATTTGTGTGTTCATAGAGGTGGCTCCATTAACCACTACTGCCTGACTCCTATCTTTCAGGAAGTCATGCAACCACACTCCAAGTTTTCCAGCTATGCCGAGGTCACGCAGTTTGTGGCATATCATACCATGATCCACCTTGTCAAAAGCTTTTGCAAAATCAAGGTAGATTACGTCCACATTTGATTTGTTGAGTAACTGCCTCAACACCCAGTCATAATGCTGTAAGAGCTGGGTCAGGCAGCTCCTACCTGGTCGAAAACCATGCTGGGCATCAATCAGCAAGTTGTTTTCCTCAAGGAATGCGAAGTTTCTTTCTGACTATCCGTTCGATGACTTTGCTGATGTGTGAAGTCAGAGAGATAGGCCTATAGTTTTTGGCACCTGCTCTACTTTCCCCTTTATGTATTGGGCATATTATTCCCTCCTGCAGCTTGCTTGGCAGTTTGCCATTCGCAAGAAAGCTCTGGAAGAGAATCTTGAGGGGTTTTGCCAAAGCATGCTTACACGCTTTGAGGATGATGGCTGGGAAACCATCTGGACCAGCAGCTGAGTTTGTGTCCACTTCATCTATGGCTAGTAGAAAATTGCACTACTAGGCACTGCACACATCCTACGCAGAACACTTTCAATACAGTAACCATAAGAGCATCACAACAAATCACAGCACATACCCAAGGCACACAGAGCTGCGCTCGGTAGTGAAGTGAAAGCACGTTATAAAAATAAAATTACTGAATGATAATAATAATAATAATAATAATAATAATAATAATAATAATAATAATAAGAATAATAATAAAGAAGAAGAAGAAGAAGAAGAAGAAGAAGAAGAAGAAGAAGAATATGTGGAGATGGACAAGAAACAATAAATCATATTATCTCTAGCTGCCCAGTCCTTGCTAAGAAGGAATATATTCACAGACATGACAGAGTTGGAACCTACATACATTGGAAGCTATGCCAACATTATGGAATAACAACAGAAAAAAGATGGTATAGGCACACACCAGAAAAGGTCACAGAAAACGAGAAAGCAACCATACTCTGGGATATGCCGATACACACAGATAGAGAAATAAGGCCAACAGACCAGATATAGTTGTCAGAGATCATGAAGAAAAAATGCTTTCTAATTGATGTATCAATACCGGCAGATGACAACGTGTCTCTAAAAGAAATGGAGAAACTCTCAAAATACAAAGACCTGGAAATAGAGGTAACTAGAATGTGGAATCTGAAAACAGAAACAATTCCTATCATAGTAGGTGCATTAGGCATGATAAAAAAATATTCAGACAAATGCATAACAAAAACACCAGGACTTACAAACACATATAACATACAGAAAATTGCACTACTAGGCACTGCACACATCCTACACAGAACACTTTCCATACAATAACCAACAGAGCATCACAACAAATCACAGCACATACCCAAGGCACACAGAGCTGCGCTCGGTAGTGAAGTGAAAGCACGCTATAAAAATAAAACTACTGAATAATAATAATAATAATAATAATAATAATAATAATAATAATAATAATAATAATAATCCTTTTAACTAAAGGCGCACGCCTGAAATTTTGGGGGAAGGGACTAGTCGATTACATCAACCCCAATAATAATGATGATGATGATGATGATGATGATGATGATAATAATAATAATAATAATAATAATAAAAGCGTTACTCATATAGTAAGTGAATGTAGCATGCTGATACAGAAAGAATACAAGACATGACAATCTAGGGAGAGCAATCGACTGGGAGGTTTGTAGAAACTAGGATTTGAACATACTGATACGTGGTATGAGCATGAACCTAGTAAAGTACTAGAAAGTAAGATGTACAAGATGTTGTGGGACTTTCAGACATTCAGACTGACAGAGTAATAGGAGCTAGAAGGCCTGTTTTGCTAGTAGTATATAAAGAGAATAGAAAATGCCAGACAATTGACTTTACTGTACGAAATGATGAAAAAATTAATATGAGAAGTATAGAAAAAATAGCAAAGTACCAGGACCTAGCTATTGAAATACAGTGACTACGGATAGTGCGGGTAAAATGTATCCCAATAGTTATAGATGCATTGGGAACTATCCCTAAAGATCTGAACCGATGGATAGAGGAAATAGGCATAAAACCCAGTTTAGTACAGCACCAGAAAACAGTGTTATTAGGGACAGCTAGGATACTTAAGGAGGGTTCTTAGCATCTAAGGTTACTTGCTGTAACCCGATAGGAGGGTTCTTAACATCTGAGGCAACTTGTAACCCGATGTTAGTATTATTTTCTTTTCCAAGAGTCGAATCTGTTGAGTGTGTACGAATAATAATAAAAGCACAACAACAACAACAACAACGGGTATTTCAGTTATCACATTTCGCTCAATGGATATTAACAAAACCATATTTATAAATATTTATCTTAGATTGCTTGTGGTACAATGTAATGTTCACACGATCTTTGTCATTAAGAACTGGAAGCCAGCGATAATAGAAACAAGAACACCATTTACCAGTCGCTGCTGTTTAGTTTCGACTCAGAATAGCTCTGATTAAACTGACTTCTGCCCAGTTATTCCATGCCATAACAATCCTGTTTCTATTCTTTTTCTTCGAAAATGGAAAAGCATATCTTGGAGCATTATTATTCAATGTATTCTTTTTTATTGGAAGATTATAGTGTAGTCTTTGAGGGACACTGGATGAACGACCGCATGAGAGAAAGAGAAGAACTATAGTTATTTTGGTATCGTCAAAAATGGCGTCACTTTGACATGACATTGACATTTCATGCCAATTGCCTTCTCCAGGAGCATTATTTTCTTTTTTCTTGAATAAGGATGTGCACGACCAGGGACTGACTAGGGTTATCTAACAAGAACAACAACAACAATAAAAACAACAACAGCAACAACAGCAACAACAACGACGACGACAGCGACAGAGGGAACAACTACTGCTACTATTACTGATACCATTACTGCTCCTGCTGCTGCTACAACTATTACTACTACTACTACTACTACTACTACTACTACTACTACTAATACTACTACTACTACTGCTGCTGCTGCTGACGCTACCACTGCTACTGCTGCTGCTGCTCCCCTGCTTCCCTGCTCCCCTACTCCCCTCCTCCTCCTCCTACTACTACTACTACTACTGCTGCTGCTGCTGCGCCTGCTGCGCCTGCTGCTGCTGCTGCTGTTGTTGTTGCTGAATACAGACTATTTCAAAATACGGTTGCGTAAACAAACGTAAACGTACGCACACAAATTAGGGTATATAAGACTGATAACTACACTTACACATATACACAAAGCACATCATACACAGAGGCATACAGACACGTAGATATAAGGTTATACGTAAAAGATAAGAGAGATAACAATAAGGCGAATGTGAAATTAATAGAAATTAAAAGCAGCATACAGAAGAGTGCATGCTACACACACACACCACACACACACACACCACACACACACACACACACACACACACACACACACACACACACACATATGCATATATACACATATACGAATAGGGAAAGAAAGATACAGAGAGTCAAAGACGGGAGAGAGATAAAAGTAATTAGAGAGACAGGGGTAATAATCCTTTCTACTATAGGCACAAGGCCTGAAATTTGGGGGAGGGGGATAGTCGATTACATCGACTCCAGTGCGTAACTGGTACTTAATTTATCGACCCTGAAAAGATGAAAAGTAAGTCGACTTCGGCGGAATTTGAACTCAGAAGGTAGCGGCAGACGAAATACCTATTTCTATTTCTTTACGACCCACAAGGGGCAAAACACAGAGAGGACAAACAAAGACAGCTAAACGGATTAAGTCGATTATATCGACCCCAGTGCGTAACTGGTACTTAATTTATTGACCCCGAAAGGATGGAAGGCAAAGTCGACCTCGGCGGAATTTGAACTCAGAACGTAGCGGCAGACGAAATACTGCTAAGTATTTCGCCCGGCGTGCTAACTATTCTACCAGCTCACTGCCGTAGACAGAGGTAATAATAGACATCAAGATATAACAAAATCCTCTTTTAACTCGTATCTTCTGCTTGTTTCAGTCATTGGACTGCGGCCATGGCAGTGTTGGAGTCGATTATTCCTTGAAGGAACAAACCGACCCCAACACTTACATTTTTGTTTTAATTTTTTAAATTTATTCTATCGGTTTCTTACGCCGAACCGCTAGGGCAGTGTTTCTCAAACATGTTTTGCCTATGGAACCCTTTTGATTCCTATTTTGCTTTGAGGATGGGCCCTATTTGCCATTTGATGTCTGAAAACTCCTGTTTACATTTTTATAGTCAAATATTTTTAGGAATTGCATTAGAATATATTTAAATATTTTGTGTACTGTAGAAACATAACAAAATTATTGCACATAAAGTTTTACAAACAAAATCTTATATGGGACCCCTAAAGACCATATGTACCCTGGTTGAGGACACCTGCGCTAGACAAACCGACTACTATTGTCAAGCAGAGAGAGGGAGTGACAAATGCAAATACAAACACTCTCTCACACACTTACACATGCACACACACACTTATACACACACATGCCCGACGGGCTTCCACTCAGTTTCGGTATACCATATTAACTCACATGACATTAGTCGGTCCAGGGCTATAGTAGAAGATATTTGCTCAAGGTGCCATATAGTGGGATTGAACCAGAAAGTACGTGGCCGGAAAGCGAGCCACTCAACCACAAAGACTTGTGTTAAATGAAAACTAGTTATAGGTGCAGTCATGGCTGTATGGTTAAGAAGCTTGCTTTGCTACCACGTACTAATGAAGTGTGTCTGCAATCTGGTACTGATTTATGTCTACAGATACTTTTGCTTCAATGAAAACGATGAACATCCCAAAAATCTACTTCCCTAAAGAAAATAGCTCGTTGACGCATAAAAAAATATCATGTTCTTGTTTTAAATCAAACATTTCTTTTTCTGTGAGGTATACTTGCCATCTCAATATAGCTAACCGCTAAGGGTGGGTGTTACTGTAGCTTGTAGTCCCAAGAGAACATCGTCTCCAGCTGGCTTTAGGCACACTTTCTGTGCTCTTATGGTATTTGCAAAGGGAGGTCATCCCTCCCTCGTCAACCTAAGTGATACGCACGGACTGCAGTTTCTAGGTATTGACCTGTCATCAGCGTACGACAATCACTGCAGTCCGTGTGTATCACTTAGGCTGACGAGGGAAGGATGACCTCCCTTTGCAAATACCATAAGGGCACATAAAGTGTGCCTAAAGCCAGCTGGAGACGATGATCTCCTGGGGCTTCAAGCTACAGTAACACCCACCCTTAGTGGTTAGCCATATTGAGATGGCAAATATACCTCGCATTGTCGTGCAGTTACTGTTTATACCTCGTTCAGAGGTTTATTATTATTATTTTTTTCAATATTCGTAAATCCTTGAGTAATTCATTTAATAAATGAAGAATTTAATTTTGGTTAACTAACAAAAGAAAATGAGAAAAAAAAGAGACAAACTGCATGTCGTTCTCACTGGCTTTGAAATAGAAATGAAACTGTTTAAAGTTAGAGAACGTAACATATATGCATATCTGTTCATCTGGAGTTCATTTCTGTTTTATGCCACACATTTATTTCTACCAACATCTATCACCCAGCATTTGTCACCTGTCATTTATCCTCTATCAACAGTCATCTATGATTATCTATGGTTACAGTTTCCAATGTATTTCTTACAATGCATTTAATGAAATTTAATTATAATACTTCCTACAAAACTGACTGCAATTAAGTAAAGCTGGATGCAACAGAAGATAATATGCATATGTGTGTGTGTGTATGTATATATGTATGTGTATATACATATATGTATATATATACGTATATATATACATATATATATATATATATTATATATATATATATATATATATATATAAATAAATATATATATGTATATATATATATACGTATGTATGTATGTATGTATGTATGTATCTCTCTCTCTCTCTCTCTCTCTCTCTCTATATATATATATATATATATATATACACCACCCACGCACCCATATATGAATATATATGTGTGTGTGTGTTACAGGATATGAATAAGACAAGTTTGGGTTTTAATTGCATAAATTATTTTTTTATAGTTTTCATTAATCTGCGTGAGAAAAACATCAAAATTCACAGATAATAACGGCGAAGCGTTTTAAAGTTTCACAATATCACCACAAATAAATAAACAAATAGATGAATAAATAAATAAATAAATAAAAGAAAAGAAAATATATAAAGTAAATAAATCCTCCAGGTTCTCGTTAAGAAGTATGATTGAACTTATTGAGTCAGCTCTCTCTTTCTTTCTCTCTCTCTCACTTTCTCTCTATATATACACAAACACAAACACACACACACACACACACACATATATATATATACACATATATGCATATATATATATATACATATATACATATGTATATGTAAATATACACATACATATACATACATATACATACATATATATATATGTATATATACGTACATACATACATATATATACATATATATATATATATATATATATATATATATATATACATATATATACTTACATATATATACATATACATACATATATATATATATACACACACATACATATATATATACATATATATATAATATATATATATATACATACATATATACATACATATTTATATACATACATATATACATACAAATACATATACTTATATATATATATATATATATATATATTATATATATATATATATATATATATATTGAGTGATCAAACCTCTACTTCTGATAATACTCCTATTAGTCGCAAAGCAATAAATATACAATATAAAACATGCCCACTAGCTGTCACTATGAAAATTTCCCATATACTCTCTTCAAATATGTTTTAATAAACTTTTACAGTGACACAGTGTGAAGACAGATAGCCTTTATCTTATTCTTGAATTTCATTTTAAAGTTTTTTTTTCCAAAAACACCTTCAAGTAATCTAAGATGAAAGGCCAACGATTCTCTTTGTTCCATTCTGAGGATTTTATTATATATATTTTTCTCTCAATTTGAGAATTATTTGCAGATTATGAATTTATGTATTTGTATTGTTTATATGCTTTATATCCATCTTAAGATGAAGGAAAAATTATTGTAAAAAGATTCAAATGATTTTATGAATTTGTAAACTGTTTTTTTTTTTGACTTTTAAGATATAAAACTATTTTAAATAATATAAATATATACACAATTTTGTCAAGACATTTTATATTTTATTGTTTTATTTTTGTTTTTAGTGCTGTTCTTGAAGAAATACGTTTATTTATGATAATATAATACATCATAATATTACAGTGTATGATATGTTATGCTATGTTATATTATATTATATTGTATTATATTATACTATTTATTGTATTATATCTTGTTACATTATATTATACAATATTAAATTATATTATATTGTATTATATTATATTATAGCGCATTATATTTTCGAATTGCTTATCTCATTTCCAACAACATCATTATAATGTAATACTTCTCACCTCATTCTGTTATCTAGCTTTCTCTATCCATGCTGCCATCCTTCAATTTCTCTGAGTATATGCAAACAAATGTATGTATGTATGTATGTATGTATGTATGTATGTAGTATGTATGTATGTATGTATGTATGTATGTATGTATATATACATATATACATACGCACACATATATATATACATGTATATATGTTTATACACATATACATCCCCCTTCCTCATATATATATTTACGTATATATATATATATATAATATATATATATATATATATATATATATATATATATTATATATATATAAGCAAAGTAAAGTTGTAAGGTACCGCACGAGCGGAAATATATATGAAAGGTTTGAAAATGCAATTTTAAAATACCCATACTTCCATCCAGCTACCCTTCCAAACATCTATCTATCTATCTATCTATCTATCTATCTATCTATCTATCTATCTATCTATCTATCTATCTATCTATCTCTATCTATCTATCTATCTATCTATCTATCTATCTATCTATCTATCTATCTATCTATCTATCTATCTATCTGTCTGTCTGTCTATCTATCTATCTATCTATCTATCTATCTATCTATCCATCTATTTATCTATGGACCTAAGTTTATTTCTCCATGTCTGTCTCTTATCATTCATCTATATATATATATACATATATATATATATATATATATATATATATATATATATATATATATATATATATATATATATAATATATATATATATATATACTCACAGACACAGATCAATGTATTTTAACAGACTGTTCCATGAAGAAGATCACGACGCACGATCTCGGCTACGCTGATACGTGTGTGGGGGGAGGGGGTATGGGACTGGGGTGGCTTGTGAAGGTTAACTAGAAAGAGATTTAAAATGGTGATAATATTTCATATTCATTGAAGATGTAGGGCAGATCGTTACTCCAAACTTTTGCAAGGTGAAAATTCTTCAGTTGGAAAAATCTGGAATAATAGTTTTTCACGTAGGGTCTGAGTGAGGGATCAATAAGGGTATATTTCACTGATACCAGTTTACCACTAACATCACCATCATTACTACCACCCATGACACCCCCAACATCGCCAACAGCATCACAAAGTCACCACCGTCATCACCACTACCACCACCATCACCACCATCATTATTACCAACGCTACCACATCGCCATCACTACATATCTTTCACCACTACTACTACCACCACCGTTACTACCACAAACTCTGCGACCATTACACCATCACCATCATACCATCATCACCACAGCTAGAACACCAGTACTATCATCAGTATCGCCACCATCACAACACTATCGCCAGTGGCACCATCGCCACCATCACCTCCATCATCACTATCATCACCATGACGCCATCACCTGAGTACCGCTACCGACGCTCATATGATTCTACTAATCTTCCTATTTTTTTTTCTGTTTCTAATTTAGACAAAAGCAAGCGATTTTGAAAGGAGGGTGTCATTCAACCGATCCTAGTACTTTACTGGTATTCTATTTTAACGAGTATAGAAAGATGATGAGCGAAGTTGACTTCGGCAGCATTCGAAGTCAGAAATAAAGAACTGGATCAAAATATCGCAAAGG
>NC_043009.1:41594724-41607224 GCF_006345805.1 Octopus sinensis
TGACCCTCTAGCAGTTTCGCCAAGTCACCGCTTTGGATCCGGAAGGATAAAAGGCAAAGTTGACTTCGGCGTGATTTGAACTCAGAGCACAGCGAATTGAAACAAATATTGCTTAAGATTCTTTCTCTCCGACGTTCTAACAACTCTACTAATTGGTCGCTGATTAGATAATCACTATCTAAATATAGTTACTCTTTCAATTCAGACTGCTCCTTCGGGTCTATAATCCGTCAAAATGTCGGGAAAAAATACTCTGCGGCATTTGTTTCGGTTCTTTACATTTTGATTTGAAATTCCACTGAGATCAACTCTTCTCTTTCATACTCATGAGAGAAATAAACAAAGTACGTCCAAGAATTGCTGATATATCTGACCTAGTTCCTGTATTAGAAACAAACGCTTTTACTCCCTCCAACGCCGCTGTGAGCTTTATATCACATGTATGATGTGGAAAATATTCCATCAGCATTGCTCAAACGATATAGGTATCATCTTTAAAATTCCTCCGTGGTTTGGCCCCTGTGCCTTCGGTCCACTACATAAATCATGTTCGCATCGTATCACAACACTACGACAGAACTATTTCACCTCAACTGGCCCTGCTCACTTCAAAATCGTGCCATAAAAGAGGAAAGTGATTTCACGGCATTCAAACGGTCCCTAGATGATTACCTATTTCTTTACTACCCACAAGGGGCTAAACACAGAGAGGACAAACAAGGTCCCTAGATGATTACCTCCAATAAATACCAGACAAACCACCCTCACCCTGATATGTCCCTGAAAACAATAACTCTCTGCTCGAATGGGCTATGGTGCCCAAGAGCTGATAGCGTATCTCTTCCAGGTGGTGTTTTTAAATTAGACATGGCCTAAGCCAACTTTGGCCGAAGCTTATCTAAGTAATCTAAGTAAATTTTTTTAATTATCTATATATTTTTCTCTCTTTTTTTACGACAAACTTACTGTCAAGTGCAACATTTTCCATCAAACATTTGATTACAAAAATAGAGTCCTGAAAAAGTTTCGTAAGTTTTAGATGAAATTTTCTGATATCAGTTTTTAGCTGTAAGGTGATGGTTTTGACCTTATAAAGTTATATGAATGAAATCAGTTGTAATTAAACTGTTGCTAACCTTGAGTAAAAAATTTAATCAATGCCTGGGTTTAAAGCCAACAGCAAACCCTTAGATAAAGTTATCAATGTCCAAACTGTTGCAAGCTTTCGAACAAATTTGCGGTTCGCGGGTAATCCATGAATCGAAGCTTCCTCCATATTTCCGTCACGTTGCCCTCGAGTATTTTTAGAAGTACACTTTCAGATTCGACGACTCGGGCCGTTTTACGGCTTGAAGATAAATTCATCCCACCAGTCTTACGCCATGTACTCTCCATGAGATGAGGACCTGCTGTGACCCTCGGGTCAAGGGATGACGACGGTTCAGCAGAAGACAACGGAAAAAATAATAAGGGGGCAGTTAGTCGATACCTCGACATCAGTACTTGATTGGTACTTTCGTTTATCAAACCCGGAGGGATGAAAGGTAAAGTTGCCCTCTGAATAATTTATTATTCACTGTTGACCTTGTCGGGCGTGTTTTTGACTCACTCATCGAAGTAAAGAATATTCTACTTTGCGGGGCAGTGTTTTATTGAATTGAAATCATACACATACAGGGCGAAAAATTCTGGGATCTACTCATACGAAGTTTAGATAAAGAAAAATAAGTTTTAATCTTGTTCGTTACACACATTTTATTTCTATTTCACGTTGTCTACTTAGAGAAAATTACTTCAAAAATTCGTGCCACGCCTTCGGAAGAAAACAATGCAGAACCAAGCCTGTCTTGTACAGAGAACACACAAGAAAGAACAAGAAAACATTGTACATTAAGACACACACGTTATAAAAGAAAGAAAGAATTTTAATGACAATTCCATTTAGGACCCCATTAGCATGAACAATGCTGGCGTCTCTTCTGTCAACAGTAACATTCACATACACGCACGTGTGCAGTGCCAAACCAAAACATTAAGAACATTACAGATGGTGTCTGTTATGTTTTTTCCGCGTGAGAAGCCAAGAGAAGACCCTGAACAAGGAAAATAACCTCGAAAATGGTGTCATTTGGGAACACAATGTCATGCAAGGAAGAATTTCGAAGAATATATTAACGACAGAAATAAGAAAGCCCGAAGAATATATAAAAAACAGAAATATGAAAGCCTGAAGAAAATATAAAAAGACAGAAATAAGTTAGCTTCTATAAACTGAACTAATTTATTTGTGCCGTTTAAGAGTCTGGGTTTTCAGTCGTTCTCGTAAGTGCCACTGGAAGAAGCCTTCCACTAAATGTCGGATGAAATTCTCTCGATTGAGCGTGAGAAAGCTTATAGAACTGTATGCTATATTTTCAGGACTAAGGACTCAGCTTGACATCTTTACATGGCAGTATGATCAGATGGTCAGTGTAGATGAGATGAAAGGTGATATGTAATTGGGAGGAGTTAAGATAGATCTACAAGTCTTAATGGCCTTCAAAAGCCTCAAAGTTAATCTGGAACTGTGCTTAGCTGAATGCGGTGCAGGATAAAAGGCCAAGTTATCCCTGCAGCCCAAAAAATAGTTGAAAGTCATTTGCCATGAAGTATTGCAAAAGGTAGAAAAGCAAAAAGGTGGAATGCAGCAATAATCAGTCACACTCAAGAAGAGCAGAGAGAGAGAGAGAGAGAGAGAGAGAGAGAGAGAGAGAGAGAGAGAGAGAGAGAGAAGAGAGAGAGAGAGAGAGAGAGAGAGAGAGCAAAGAAGATAATCTCGTGTCGATCCTGGAAACAAATACCTAGGTATACTAATTTTTTATTACCCACAAGGGGCTAAACATAAGTGGTACTTAATTTATCGACCCTGAAAGGATGAAAGGCAAAGTCGACCTCGGCGCAATTTGAACTCAGAACGTAACGGCAGATGAAATACCGATAAGCATTTCGCCCGGCGTGCTAACGATTCTACCAGCTAGTAGGTATACCGCCTAGGTATACCGTCTCCTTGCCTTGCGAATCGTCAACGCCCCCTCTATCATATTGTAACGAACGGAAGAAAGAACACGGTTAAGAAGGAAAAACCTTCAGCTGACACTACATGTAAAATAGAAGGGAGACTTAAAAAATTAATATCCGCACCCACCAAAGAACAAAAAAAAAATGGTGACGAAATGTGTATGAGAAAACTCACAATCCTTAAAAAATGTCATGCTATCCATAGTTGCATGACTGGATAGTACAGAGGTAATGGAAACATATCGCAGTGTGACCTACAAGTTTGTCAGCGAAATATATTCGCAGAAGAGTCTTAAAAATCGAGAATTATAAACACGAAGAAGATAGAATATTAATAAAGTACTCGTCAGCATTTGTATACTTGAAAGAAAACAATTCCATGCATGTTGAGGTTTTCTTAAATTTGTTAAAGGGTACCTTTGAGAGTACCAGGATCCAATACGAGGAATAGCAAAAAAGCAGAATCAAGAGCTGCTTTAGCCCAGCCCTGGTAGAGGGTTTTCACTCATGTATGGATGGTAACATTAAATGTTTTCTATGTTTTCTTCTACTTTAAATTGCATTTTATTTTTGATTTTTGTTTGTTTTTATATCATTTTATAGTTTTTCCTATTTATTAATTTTAAAATCTGTTTGTTATATAATATCTTAAGCTCTTCTCTTACCTTTTTTGGCAGTTTTTTTTCCTCAACCCCAGACTTATTGTAACCTCAATGAGCGAGAATGAAGGTAACATACCTCTATAAATAAAAAGCATGAAGCGGAGGAATTTTCTTTATGCTCTTGATGTAGGAGTTGGAAGAAACCTTGAATAATGTGTGGCGGGATTTGTGCCCTGGATCGGAGCAAGGCATGTGAAAGCATGAGGCTGGTTTTGAAGACCAACAATAAAGCGGAGTGCACTATCCACCTATCTACCTTACACGAGTAACAGAAATATAACGGTATTGACCAAAGATGGTGAATATCCTAATGGATGCTGACTCATGGTTTGCTGCCACTTTTGTGCAGTGGGGCATCTGAACGGTTTGAGATTAAACTGCAACATGTCTGAGGTGTGTGATCTGCAAGATTCTTTGAGTTTAATGCCGTAGAACCTTCAAAGCTATGACAGGGCTCTACTGCATTTAAAGAGCTGAGAGGAGATCAATAAGTTTGGTTGTGCATAGAAGAAAGCCCAGGTGATATTCGTGTAGTAGTAAAGGTCACACGAGGCATATACTGTCCAGAGGAAATGCAAAGGACTTATTCTTTGTAAGCCTAGTACTTATTCTATCGGGCTCTTTAGCCGAACCGCTAAGTTACGGGGACGTAAACACACTAGCATCGGTGGTCAAGCTATGTTGAGGGGGGAAGCAAACAGACATACAAACAAACACACACACACACATATTTACATGTATGCGACGGGCTTCTTTCAGTTTCCGTCTCACAAGGATTTGGTCGACGCGAGGCTATAGTAGAAGACATTTGTCCAAGGTGCCACGCAGTAGGACTGAACCCGGAACCTTGTGGTTGGTAAGCAAGCTACTTACCACACAGCCACTCGAAAGAAAGAAGGAATGAAGAAAGAAAGAAAGAAAGAAAGAAAGAAAGGAAGGAAGGAAGAAAGGAAATAAAGGGCAAATAAAGCCCTTAGCAAAGGGACCACATAATTCACTCACTTGTCTGGTATTTACAGCTTTCCGAATCACCAATGAGACCAGATGATTCAACTAAACCGCAATAAAAAACAACAACAACAAAAAAGCAGTTGTGGTTGAGGAGATTGATGGTTCGAATTCACATAAGGCTTAAATAAGTAACTGTTTGTAAAAGGAAAAAAAAAAGAAATAAACAAGAAGAGAAAAAACAACACCTGTAATTTTAATCTATAATAAACAGTTAAATATCAGCTGGTAAAGAAATTTAATAGTTTTCTTGTGTTGGTCAATGCTAATGTTGATCAAGAGTACGTTCAGAAGTAACAGGTAGCATAGCTCGAATAAAATATAGGCGAGGGCCTTGAGAAGCCCTGATCCCAGGTAGCAGCTTTGTGGATATGTGGATAGGTTGTTTTCTTTATTAATACTGTGTTTAACGCACGACCTAATATATGAACGTGTATATATATATATATAACCTTATATGTATCTATTTATATATATATATTTGTGTATATATATATATATTATATATGTATGTATATCTATCTATCTATCTATCTATCTATCTATCTATCTATCTATCTATCTATATCTATCTATCTATCTATCTATCTATTATATATATATATATATATATATATATATTATATTATATATATATATTATATATATATATATATAATATATATATATATATATGCATACACATACATGCACATACTATTTAAGCATATACATAAATTCAATAGAAATAATATATATATATATATATATATGTAAATACACATACATACATACATATATATATATATGTATTATAAAGTGGACTGCAGTACAATATATTAAATACACACGTGTGCATGGTGTGTGTGTGTGTGTACGTGTATGTGTGTGTGTGTGCGTACCATGCTCGTATAGGTTTCCATATGCTTTGGAAGTCTCTAGTATGACGTTTAACATTGTACGAATGAGCTCATACGGCTAATAAAAGAAAAGCTTATTATTATAATTAATCAGCAACATCACGAACATCATCATCGTTATCCTCCTCCTCCTCATCACCATTATTATTATTATTATTATTATTATTATTATTATTATTATTATTATTATTATTATTAACAACAACATCAACAACAATAATAAAAACACTACATCCTATAGGAGACAATATTTATCGTCCAGTGTTGCAATGTTAGAAGTAATTATCCAGAAATATCTATATCAATGAACAATAGAAGTTGATCCATGTATTTGTTGAAATTGTATGTGTATGTGTGTGTTATTTGGTTATTGATTACTAACGAATAACTTGCCTTGTTTGTCACTAAATACAGAAGTAGCCAAATCACTTTGAAGTCCATAGAATGCTGGGTAATACCTCAGTGATTTAGTGTGAAGTCGGAGACTATAACATTCCAGTCTGGAATAATAGCGACCTATTTTCGGAACTCTGCACAGCCTATTACAGGCTGAATATTGCTCTGTCAAGAACAGGATGACGGAAGCAGCCTTCCTATCGCTGCTGCTTCTAAAAAGAAAGACTAAAACCGTATAGAATATTATTACCACGCTAATTACATTTGACGTTGTTACACAAGAACGGAAACAATTTTTGCGATTCATTCTCGATTTCTATGTTCTCTGATTCTATGGTTTTAGCTCAGTTACACATCGTTGCTACTGTCTTTCACAGAATTGATTAATATATAACGCTACCTAGTTAAAGTTCTGCTCAGTACAATATTAAGCAAACCTATGTATGAGGTAAATACATATAAAGACAAAATTCATTTGTTTCATTCGGTGAGGTGGGCCCACTGTATGAAGCAATATTGACATTTCAAAAACGTGTTCGACTAAGGATCAAAGTTTATATCAAATAAAGGTACTATGTGTTATTTCATCTTTTCTTTTTTTTTTTTTTTTACTTTTTTCTTGTTTCAAGACTTGCGGCCATGCTGGGGCACCGCCTCGAAGGGTTCTAATAGAACTAATCGACGCCAGAACTTATTTTTCTTTAAACCTGGTACTTATTCTGTCAGACTCTTATTCCGAACTGTTAAGTGACTGGGACGTAAACAATCCAACGAGCAGCGGTGGAGGACAAGCACAGGCACGCATAGATATATATTGACACACACACACGCACACACACACACAACACACACACACACAAACACACACACACACACACACACACACAAACACACACACACACACACACACACACAGAGCACATACACGCATACATATACACACGAAGGGCTTCTTTCACTTTTCGTCTACCAAATTCACTCGTAAGGCTTTGAAAAGGCTTTGGTCATCCCGAGGTTATAGTAGAAAACGATTGCCCAAGGAGGCTCGCAATAGTACAACCCAGATTCTTGGGTTTAGGAAGTAAAATTCTTTTCATACAGCCACACCTGCGTCTTTCTCTGTTCACTTACACAGGCCAACAAAAGTATTTTTTCTCTGTTGTCAAAACATTTGGGCTTGAATTAGCGTTTTTTTTCTGACACAGAGTCCAAGAATGACATCCATTTATTACCATCGCGTGAAAAGTTTGTAATACTGGATCCATAGAATTTCATTGTTTTTTCAATAAAACAGCTTATGAGGAACAAGGTATAACATACAAACATACATAGAAAGTTGTTTTTTCTTCAAAACCAGAATGTTTTCTTAGAATTCTATTCAAAAATTAGTAAAAATCTTCAAATTTCTACAGACAAATTTCATTATTGTTTACGCCTAATTTCCCGTGAATTTGCGCATGGAGGATGTTCTTGCGAGCTGAATCTCAGGAAGATTACGAGCCAAATTCCAGCAATAGTCCGCCACCATATGCAAGTGCCATCTGTTTGGATACCTTTGTTCCATTGATCTTATATGTTGATGGAAGCGTTCTTCCTGCTCGTCACTTGTGTTATCAAGATTTTCCAGGAATTTATCAAGGTGGTTATGGAGATAGCGCTCATATTTATCCCTAATTTTTGAAAGTTCCTCAGCATGTTTCTACTATATCAGCATAATTGGTTGCTTTCATATTGTCCAGATAGTCATTTACAACTATTGCAAATAAATTTCATGCTGCTGTTTCAATGCAATTCACTGAATTTACAAAATTCCCATCTTTCATAAATTTTCTGACCAGAGTCTCGTCAAATACTCCGGTTTTTATCTACTCACTGCTATGACCGGAAAATGACCCCCTCTCCCAAAACTTTCGGGCCTTGTGCCTAGATAGAAAAGAATATCTATCTGTTTACAAGATTCAGTCACTAGTCTTGGATAATGGCACGGCAGTGTCTTCTGGCATAAAATTGATTACATTTATCTTAATATATATTTTATTGCCCCATTCCTAACCAGATGGTCAAAAAGAGAAGTAGACCTGAGTTGGATTAGAACTCACGACTCAAACACAACCGAATATGTGAAGGGTTTACCGAAACATTTAACCACCTGCGCACTTTCCTGAAACATAAATCTGTTGTTTTAGTCAACAAAATTTTAGTGCGATATTAAACAAAAATAAAAGAAATACAATTTAATGTCAAAAGGCAATTATTTTGAGAAAATTCATTTAAAACGATTCTTTAAAAGAGAACTCGGTAAATAAATAGAATTGATACAGCTAAAAGGATAAACAGGTATCTAGTTAAGAGATATGTATGTATATATATATATATATATATATATATATAGAGAGAGAGAGAGAGAGAGAGAGAGAGAGAGGGAGAGAGGAAGGGAGAGAGAAAGAGAAAGAGAGAGAGATACAGAGACTCTATGTGTGTGAGAGAGGGAGATCAAGAAAGAAGGTGGACCGTTCACAGATTTCAAATAATATTATTTAAATAAAATAAAATATTAAACAAATTACTGAATATAATGCAACAAATTATTTTTATTCGGAAGAATACCAGATTATATTAGACTTTGAAAAGCTAAATTTTTTTTGAGAAGCTAAGATATATATATATGTTTGTGTATGTGTGCGTGTGGCAAATGCCCGAAACCATGAGAGAAGAATTTTAAAAATGGTACGACGTGAAAGAATAGTCGCCTGGGAATGCACAGATGGTATATATATAGATTTTTGTTTATAGAAATTAAAAAGGAAACAACAAAAACAAAATGCAGAAACAATCAAACAAAAAAATTGATTTATGATAATATAAATGATAAGCTGGTTACTTGTAAAATTCTTGAACACTTGGCACCTGCAACAAGACAAGAAAGTAAATGCTCACATAATGAACGTGTTTTGTCCCCACAGGTGTGATATAATAATACAATGACAGGTAAACTTGTCAAAATGTAATAAACGTTTTTCGATTGTAATAAACTAGATAGTAATGGAAACAGGGATTTAACGATTGGCTGTGTTAGTTGTAATAGTTGTTGTTGTTACTTAGCTGTGTCCTCAACCACCCCGGTTCGCCCTGATCTTTAAGGTTAAAGATCAAAGTCATTCCACCTATATGAGTGCAGACAAGGCCTGTGTGGTTAAGAATCTCGGTTTGCGATCGCGTGGTTTCTGTGGTTTCCGGGACAGTCTCATGACGAGGTATCTTGGGTAAGTTTTTTTCTGCTCTAGTTCCGGGACTTGTGAGTGAATTTGGTAGACGGAAACTGTGTAATCTCGCCTTATGTATGTTTATGTTCCGTGCCTTCTGAGTGAATTTAGAAAGCAGAAACTGTATAGAAGCTCGTCTAATGTATGTTTGTGTTTGCTACCCATGACCACCGCTTCACAGCCGGTGTTCGTTTGTTTACGTGACCGTAACTGGTTAACGGTTCGGCCAAAGATTCTAATGGAATAAATTATTTATTTATTTATGCACCTTTTCAAGCCTAGCCAGGCTCATGGGCCCGGTTTCCCGGTTTCTGTGGCGTATGTGACCCCCCAGCTGGACGGGACAGCAGTCCATCGCAGCGTTACTCAAGAAACAGGAAGAGAGAGTGAGAGAAAGTTGGGGCTAAAGAGTACAACAGGGGTCGCCCCCCCCCCTGCCGGAGCCTCGTGGAGCTTTTTACATGTTTTCGCTCAATAAGCACACACAACGCCCGGTCTCGGAATCGAAACCGTGATTCTCCGACCGAGAGTCCGTTGCCCTAACCACTAGGCCATTGCACCTCTACAATGGAATAAATACCAGATTAAAATAAAATATGTACAAGGGCTGGTTTGTTCGATTAAAACTTGTCAAAGTGATGCCCCAGCATGGCCGGAATCCACTGCATGAAGCAAGTAAAAGGTAAAAGATAAAGTAATTGTCGGGTGCACGGGTACATGCACCCATGGGTACGTGCATGTACGTGCACGCAGGTTTCCCTCCAGTAGCGCACAAACGTACTTTGTATGCGCACAGAAAATTAATGTTTGAACATATGGTTAATTAAGATTCTTTAGTAGTTTCTAATAGTTTCAAACTTTAGCACAATGCCAGCAATTTTAGTGGGGAGTGGGTTTTCTGATTACATTGATCTCAATTCTTCGGTGGTACTTATTTTATCGACCGCGGTGGTATGAAAGGCAAAGTTGACTTGGGCGGAATTTGAAATTAGAACATTAAAAGTCGGAAGTAATGCGGCTTAGCATTTTGTTCGACGCTCTAACGATTCTCTTTGCTAGTTGCATTAAAAATAATTCTTAAATAATAATAGTTCTTTCTAATTTCAAGGCGAGGGGCTTGTTGATTATATCGATCTGAGTAACTGGCTGGTCCTTGTTTCATCGACCTAGAGGGGACGAAAGGCAGAAAAGGACCTCGGTGGTATTTGAACTCAGACGGTGAAGAGCCTGAAGAAATACAGCTAAGCATTGTTCGACGCGCTATTGATCCCGCCAGCTCGCCGCCTTGTAGCAATTAATGAAAGATACTTATATATTTCAGTATGTTCAGTTCCACTGCGTGGCACCTTGGGCAAGTGTCTTCTACAATAGCCTCAGGCCAACCAAAGCCTTGTGAGTGAATCTGGTAAACGGAAACTGAAAGAATCCCATCGTATATATGTATATATATATAAATATGTGTGTGTGCGTTTGTGTTTGTGTGCCTGTATTTGTCCCCCACCAGCATCGCTTGACAACCGATGCTGGTGTGTTTACGTCTTCGTAACCTAGCGTTTCGGCAAAAGAGATCGATAGAATAAGCACTAAGCTTACAAAGAATAAGTCCTGGCGTCGATTTGCTAGACTAAAGGCGGTGCTCCAGCATGGCCACAGTCAAATGACTGAAATAAGTAACAGAGCAAAAGAGTAAAGAGCATGTACATAGTTTTGTTGCAGGTAATAAAATTTATACATGGTTTTTGTGCAGGTGGACTTATAAATTATTGGATTCCAACTGTGACCATCCTGTCTTTTTTATTTATATAGGCTAAACTATCTCATGTATTGTATTATTTAAAATGGTAACGTGATATTTGGAAGAGATTTGGTAACTATTTCTAGCGGGTCTCAAGACCACCTAGAGGCCCTCTCGTTGCTAGGCTTTATCTAATGTGTCCAAACCAAAGCAGTATATTTTACAGGAGTAACTGTTGAATATGAAAGATGTACTAAGTAGTAAGTAGGCGTGTCCAATTAATAAAGACATCTTGAAGAAACAAAACATAGGCGTGGCGTTGTAGAGCAATAGGCGTGGCAAAAATGAGTGACATAATAGGTGTGGCTATACAACTAAAAGGAATGGAGAATTTGCTTTTAAAATTGATTTTAACTATGAAGTCTTGTAAAAATGTTGATAGAGAGAACATAGAGATATGATTAACAAGCTTGTCAAAAGGGACTGTATGTGGACGTTCTGTCTGCTAGAAACACTAGCTATGTCTTCTTCAACTTTTAAATCTTGCTATACTAAAAAGAAAAAAAACGATGGACATCGTATTGGATAATGTAGATTCATATGCACATTATGGACTGGATGTCCACAGTTGGAACGTCTTGACTATAGGTCCGTTGAACCACGACTGACCTGGGTTAAACAACATTTATTTTGCTTTATTTGAAAAAGTCACCCCAACTTAAGAAATCGGTCACCACTTTTGACCCAAATCATGCAAAATTCTAGGAGTTCATAACGCCTGCTGAAGGTTTTAGCAAATTTGGTGTGCTGACTCAATGCAATACAGAAATAGTAAATCTGAAATTTCATCTTTCTAGTTGAAGGAGTTTCGTAGTTATGGGCTTTTTAAACTATAACCACTAGGTAGCACAAGATTCACACTTCACTTTTTCCGCTGCTTAAATCCTTCTAAACGCAAGAGAGATGAGGAATAAAAGTATATTTAAATATTTTAAAGATTACTGGATCGAAATTGCTCTATGCAAAGGTTCAAAACTAGGTTATTTTAAGACAGGGGCCACTACAAGCATTCGATAACATACAAAATTTAAAAAAATAGATATTTTAACACTATAGGCTTAATTCCAATTTTAAATAACTGTATAAGAAAAAGGGTGCTAAACGTTAGCAAATTTTTAAACATAACAAAGAATTAATATGTTTTGTTAGATAAAATAATTATTATGTTTGGTTAGATAAAATACATCGAAGCTGAAGTTTCTCCTTCCTTTTACAAACGTCATAAAGGTCTTGAAGGCACTTGATCGCCCGTTCAGGGAATTCCCAGTTTTGATGGTTCTCGATTCCAAAAGTTTTTTAGAGTTCAATACTTTTTTTATGAACTTGCAATGTAACTTCTGATAATCATGTGCATTGAACATTTGGTCAGTAAACCAAAAATCTGCTCAGCTGTAAGAGAGGAATCGACTAATATTGAGAA
>NC_043009.1:41612224-41614724 GCF_006345805.1 Octopus sinensis
CCAGATTAAGGCATGAATCTTATGCATAAGATGTTTCTAATCATCCATAACTCAGCACTGGCCACATTGGGCTACATAAACCACAACCGTTTATTCAAAGCATAATCTACACTCAATGGACAAAAGGATAAAATATATAATTAAACGAATAAGTTGTTTAGTTTAATATATGTAATATATGGAAGGATTCTAAGAATCCAGAACGCAACTCATTCCTCCGTGGACAATGGAAAAGTCTACAATTCCTTTGAAACAAAATCTACAATTAATCCACAATAAATCGATCCCGTACAGTTGTATGGGGGCTTTGTTGCTATAGGCTCGGCAATAGGGGGTGTTGTGGTTGCAGGGAGTACAAAATATGGGGTGGAGTATATTGAAAATGCTTTGAACATAATCCTGAAAAACGAGCGGGTACACATTTTTGACCTGATTCGAAACATTACTTTTCCATTATTGGATCTTTCTTATTTGATTACTGTACAAACATTCTGCCGCGTCAAAATGCTTTGCAATATTTTAGTAGCTTATTTGCTTTATTCGTCAATTATTACAAAAGCAACCTAGTACCCAGCGTAGAAGCCATTGTATTGCACTGTCTAAAGGCACCTTTCTGCCAGTTCTTTGTCCTACGCTGGTACCAGTTCTTGTCCTTCGAGACGAACGACTCCTTCACAAAATCTTCATCCTTTTGGTTGATGAAGCGTCGCAAGCGCAGGAAGTGATACACGGATCAGGAGTAATGATCTAAGGGGGCTAATTTCGGATAATATGCTAGAGTGGCATCAGTTCGAATACCTCAAGTTCCTGGAGGCTATTCGAGCGGTTTGAGAGCTTGCGTTGTCTTGTTGCAGAAGAGCTCGCTTTCTCTTAACCAATGCTGAGTATGTTTGCTGCACAATGGCATACATCCCTAAGGTGCCGAAATTTAGGGGTAGGGGACTAATCGATTACATCGACCCCAGTACTTAACTGGTACTTAATTTATCGACCTCGAATAGATAAAAGACAAAATCGACCTCGGCGGAATTTGAACGTAGCGACTGGCGCAATACCGCTAAGCATTTTGCTCGACATGCTAACGATTCTGCCAGCTCACCGCCTTAATAATAATAATAATAATAATAATAATAATAATAATAATAATAATAATGATAATAATATTAATAATGATATAATATAATAATATAATAATAATAATAATATAATAATAATAATAATAATAATAATAATAATAATAATAATAATGATAATGATAATAATATTAATAATGATAATGATAATGATAATAATAATAATATATAATGCATGTGCCTGGTGTACCCTTATCAGACGGGTAGTCATGATGGGTATACTAGGCTTCGTATATTTTACCCCAGTGTCACTTTGATGGCATGCTCTGCTCGCTCACTCAATAATAATAATAATAATAATAATAATAATAATAATAATAATAATAATAAAACTGCCACAAAAATGCGAAACATATCAAGCAGACCGCAAAAAGAACAGGTAGAAACAACTTGAGCAGTGGAGCCAGAAGCCTCTGCATGGACAGTATATACTTCGAAGCTGAAATGCTGATATAGACCAAGCAACAACCCATTAGTGGCTGAGAAGCTCAGGATTGAAAGCAGAGACTGATGGTTTTATATTAGCGGCACAAGATCAAAGCTTGCTTAGAAAAAACTACCAGGTTAATGTTTTTTCAAAACGGTCCTGTCTCTAAATGCAGATTCTGTGATAAATTTGATGAAACAATAGAACATCTCGTCTCGGGATGTCTTGTGCTAACACCAAAGGAATACAAAAGCACCACGATTGAGTAGGACAGTATTTTGGAAAATATGTAAGCATATTTCAGCGGTGGTGCCCCAGCATGGCCGCAGCCTTCGGGCTAAAGCATTTTTAAGGATTTTAAGGATTTATATGGAAAATATGTTAAACTGGTATGACCATCATCCTGAGCCAGTCGTTGAAGGTAAAAATATCACTATCCTCTGGGAAATTCCAGTCAACGCCGACAGAACGATCCAGGATAATAGACCAGACACAGTCATTAAAGACAGAGAAGATCATACTTGAAGACTAATAGATATAAGTGTTCTCACTGATAAAAATATACCTGTCAAGGAACTTGACAAATTAAGTAAATGTAAGGTCCTGGAAATTGAAATACAAAAGATGTGGCATCTTAAAGTGAAAACTGTTCCTGTTACTCTGGTTATCCTTAATCTGAGAAGAAAAGGGTGTGAGAAACATCTAGATAGCATCCCAGGAGAACCATGTCTCAGACAGAAATCCAAATGCTTGTGCTGACTAGTATTGCCCACATCCTGTGAAAAACGCTATCAATATAAATGCCTGTGTTGTACTACATGAAAATATTTCGCTACTGGCCTTGTCACATGCCCTTCTTAAGTTTTCAGTCATACTGTAACAACACTTATCCTTCAATTAAAAATAAGACTATTGAATAATAATAATATAATAATAATAA
>NC_043009.1:41619724-41657224 GCF_006345805.1 Octopus sinensis
TTTAGCGATATTTCGTCTGCCTTTACACTCTTAGTTCAAATTCCGTCAACGTCAACTTTGCCTTTCATCCTTTTAGGTTCGATAAATTAAGTACCAGTTGCCTACTGTGATCGATCTAATTGAGTGGTCCCCTATCCCCAAAATTTCGTGCCTTGTGCCTCGAGTAGAAAAGAATATTCCTATCGGTGGAAAACTTAAAAATATATTCATTAGTTCTGGAAAAGGTAGTTCACTTCCTTAAACGAGTGAATTCTCATCATCGAACGACAAATGTACACAACCATCACCTACGACCATTTTCAATAATTTTGCCAAATTTTGCCAGAATTCAAAGCAAGAACTTTGAGATATGTGAATGGATATACAATCAGTAAATTCTTACAATTGCAATGCGATCTGTAATTTCACATCATATTAAGATAATTTAAATAAATATATTATTCAATTAGACCGGTGGCATCACTCCCATATTGAGGTTCTCCAAACAAAAATTCTTCATGAGAACTTTTTAAAATTATTCAATTAAAGTAAGTTTGAAAGATTTTAGTTTCATTTCTTTCGTTTCTGTTCCATTTTTTACTGACACTTCGGTCCATCTTTGGAAGGTTCCGGTACTGTAAGAGTACCGACCCCTCAATCAACCTTCTCCATTTCTTGAGAAAAGACGTCCCGTATGATTTACCACGGTGGAATATCACCGATTCCAAGAACGAAAAAAAAAGTAAAGCAAAGGATATGAGACAGTTAATACTGTCAGTCTCTCTCTCCGGAGAAAGAGAGCGAGAAAGAGGGAGAGGGAGAGAGAGGAATGCAGTCCTGCTGAACAATCTGCACAGGTGATTTGCTTGTGCTGCACATTACCTTACTCAACTCCTGCAGATCGACATCACCTGCACAGGTGCACGGTGTGTCACACGTCAGTTGTCGAAGAGGTCGCAAAGCAACGTGAGATGGAGTGTTTTGCTGAAGAACACAACTCAGCACTCGGTCCGGGTATCGAGCCCACAATCTCACGCTCATTAGTGCAACGCCTTAACCACAAAGACACGCACCCTCACTCGATTGATATTATACTTATCGATACCTGAAAAAAAATCACAAAGATGACCTGAGTGGGGAATGAACTCCAAGTAGCGAAACAAATAACACAAGATGTTTTACCTGACGTTCTAAAAGCTCTGCCAATTCACGTACCCAAATTATAAGCCAGTCGAGTAACGATATCAAATACACTCTTCTTCCTCTTCCTCTTCCTCCTCCTTCCCATCCTCTCCTCCTCCTCCTCTTCATCATCATCATCATCATCATCATCATTTTCTTCTTTCTCTTCTCAATTTTCTTCTTCCTATTCTTTCACTTATTCTTTCTCTCCTCCTCCTCCTCTTCCTCCTTTTCCCTCTTCTTCTTCTTCTTCTTCTTCTTCTTCTTCTTCTTCTCTTTTTCTTCTTCTTCTTCTTCTTCTTCCTCTTCTCGAAGAACGAGAATCTATGTAGTTAATGTCAAATCATAAACAGCAAACCATGTCGCTCCACCTCCACCACCGCCACCCCACCAGACCACTAAACTATTTTTCTTCAAGAAGAAATTCCAAAACAAAAATTTGTAGGAGCCATTTCCCCCTTCTACGCCTCCCATCACCGAGCACAAAAAAATAAACATTTGATCTACTATTTCAAACGCTCACATTAATATCTCTACTAAAAAGATAACTCCTCTAAAGAAAAAAAGAAAGAATAAAAAAGTTAGCCAAAATACGTAAATAAACTCACCAAGTACCTGGAAATCCATAGAAGTTATATAGTTTTGACTTGATCCTGAAGAAAAAGACATAAAACAATTTTAGTAAGTGCGAGCCGGTAACATACCAGATGTGTACGTGTATGTGAGCAGAATAGAAATATTTCCTTTTTCGAATTCAGGCCTTTTCCTGCATTCTCAATAGTATTTTAAACGTTCTGTTGTTTCATATACTACGAATAATTGTAGCTCATCTCAGCTTACAATGATAACTAACAAAATGATACCCAAGACACAGTTGTTAGTATCGGGTAATTGTTTTGTGTATAAAAGTGTAGTGCAAGAAATATGATTAATTGAAAAAAGAAGACAGCTTTTTTTAACGTCTGCGAAATAGATAGTAAGTTAACCAAGACGGTATTGGCTCGTCATATCATATTTATATATCAGCATGTTTTGTGAGTGTAGACATCTGGATACGTTTTGTTTACTATTACAACGTGCATACACATTGTGTGCGTGCGGGTGAGTGCATGTGTGTTTGTGTATATGAACATATATATATATATATATATATATATAATATATATAATTATATATAATATATACATGCCTTCATACATACATACATACATTATATATATATATATACATGCATACATATATATATAATGTTTACACGTGCACACACACACACACACACACAAAAACACAAATACACAGATATGTATATATGTACATGCATACGTATGTATATATATATATATATGTATGTATACATGTATGCATAGATTTATGCACATGTGCATGTATAGGTAATTATATATGTTTATATATGCACAGATGTAAATATATACGTGTATGTGTGTGTATGTATTTATCTAAGTATGTATGTATATATGCATATATTTTGCATAACAATGTACGTTTGAGAGTGTCCTTGTGTGTGTGAGTGTATAAATACATGAACACGTACGCGTTTGCAAATAATTGTGAACGCTTTTACGAGAAGACAGGGAGACCCTTGAATGACTAAGTGGGGGGTGCTGTATCAAGCTGTTAGACACTCGATGAAACGTTTTGAGGATTTCCTTCCTATAGCGAACCTGATGCTAGTATTAGGACTGCTTCTTCTGGATCACAGCTGCGTCTTGAAGCATTCAAGTAACCAGAATCCTCAAGAAACCCAAATTTTTTTTCAACAATATGGGAAAATGGTTTACTCTATGGCAGTGCATTCAGAAGAGGCCATAATATATTTCGTACGTACACATGGTAGTAGAATAAATTGAATAACAGTCTGCAGTGTACTGGAAATTTTATACTCCATCTAACATTCAGAGCAAAGTAACATATATCGTTCGGATCAGTGAAACCTATTTCCTTCCGAGAAAAGGAACATACATACATACATACATACATACATCATACATATATATATGTGTTGTGTGTGTGTATGTATGTATATGTATATATATATATGCATGCATATATATATATATATATATATATATATTATATGTATATATATAAGTATGTATATTTATGTTATATATATATATATATAAATGTATATATATATGTATGTATGTGTATATATTATATATAAATGTATATATATGTATAAATGTATATATATATATATGTATATATATATGTATCTATGTATGCATTTATGTATACTCAATGCAGACACATGCACTTATACATTGCTTGCACTATCATGTTTACATATATTTAGCTTTATGCATAATTACATTTTATGTGTGTGTGTGTTTGCGTGTGTTTATGTATGTGTTTGTGTGCGTGTGTGCGTGTGTGTATTTCCGTCTTTCGCAAACGTTAGCAACGGGATGTGAAAATGAAAGCAAAGTTTCTTGATTTCGCTCACATTGAAAAACGCTATTCTGGTACAAGTTTCATAATTAAAATGCAATAAAGGGACGAACATAATCTTCAACTGCTTCTTTTTACAATAACAACTAAAGAAACTATGCAGATAGTCACTGGACTATATACGCTAAGGAGTGACCTTGTGGCAGCCATTGGTTAGGACGGAATGACACTATTTGGCGCAGCTGGCTGGGCGTTCAGCCTATTTTGGGGACAATGCTTTCTGGCGCTGAAGGAAACTCACGCAGACATACAGAGACATGCGCACACAGAAACAATCATCTTGCATGCATGCACACGCGGGCAGTAATATACACGTACATATAGGAAGATTGAGAGAGATATCACAATTTATTAATTGAACACGATTAACATAGACACTTTCCCTGTCTTCATACACATAAGCAGAGAGAGAGAGAGAGAGAGAGAGAGAGAGAAAGGAAGCGACTAAGAGAGAGTGGGGGTAAGAGAAAGGGGAGGAGAGAACGAGAGAAGCAGTGAAACGTCTGATGCTAAATAAGTCAGCGTTGAATCAGTGATCCTAGATTCGCGGGGCTCGGAAATATCTCATATCATAGTCAGGAAACGAAAACGATAGTCGTATATGGTATTGCACCATAACAAGATGCTAAGTACTAACGCTTCGGTGTAGGAGAGGGACACTAATCGACAAAGAAATAAATAAGATTCAGTCCGTATTTATTCTCATACCACTCTAAAATATCTCAAAAAATAGATCATTGTAACTTAAGATATTTCTGTTGAGTATCACAGTGGTAAACCATATTCGAAGTATAAGTATCCTAAGTTCAGTTAATCGGTGTGTCTTGCAAGCTCTCTGATTCCGATTTCGAATCTCCCGCTTACATCCACTTACGGTAACTTAAGCAACTTATATAAGACAAATAAAAGTACATTAATCCCTCGACAATCGCGGGTGTTACGTTCCATAACCCCAAGTGATAGGTGAAATTCCGTGCAGTAGAAACAGTACTGTATAAAGTTTTTCATTATTTTTTATAATTTGTATATATTTATTTTATTATAAATGCAGAACAACACCATGGAGGAATCGACGTAAGTTTAAACAATAAACCGCGATAGGTGAACTGCGATATGGTAAGGGATTACTGTATATTGGTGGTTGTATAAATAAATTAAAATCTATTTAAATATTTTATCTATTTTACGATGAACGTAAAATAGATAAAACGAAGTTTGCTTTAGAAGCATTGAGATGTCTTAGAAAGTTAAAGAAGTGAATTTAAATTCTCAAACGCAGGATAATGCTAATAGTATAGCCTGAACAGGATAAGCTAGCCCTATTTTGCAGAAAAAAGTGTTGTCGGCCGGCTATTTTAAAATTAATCAAGGATACAAGTAATCATTTCTAATTTCAAGTGGATGATGGTTTTGATGCGGTTCATCGTTTTCATTGGTCTCAGCAACGGACTGATACTTCATTTTTATTGACCACGTAAAGATGAAAGGCAAAGTTTATTTCGATAGAATTAGAACTCAGAACATAAATAGGCGAAACAAATGAGCTATGCATGTTGTTTGACTGTCTAGTGATTCTATCAGTTCAGCGCCTTTAAAGGATACAAATAATGGTATAAATTTTTTTAATTAATAACAAACAAAAAAACTGTTGATTTAAAAATTCCAGATTATGAGCAACTGCATTCAAGTAGTTATATTTTTGTTCAAAATTGTAAAGCCCTACCACGTTTCTAACACCTTTACTTATAGCTCCCTATTTCGTCGTTTGGTAGCATCCTTTACCCCAGATTAAATTTTGTGCCTTGGCTTAGGATGAAGCCTATACTTCTTAACGAAATTAAATGATTTCCATAAATGAGATATTCTCCTTGTTTTCTTCTCCACGCTGCTGGAATTTATTTGTGTTATATAACAATTTATTTGCATTATATAATAATTTATTTACGCCACGTACTGGGTAACTCATAACGATGCAACAGGCTATATTTGTACCTTGCTGTTTATGTCTTATACACTTTCTTTAATAGATGCGTTCGTTTTAGTCCTATTTGCCCTAAAAGGTATGCCATCAGTCTGAAACATTATATTACTGAATTAAGCGCAGTATAGCCCATTGGTTTAGGAGTTCGTTTCTCACCACAAGGTCTCGGGTTCATTCCTCTTGCTTGATATCTTAGGCAAATATTTTTGTAGCCTCGAACCTACTTACACATTGAAAATAAAATTGGGTAAACGGAAGCTATATAGATGTTCTGTCGAGTAGATTTACCTGTAGTTCAAAAGGTACAACTTTGTCGTACTGTGTGTCGCACTGGGTCTCCTTGAGAGTTACATTAAATTACGTGTCTGTGGAACGCTCCGCTGCTTACACATTAATTCAGGAGCAGGTTATTCCATTCATCGAACAAGTTAATCCTCCTTGTCAAACGACGAGAATCCACCACTACCATATTAATGAAAACCAACCGAAGACATGGAAAGAATAAAACGGAGCAATGATTGTACATCTACTTGACTCCCTCAGCTGAGAAACGGCCATCGGTTTCACGAGTAAAATTTAAACTGAAATCAGAAAAAAAAAATGAAATACCACTGAAATACCAAAATTTCTTATTGTCTTTGGTCAACAAGTGTTATTTCCTATTTGCTTCTGGTCTAAAAATCAAAGGTAATGACTACTATTCTCTTCAAACTTTGCTTTTGTGACCTAGATATCAATATTTTGAATCTGACCTGTTTTCTATTACATTTCAGACAGATTCATCTGTGAGTTGCTGAAGCAGAAATATCCTTTCCGACTCTAGGTACAAGGCCCGAAATTTTGAGGGAGTAGGGCCAGTCGATTAGATCGAGCCCAGTACGAAACTGGAGCTTAATTTATCGACCCCAAAAGGATGAAAGGCAAAGTCGACCTCGGCGGAATTTGATGTTCAAGCATAAAGACAGACAACATACCTATTTCTTTACTACCCACAAGGGGCTAAACACAGAAAGGACAAACAAGAACAAACAAACGGATTAAGTCGATTATATCGACCCCAGTGCGTAACAGGTACTTATTTAATCGACCCCGAAATGATGAAAGGCAAAGTCGACCTCGGCGGAATTTTGAACTCAGAACGTAGCGGCAGACGAAATACCTATTTCTTTATTACCAACAAGGGGCTAAACACAGAGAGGAGAAACAAGGACAGGCAAACGGATAAAGTCGATTATATCGACCTCAGTGCGCAGCTGGTACTTAATTTATCGACCCCGAAAGGATGAAAGGCAAAGTCGACCTCGGCGGAATTTGAACTCAGACGAAATACGGCTAAGCATTTCGCCCGGCGTGCTAACGTTTCTGCCAGCACGCCGCCTTATGAAGCAGAAATATCTTTATAGCAAATATTCTGGTCAATACCATACACTTGCTTATCAGTTGCTTGATCTTAACCAGTTGCGCATTTCCCTTAGTGGCTGACAACATGTGCATCTCTGATCATGAGAAGGAGTAGTTGGGGAACATCATAACCATGCGATGAGAGGTGTTTCTTCGGGGTTTGTATAAATGTATCTCTCTTTTACTCTTTTACTTGTTTCAGTCATTTGACTGCGGCCATGCTGGAGCACCGCCTTTAGTCGAGCAAATCGACCCCGGGACTTATTCTTTGTAAGCCCAGTACTTATTCTATCGGTCTCTTTTGCCGAACCGCTAAGTGACGGGGACGTAAACACACCAGCATCGGTTGTCAAGCAATGCTAGGGGTACAAACAGACACATAAACACACACACACATACATATATATATACATATATACGACAGGCTTCTTTCAGTTTCCGTCTACCAAATCTACTCACAAGGCATTGGTCGGCCCGGGGCTATAGCAGAAGACACTTGCCCAAGATGCCACGCAGTGGGACTGAACCCGGAACCATGTGGTTGGTAAACAAGCTACTTACCACACAGCCACTCCTGCGCCTATCAAAAGCAAATTTTGAAAGAAATATTAGCCATTTTTCATACCTTCTAAGAGTAAGCAAATAGGAAATAACAGTTGCTACCCAAGGACAAAAATCATTTTATACCGTGTAATTACATGACATTATAATTTGGATGTTGGCAATGAACTGATCTCGCGATAAATTGCTTTGACGACGAATTAACGGCTGCCGATTTTCACTAGCGCTCTTATTTCATCGGTCTTGACCCTACAGTGGTAAAAATTGAAATGGAACTAGTTTGGATTTGATCGCAATACGTTAAGGAGTGAAAGTTAATATTGAAATGCTTTTAATTCGGATTTCTAAAACTTCGATCAACACTGCATTGCTGTATCAGCGAAACTATAATAACTGTGACTTTTTATAATTGTTTTTTGGAAAAAAAAATCTATGGATATTCAAATTTTACTTTCAAAATACAATGATAGAAAATAATAGTAAAACACAATCGATAATTCGATGAGAGTTGAAAGTTAATTGAAGAAATCAAGTATTCGTATCAGGATGAAATGTGCGGTCCTCCCTTGAATTAATTGATAAAAAAGTAGAATTGTATAAACGTAAAAAAAATAAGCAAACGAGAGAGAGAGAGAGAGAGAGAGATGGTGACTAACAGAATGGGAATACTGCTCAAAACACCGGTACGTATAAATGACGGGACAAAATCACATATATAATAGAACATTGGAAAAAAAGAAAAAAACAGCCAACATACACACGATGAATAATTATGCATAGAGAGATGAGATACTTCATATAGTTTAGCTTTACACAGATCCAGCCTCTCACACAAATAAAGATTATATATATATATATATACATACATAATATATATACATGTATGTATGTGTATATATATGTATATATGTATGTACATGTATTTATATATATTTATATGTATATATATATGTAAATATATATATGTATATATGTATATGTATATATATGTATATATGTATATATACGTATGTATATGTATGTATGTATATATATACGTATATATATCTGTACATATATATATATATGTATGTATATATATATATATCTATATATATATATATATGTATATATATGTATGTATAATATATATAATATATATATATATATATATATATATATATATATATATATCTATATATATACGTATATATGTATATATATGTATATATATGTATGTATGTGTATATATATGTATATATGTATGTGTATATATATGTATATATGTATGTGTATATATATATATATAATATATATATATATATATATATATATGTATATGTATATATATGTATATGTATATATATGTATATATGTATATATACGTATGTATATGTATGTATGTATATATATACGTATATATGTATATATATGTATGTATATATATACGTATATATATATGTATATGTATACATGTATGTATATATATATATATTATATATATATATATATATATATGTGTCTGTGTATAAATTTCTATTACATATAATAGAATTGATAGATATGTTTATACATGTGTATATATATGTGTGTATATACATACATATGTATACATATATATATATATATATATATATATGTATATACATCTATGTATATATATATATGCATATATATAAAATCACAATCACACAAGTATATAAATATATACACATATACATATTATGTGCATACATATATAAATATAAACGTATACATATTCACTTATATACATATATATATATATATATATAATATATATATATATATATGTATATCGTACATACAACATATGCATATACGTACACATATATTTCTGAATGCTATCAAAGATGTCTGTCCTAGATTAAAAAATACCTGCATTGAACGTCTGTCTCATCATAATTTTACACTTTAATTGTGTATGATATACAGTGACAGAGGTAAGCCATCTTTTGATCTAGCGGATAGATATAGAACAGAAGGAAAAGAAAGAAGAAGAATAAGAAAAGAGTGAGAGAAGAACAACATAGTGCAATCATTTAATTGCAAATGAAATAGTCTGGGATTTTTTTTTTTAAACAAAGCCACATCAAAAGTTGAAAACATTAAAAACTACACAAACATACACACACAAAAACACAAACACACGTACACGTACAGCGTAGTAACGGTGTTCTTTTTACCAGTCGTTTCTGTAATGGCTGTTTGCAATGTAATGGTTTTATACAAGCTTGTTAGAAATAGTGTGTTCGTATCTTAAAATGTTTGAAAACAAGAAAGGATAATGAATTAAAATAAACAAAACCAAAAAAAAAAAAAAAAATGAAATAGAAATAATAAAAAAATAAACAGAATAAAATTAAAATGTAATAAAAATAAAAACGACAATAACAAGAAAACGAGAGAAACTGCTACAGAAAGTCGTTAGACACCTGTTTTTATTGATCCAACTTTTCAAAATGATTTGCACCATTTCCATTACAATTGGTCACCATTAAACAGAAATGTACGTGACTGAAAATCGTGGCTTGCTCTATCTATTTCAGAATTGGAAAAAATTGGTAAATACCAAAAAAATAAAAAAATAAATAAATAAAAAAATTAAAAAAACAAAGCAACAACAATAAAAACAAGAAATTTAAAAAAATAAATAACAGCAGAATAAAATATACAAAATAAAATTATAATAAAAAGAAAGTTAAAAAGTTGCTGCTTCGATGAGTAGCTTAGTCTGTCGATGTATGAAGAAGAGGTAGAGTGGAAATTGAAAGTCTTCAGACTATGTGTGGCAATATATATATACATATACATACATACATACATATACATATATATATATATATATTATATATATATAATATATATATATATATATATATATATATATACATATAGCGCTGTATCGCAGTATCGACTACACTCTCGGATGTTACACGTCACTGGTCACAGTGAATTTCATCACATTGTTATAGCTTCCAAATGATGCCACCCCCCACTGGTCATGTGGGCAGACCAATATACCCCACTGAAATGAACGCTAGTCCGTCATAGGGTTACTCCTTTACATGTGAGTGGACTGGAGCAGTGTGAAATGAAGTGTTTTGTGCCAAAACAGAGCACGCCTGGGAATCGAAACCACAATCTTGCGTGCAGTACACAAAACACTAGAACAAGCCCCTTCACCCAACGATATATATATACGTTCTTTTATTGTTATTCTTCTATTTGTTTCAGTCATTTTCACTGCGGCCATGCTGGAGCACCACCTTTAGTCGAACAAATCGACCCCAGGACTTATTTTTTTGTAAGCCTAGCACTTATTCTATCGGTCTCCTTTGCCGAACTGCTAAGTTAAGGGGACGTAAACAAGCCAACAACGGTTGTCAAGCGATGTGATGTGGAGGAGAGGACAAATTCTCTCTCTCTCTTCTCTCACACACACACATATATATATATACTTTTATGTATATATATAGCTCTTATGTATTAGCTTTGCAAGATTCTTGATGAGAAATCGTGTGTTCAAACAGATATTGTTATACTTGGGGACTGTCATATTTTGCCAATTAAACACACGCACTATATATTTGGTCTTCACTTCAGCTTTATTGTTATTATATTGCCTTTGTCTAAACGCTTTCGTCAGACATCCCACGTGTCTCGTCTTGTTCTACTTATTTCAATTTTGAGTGAGAGCTTAGATAAAGACACTAAAACAATTACGATTATAATAATCTTTTCTACTCTAGGTGCAAGGGCCGAAACTTTGGGGGAGGGGAGCCAGTCGATAAGATCGACCCAGTACGCAACAGGTATTTAATTTATCGACCCCCCTAAAGGATGAAAGGCAAAGTTGACATCGGCGGAATTTGAACGCAGAATGTAAAGATAGGCGAAATACCTATTTCTTTACTACCCACAAGGTGCTAAACACAGAGAAGACAAACAAGGACAGACAAACGGATTAAGTCGATTACATAGACCCCAGTGCGTAACTGGTACTTAATTTATCGACCCCGAAATGATGAAAGGCAAAGTCGACCTCGTCGGAATTTGAACTCAGAACGTAACGCCAGACGAACAACTGATAAGCATTTCGCCCGGTGTGCTAACGATTCTGCCAGCTCGCCGCCAAAATTATAATAATAATCTATATAAAATGACAACTAAGTATATAATGCATGTATATAATTGACATCATATGATCATTTTCTAGTATATGTGTGTATATGTATATATGATAGCTGAAAACTCGTGATCCAATATTACCATCGCCCGATCCAAAGTTCCTCACATGCGAAGGATGCGACCAGCCATTTTTGTGATAAGTCTTATTTTTTTTCCAAGCGATACCTGTGCATGATTTGTTATAATGGGGAAAGTATTTACACAAATCCAATCCCATTTTCTGAACATGGACAACATAAACTCGAAAAGAAGAACTAGTCTACATAATCGAATATTGGTAGTGTTGCAGGTTTTCTCATCTCCTAGAGAGATGCTGTGATCATAATAGAGGAGACTCCCACTCCTAGTGGGCCAACCGCACACCTGGACACCAACGCAGGTATTTCCACGTCCCGCGCATACATACATGCATATATACACATGTACACATATTGCTAGATGGTCGTTGACTACTCATGAGCACTTCTGGCCTTCGACGGGTCGTATTTTTCGTACTGCAGGGTGTCTTACAATCACCCTTCTTCACCAAGTAAGCTTGATGGGTTTTCAGTTTCCCGTTCAGTTTCCGAGGACCCGATCATGGAACAGGTTTTAGTGGGTTAGATGTTACCTGTAACGCCCAAAAGTGACCTGACATAACACACACACACACACACACACGCGCGCGCGCGTTTATCAATTTGCAAGATTATATTCACATATACACATGCATACACACACGCAGATGAATATTTGTTACTTGTACACACATATGCACATATACACATATATCTCATTCATATTTCTGTCGTCATTCAAATGAAATGGACAGCTTTTAACATTAAATGTGTGATTCGTACTGTGATGTATCCAGAAGTTCGTTGTATCTCGGTAGGATCATTTTACCAATAATAAACATATGCTTTGATTCAATTTCACTTCTTTATTATTCGTCAATTGTTTAACTATCTAACGAAGTAATTGGTTGTTTGATTAATCATTCAGTTAATCAATCAATCAATCAATCCATCAATCAGTCAATCAATCAATCAATCAGAGGACTTTGATGAACAGAAATAATTGAATGATTAGCTGGATGATTGATCAACAATCGATTAATTCGTTAAATAGTTAGAGAATAATAAAGAAATTAAATTAAACCAGTGCATGTGTTTATTCTTGACATAATGACCCTTCCGAACTACAAAAAAGTCAGTTTTAACACACGAGTTGACATCAAAAGTCTTGCAAACTAAATACATAAATGAAATATTCAGAACATCAATATATGGTATTCGATAGCTCGTATCTGCAATTATGTATAGAGTTAATGAAGTCCCTAAATTCCTCTCGAAGTTTTCTTTCAGCATCCATTTGTCTAATGGGTAGATCCTCAAAGAATTATTATTGCTGGGTATGTGACAAATTTGGCAGCTAAATCATCTGACTACACACACACACACACACACACACACACACACCACATATATGTTACACAGTCTCTCACCTCTTGCCGGTATAGCTTCCTTTTGCGGAAAGAGACGTTAAGCCAATGAATATTATTTATTAATAGATTAATGGATTAGTGATAAAAAGGCCGTTACGATGTCCCTATTTTTCTCGTGACTACATGAATCACTAAAATAATTAGCGAAATCATGGTAATTATCATTAAGCCATATTCGCTCGCGAGTAACGACTGTCTGTACTCTATTGATAGAGTGTATCTCGTACACGAATGGTTATGATAGTTAAAGCTGAAATAAACCCTTTGTTTTAATGAATTACATTCATACAAACAATGTTTTTATTTATCTTTTGCCATTTTTTTCCTGTCTGTTACTTGTTTCAGTCTTTGAATTCCGGTCATGCTTGAGCACCATCTTGAAGGGCCTAAGTCAAACGAATCGACCCCAGTACATTTTATCTTAATTCTTGTACTTATTCTATCATTCTCATAGACCGAAACACTAAATAACGGGGACGTAAACAAACCAACACCGGCTGAGAAGCTTTTAGAGGGCACAAACACAAGAATACACACACACTCACACACACACACACACGACGGACCACGCAGTTTCCGTTCACAAGGCATTGGTCGGCTCAGGATTATAGTAGAAGGTACTCGCCCAGTGTGCCGCGCAGTGGGACTGAACCCGGATCCAAGTGGTTGCAAAGCGAGCTTCTTATCCACACTCCCATGCCTCCTATTAATAACTTATTTTAATTCACAGTGAGACACAATAAATTCTTAATGAATGTTAATTTACTAATGATTTGACTAATGATTTAACTACCTTTTTTTGTTATATTTTCAGTGAAAGTATATTTGAATAGTCCAATCATTTCGAAGAAATATCTAAATGAACGAAAAGTAGTTTCAATCCTAAGTTTCATCAGATTTTGTACGATCTTCTGAAGAAAACAACAAATTTTTTGTGTGATAAAAATGGGTGTATTTTGTCATGCAGTTAAGATAAACGAATTAGTCGTTTCACGCCTTAACTGTAATGTTGCCACCTACATTCAAGCGATGAAACGTCTCAACCAATGAGAAGAGATACGGTAACATTTTCACTTACCTCTCTCGTATAATGGACGGTATGTGTTTGTACTTCAGGCTGAAATCTACCATCGGTGTGATGGTAATGGTATAGGCGAATATCGACATTGATATCTCTTGGCCACTTATCAAAAAAGTCCACACAGGCTGACAGGCGGATGTAGCAGAAGATAATGTATCTTAGTCTCTATCATAAAGAAACATTATAAATATTATGTATTTAGAAAGGATAGTTTCGTCATCAAATGTGACAAATATTATTAACGATTCGGCATGAGAAGACAGGGCAGTATTTCGTGCCATAATGTAAGGTCATGATTACCTCAATTAATTGTCTGATATACTAGTTATTCTTTTTGAAACAATCGCAAGCATTAAATTTTCAAACAAGCAACTGGTATCAAAAAGTAGACAGGCAAGAAACGGTGGAGGTGGTGATGGTGGTGGCGGGAAGAAATAAAAGGGAAAGGAGGAAAAAATAAAAGAAAAACCCCAGAAAGAAGGAAAGAAAATTTATAACGGAAACTAGTCAAGTTTTCATCCAATATGACAGACATATAGAAGAGGAATAAGAAAAAATGGGGTAGGTTGTTAAACAAAGAAGGAAGGAAAATAAAGCAAGCTGCACTTCTTAATGTTATTTCATAAATTATTTTAATGTCTGAGAATGCACATCTGGAAGTTATAATTCAAAATTCAACTTTTTTTCTGTTGACTGATATGCTTTCAATGTCTGGCATTGTATATACGCCAATAAAAGACAAAAATGAAGACACTGTTACAAGTCTGTACGTCTGAAGTTTGTGGGAAATAGGGTCTGATACGATGTAAGGAGGTGCAAGAATTAACCCCCAACGTATATACACATCCAACACAGGCTTTCATTCTTCTGAGTCAATCTTACTAACCAGGTTCAAGGTTGAACAGGAAATTAGGGTCAAGGTTGAACAGGAAATAAACTGAATAAGCAGACATCAGTAAGCTATTATCTCTAATATTCAGAACTAGCAGGTTCAAGACCCGTCTACGTTAGTATTTTCCTGGTCTGTGATTATTTTGATATTGAATCTGACCCGAAGACATTAAAGTTTTCTTAAATGAATTCCAAGAATATAAACATGAATATAATGGAATATTAAACAACTATATTATAATTTTACTACCACGAGATGTTTTGGTTAATTATCCAATCTTTCCCAAGTTATATACATACATTTTCACACGCACACACACACACACATATACACACACACGCGTATGCGCATTCGGAAATAAATGGTATAAGCACAGACGGTATGTAATCACATTCATTGGCCTGCAGCTATTTCCGCAGTAAGAAATTGTGCACCCAGAGGTAACAGTGTGCCAGCCTCAAGCGAGCCTTAACACATGCATACATACGCACACGCGCGCGCTAATTTATAAATAAATGAATAAACATTCAAGATTTTGGGATGGAAAATTACTCGTGAATAAAGAAACAAGTGTAGACATGAAATAAATATTTCATTAGCTGGCAGTCGGGAATTTAACATTATGACAGGACCAGGTTGAAGAAGCATGAGTGCTGCTATGCTGATTAGCCTAAATTAGATGATTCTAAGGAAAAACGACCGTTTTCTTTCTTGGTATAGATCTTAATCAAATTAACAGTGATTCGCATCTCTGTCAACCTCCGTCTTGTAGAAAGGAGAAGCCGAACTCAGTAATTTTCTCTAACGAAATACTCCACGGTTTCTGCCCTTTAATATCTATTTATACCTAGGTGAACATTGCTAGGGGAGAGCTAAATGTTTTAAGTATGGACGTCACATAGTGTTGGTCACAAAATACGACTGCTGAACTCTCGGCTAAGTATTCCACGTCTTTCACTGTGGGGTATCTGCTATTCTGGTAATACTGTATGTAAAATTGTGACATTGTAGAGAAGAAATTGATGGCAAGTTGTCATTCCAAAGATGTGCATCATTGTATGACATATGTATGTGTGTACGTGTGCCTGTGCTTGATATGTATGCATTTGTGTGTGTGAGTATATATATATATATATATATATATATATATATATATAATCGGTTAAGTAATTGAGATTCTAGTGAATTCTAAAGAATTCACATGAATATGGTCCTTAACTAGGATGCACCGGATATCTATATGGTGTTAACCATACGACAAGTGGGGTGATTATAAATAGGAAAAAAGCAACAAGAATGGATTAAAATCTCGGTACGATCGTTTCGTACGAGGACATCTTTAATAAGCTACAAAAAATGCAGTGAATACAGATGGCTCGTACTCGTCAGCCGAAAAAATATCAGAGAATTCCCAAACATCAAAAGGGGTAGATACAAAAGAGGTTGTAAGATTAACTACATTGAAGAAAGTTCGATTCATGGAGATCCGATGAAAGGTTTTAAACCTATAGAATTTATGCATGTCTACATATAGCTCATATTGAATATTTGATCAAGTTGTATGAAGAAATTCTCGGATACAGTCATGCAAAATTTCTGAAAATCCGAGTAAGAGGCAAAGTGACTGCCACATCATGTAGAGGAAAGTCTGAGTAAAAACATAGTGACTGTCATATCGTGTAGAGGAACAGATTGTTATTGAAAATAACAATTATTTTCAATAACAATTATTTTCAATAACAATCTGTTCCTCTACACGATATGACAGTCACTATGTTTTTACTCAGACTTTCCTCTACATGATGTGGCAGTCACTTTGCCTCTTACTCGGATTTTCAGAAATTTTGCATGACTGTATCCGAGAATTTCTTCATACAACTTGATCAAATATTCAATATGAGCTATATGTAGACATGCATAAATTCTATAGGTTTAAAACCTTTCATCGGATCTCCATGAATCGAACTTTCTTCAATGTAGTTAATCTTACAACCTCTTTTGTATCTACCCCTTTTGATGTTTGGGAATTCTCTGATATTTTTTCGGCTGACGAGTACGAGCCATCTGTATTCACTGCATTTTTTGTAGCTTATTAAAGATGTCCTCGTACGAAACGATCGTACCGAGATTTTAATCCATTCTTGTTGCTTTTTTCCTATTTATATATATATATATATATATGCTCTCTCTCTCTCTTATGCAAAAGTGTCGTAAGTCCAAAACGTTGCTTTTTCAGAAAACGAAAATATAGTTTCACTATTCCATAACAAAACCATTGTACTACACCAGTGGTTCCCAAAGTGGGCGGTATTGTCCCAGCCTGGGGTGGTGAAAAATGCCAAGGAGTATTCAAGAAAAGTGAGGTGTTAATGGAGTAGCGATTCATGTAAAAATAATAAAATAATGGATTCATTTGGTTAAGTTTTATTTGTGTAACGCAGTTGCTTTGAATTTGCTTCAGAAAGAGGTATGTTTGTGATGGTTAGTTGGGGTGGGAGCACTAGGAATGTGGCCTGGGTGTCAAGGGGGCGGCTGCCCGAAAAGTTAGGGAACTACGGTCCTACACTTTGACAATTTTTAATATCTTGGCATCTGAAGCAGCTGGAGATACGATAGTCTGAGCAAGGAATCAGCGATTGCAAGTGAAAATAGATATTGGAAAATAATGCATTTGGCTAAATTTGGACATACGACAGTTTAACATAATAACAACGATATGTATATGTGTGTATGTGTGTTTGTGTGTGTGTGTGTGTGTGTGTGTGTGTGTGTCTGAAGGTACATGCCCCAGTGATTAAACCGACGGGCTTGCAGTTATGAGGTTAGGAGTTAGAACCCCGGACCGGGATGTGTGTTGTATTTTTGAATTAAACACTTTATTTCACGTTGCTCCAGTTCACTCAGGTGTAGAAATGAGTTGCGACATCACTGGTGCCAAGCTGTATTGGCCTTTGCCTTTCTCTTGGACAACATCGGTGGCGTGGAGAGGGGAGGCTGGTATGCATGGGCGACTGATGGTCTTCCACAAACAACCTTGCCTAGAATTGTGCCTCGGAGAGGAAATTTCTAGGTGCAATTCCACTGTCATTCGTGACCGAATGGGGTTTTTACCCTTGACATATGTATATGTGTGTGTGTATATATATATATATATATATATATATTAATGAAAGTTATGTCGAGGTATACATAAGAATAATTTAACATTAAACTGAAAGATTACTCAATAAAAGGGAAAAGTTGGCAGTGACTTCGAAGTTCATTAAGTATATGCGTATGAGTGTGTTTAACGGTATAAGCATTTTTAACCGACTAACAACTTTTAAACGCAGCTCAAGAGGCGAGTGTTTTGTGCATGACACTTGGCTATGTATGTGTGTATGCATGTGTGTGAGTATGTTGATCTATCTATCTATCTATCTATCTATCTATCTATCTATCTATCTAAATATAGCTATCTTTCGCTCTCTCTATATATATATCTATGTGCATGTGTGTGTGTGTGGTGTGTGTGTGTGTGTGATGTTTGTTTCATTGAATTCTGTCCAAGAATGGTTAAATAGAAGACGTATTGTATAAAAGTACTATGGTGGCTGTGTCGATTATATACTGGGAAACAGATAGATACAAACAAGTAAATAAACCTTTTTTAAAACTTCCTACAGAAGTTGTTCGTATGTTTATCTGTAATCCCCGGAGAAGATTAAGTGAACTAATAGATTATTATGTTTGCGTTGTTAGGTGTCCCCCACCACCGCCACCACCACCCACACTGAAGAATAAACCATAAAAAAAATCAACAAAAACCAAAAATACACAATCTGTTTCCCTTTTCATAATAATCCCCCAAATTGTATGAATAGAAGATTGTATGGCGGACACAGTGTTAAAAACGGAAGTGCGATGTACTTAATAATAAATATACTCAACTTCAAAAATTAGATTCCCATACTCCCATAATGGATAATAGAATTCACCGGTTTCAAATTACTGATTCTTGCTGGGCTTGGAGGTTTAGTTAAACCCAAATACAAGCGAAGATTATAAAGTTACGCTCGATTATTTATAGCATAAAGCATATCTAGTTAAGTAATTTTTTATAACCTAATCTCTATTATTTTCTTTAGAAGATTTCCTGAATAATAATAAAAAAACCGTCAGTTTTCAAAGTATTTCCTGTTCTTTACCATTTTTCTCATCACCAACGCCATCAACATCACCATCATCATCATCATCACCACCGCCATCATCACTTTCATCTTTCTGTACAAATTTGTTTTGTCATTTTTTCCCCCCTTTTTTTTTTTTTGATTTATGCTTATTCTACCATGTTAAAACATTATTGATTTTGATGAGGTCGCTTAGAACCCTGAGGGAAAAGTAAGCCTGGATGGATTTAATATGTTAAAAGAGCTGCATAGCTGACAAATGTGTGTGAATGAGAAACTGTGGATATTGGAATAATAAGAAGTAGAGCTGTTTCATTCATAACCGGGAAACTTGAGATTTTCAATGGAAATATCCAACAAATTATGATTTTTCATAGCTTGACAAAAACCATTACCAACAAACACGAAGGCAATGAAAAGCAATGTGTGTACCCGACTTGTCGGGAAACTCTTTTTTATTTTTGATATTTCAATGAGTCTTACCTCTGTGGTGCTTCTCTCAAATCTGCTACATCAATTAATTTTCCTTCACTTTTACTTATTTTTTTTTACTCTTTTAATAGTTCCAGACAATTGGTTGTGGCCATGCTTCAGCATCGACATTCTTATATATATATATATATATGTATTAAAAATCTCGGCCTTTCAAAGTGAACAAAAAGAAAGAAAAGAAAGGAGAAAATGGAAATGCTGGTGTTGAAGTTTTATCCCGGAGGTATTAATTACGTTAATGAAGAGAAATTGTTTGAGTCAGAAATCAAGATTGGTAAACCTAGGTTAGGCTAAATTTATGGGATTTTACAGTATTCTACTACCTACATGAATATAAAGCCGGTAAAGGAGCCGATATGTGGATGTTTATCCTGCTAGAAATGGCAGCTAAATCTCCTTCAAATTTCATCCTCTTACCTTAAAGTTGGATCTACCAGGTAAGTTGTGACCTTGGATTACACAACAACAACAGCAACAGAAACACCACCAACAAATAAAAGAAATATATAGAACAACAGCAAGAAAGGAATAAAAAGAGAATAACCACAGCAGAAACAGCTAAAGAAATAACAAAAACAATTGTAGCACAAAAATAAAAAAAAGTAATTAAGACAACGAAAATAAATAAAATCAACAACATAACTAATCAACAACAAAACAATAACATCAAATACAAGAACAACAACAGAACAAGTACATCACCACCAGCAACACCAAATACAACGCAACAACCAAAACTACCACCACCATGAACAAGAGCAGCAACATCAGTGGAGGTGCAATGGTTAGGGCAGCGGACTCGCGGTCGGAGGATCGCGGTTTCGATTCCCAGACCGGGCGTTGTGTGTGTTTATTGAGCAAAAACACCTAAAGCTCCACGAGGCTCCGGCAAGGGGTAGTGGCGACCCCTGTTGTACTCTTTCGCTCCAACTTTCTCGCACTCTTTCTTCCTGTTTCTTATCCCCGACTTCCTACGCAACTGCTGAGCCTGGATGCACATTCATCCATCCGTCGATGCTCTCGGTGTCGGGAGTTGACCTGCTTTCTCTTTGCGGGTCTTACGAATAGCAAAGGACCACGTTTCGGACTTCTCCCATTCTGGGACGAAGACCGCTTCGCTCATCAGCAACAGCAACAGCAGCAATATCGGCAACAACATTATAAATTACAAGAACAATACTACAACGATATGCACAATTCAGTCCTGGATCGTATAGTGTATGTTTTTTGGGGGAGGAAGGGAGGGGGTTAGTTACATCCCTTTGTTTTGAGTTCAAATCCTGACAATGTCTGTCATATTGATTATTTTTCCTGGGCGATTATATTTGTACCAGTCAATAGTCTATGACTCATACTTAAATATTTGTGATGCAACAAAGATTAATACCTTCACATCGGGGATATATATTTTTCACTTAAATAATATATTCTTTTCTACTCTGGGTACAAAGCTCTAACAATTTTCTACTCTAGGTACAAGCCCCTATTATTATTATTATTGTTATTATTATTATTATTATTATTATTATTATTATTATTATTATTATTATTATTATCATTATTATTCAGGTCATTGCCTGGAATCGAACTCGAAACTTGGGGTTAGTAGCCCGCGCTCTTAACACTGCGCCATAGAACTGTATGGCTGCTGATGTTGTTGGTCTGTCGTATGGATCTGTGCAGGCAATCCTAACGTCTGAATTGAACATGTGGCGCGTCTCTGCCAAGTTTGTCCTCCACCTGCTAACCACAAAGCAGAAAGAACATCGCGTCGAAGTCTGTCAAGATCTCCGTCGGCGTACAGCTGACGACCCATCCTTTAAGTCGAAGATCATCATCGGTTACAAGAGTTGGGACTACGTGTGCAACCCTGAGACGAAGCAGCAGTCGTCACAGTGAAAGAGCCCTTCATGCCCACGACCGAGGAAAGCACAACAGAGCCGCAGCTCAATCAAGAACATGCTCATCTTTTTTTTCGACATCCATGGTATTGGGCAACGAGAATTCGTTCTCCAGGACCAGGCCATCAATCGTTTTGAAGCATTTGACGGAGAATAGTCGGCGAAAGCGACAGGATCTGTGGATCATGAAGAACTGGATTCTTAATGACTGTCATTGAGCTCTCCTCATTGCGCCCAGTCATTTTTCCTGGTCAAGCTGCTGTAACAAATGATTGGCTGCTATCGTCGTAAAACAATTACATCACGCCATATTGCCCCCATTAATCTCTCCTCTCTCTTAATTCAACACAGTTTTTTTTTTATCTTACTAATTCTAATTAGTTAATATTAATGGTCACGTTGTTTTTTGATACAAGAAGCCATAATCATCATTATTACTGAGAAAGAATTATAAGAATTATGAGTGAAGTAATCATGCGCCCTGTCATTGAGCTTTCCTCAGTCGTGAGTTTCTTGCCAAAAACAACATGGTATCGCTTCTGTACTCGCTTGTTCGTCAGATTTAGCACCTGCATACTTTCATCTCTTCCCTGAGATGAAAATTCAGCTCAAAGGTTGCCGTTTTAACACCGTTGTCAGGATGCAGAGGGAATCGCAGAAGGTCCTCGACTAGCTTACGGAAAACGACTTCCAGGCTGGTTTCCAAAAGTGACAGAAACGCTGGGACCAGTGACTTGTTGCAAAAAGGTGCCTATTTCGAAAGAGATTAGGTTTAAAATTAGGTAAATAAGTTATTTTTTATCAAACATAACTTGTCCGGGAAGCTTTTGAAACCACCTCGTATCCACGATGCGGAGTAATTATAATGATTTTACATAATGAGCAAAAGTGCAATAAAACTGAGACTCAGTAGTTATTGTATTATATAAGCATTTGTCGCTATAATACAATGGCGTACAGACATCTCTATGATGGCCTCATTTGTAATTTCATCTACTGAATTTCTTTTGGTGATGAAAGAGTAGCGACGTATGATGGCCTAACCAACCATTTGGAAGCACACAGTAGTTACACCTGTAGAAGCGCACAGTATGCTACCTATGCTTGAAACCATGAAGAACTACAACGGGAATGTACAGCCACCCGAGAGGTCATGGACGGAAAGTCAGAAATGCCATTGAGAACGAGGACGCACAAGAAGGCGGTAATAATCCTAGGAAGATGAAGCAGTCATCGTATATTCGTATTATTTGCTTTTCGCCAAATAATCACACACCTCATTTAATGGCTTCTAGGAAGCTACAGTATATTGCACAAGCACTGAGTCTCGAGTACACTGCCCCTTATAACTGAAACGGCAGTAAGCTAATGAAGGCAATTACGTAACTCCTGTTATTTGTCATTCGTGAATTAATAAACACACCTGTATATGTGTAAACACACACACACACATACATATACGTACATATACATATACATACATGTGTACATATATATATATATATATATATATATATATATATACACGTGAATAAGTTTCATACTCAAGGTATGTTACAAAGCTTATACAGCCACGTATATCATCTTATAGTCAACAATGGATATATTCATTGTTGATTGCGTTCGTATAGCTATAAAATTGCAATTATTTGTAAAACGAAATCGTTTACTTAGATCCAAGCAAGTTCCATGATAGGAGATGAAAGAGAAATTAGTAGCAATAGCAGAGGATTCGTTTCAATGTAGAGTTGAATATAAATAGTAAGGTAATAGTTCTTCTCTCTCTTTACTGACACCTACATATCAATTTGACTAGTTATTATTGTAGCTTTAAGTTTAGCCTAACTACTGCTGGATGTGAAGAGAAATCATTATGAGGAAAGAAACAGAATTTCACACACGAATAGTAATAGGTACAAACGTATCGTACACATGCGTACAGACACTCACACGGACTTACACACACACACACACACACGCACAGACACATATGCAGACACTGACATATGTATACATATATTCACACTCATAAACACAGACACAGACACACACACACACACAAAGCTATGCATATACACAAGCATGCATTTGCAAATACATCACAAGCACTAAGTGTAGGATTAGAGGATAAAGTACAAAAAAATAAAAAAATAAATAAATAAAACATAAAATAAATAAAACATAAAACAAAGATAAAATAAATAAATGAATAAAAAGGAAGCTATGCAACTTATTCCAAAGTTTTATTGTGCCCACTCTTACATATCATACACTAACGATTCCACGCTTGCGGAACATGCACACACTCACAGCTACCCCGCAGCGCCACCCTACACACATACGCAAACAATACCCAAATACACATACATTCTACAGACTGACATTCATTCCTAAACACTATATATATATATATATATATATATATATGTATATGTATTATGTATGTATGTATGTATATGTATGCGTATATATACATGTGTTATATGTACATGTACAACGTTGCATAGAAGTAACTAGTATCTGTTAACACATCACATAATCACGTCACTGTATACATTTGGTTGTATCCAGTTCTTCTGATAACTGATGCATGGTAATCAGAACAGAATAACCAATTGTTAGAAAACGTAAAAACAATTATAAAAATCACTTCCCAACTACAAAAAAAAACAACAACAAAAAACAAAACAAAACAAGCAAAAAGGAAAGAATAAGAAAAAAAAACATAAAGGAAGGATACAAAACAAAACAAAACAAAGAATGCATTGGAAAAATATTCTCATAAAATGACTAATGCTCTTTTGATGTTAGCTTAACAAACTGCACTTCACCTTCCACTAGAATGGATGACCAACAGTTGCTATGGTTTCCAAAAACAATGCCAGCATCACTGTGGCACAATGTCTACAATGCATTAGTACCACGCTACCATGCAATCTCTAGATTGGCGTCATTGTTCTTGCATGACAACGTTGTCGGTGAATCGAAATGAATCGAACCAGCAATGTGTTCAACAAACTGCAGAATCTAGTTGTTAGTGGCAGCCTATTTATTTTGTAGCCTTCTCAATCAAATCCTGCATGTTAGTCTTTTGTCTTTGCTTCTGCATCTATTTATCTCTCGCAACACCACATACATACATACATACACCATACACATTCTTACACCTTCGTTATTCTCCATTTCTAATCGCTATTTCTCTTCATCTACCTCTCTTTCTCTCTGTCTCTTCTTTTGCTTCTTTCCTTTTGGTTTCATTCATTTTCTCGTCTCAAATACAGAAAGACGGAAAAGACAATAGCGCTGCGTTAACATGGCGTCATTTTGATGTGTTTAACAAAGGTTTCGACTTCCTGTGTCTTTCTTTTGCTGTGCATGTCTTAATCACATTGTATTTGACATTAGATATTTTATCGGCCATTCCAGCCGATGCCTCGATTATCATAATTGCAAGAAATGCAACTCACAGAATTTACCACGAATCTTTGTTTTATTGTGTAAATAAAACAAAACGAAAATAGAAACAAACGAAAAAATAGAGACAAAGAGACTGATGGACGAAAAGATTGATTCAAAAGTTAACAAATGGCAGAGGTAGAATCTCATGGAATGGACAAGAAAATAGAAAAGAAATTTTATCTTATTTTTAATTTCATTTTGTCTTTAGCAGTAGTAGTAATAGTGATAGATCATTGAGCGCTGTTAAAAGTGAAACTGATGTTTCCGTGGTGTGACAGTGATGTGACTTATGCAGTGGTGAGTTTCTGATTTCTAAATGAAGTTGGTCAGCTATTCTAACTTATCCCGTCTTTAGTTTATTTCTTTATCTATTTCTTTTTTTTTTATCATGAATATTGTAAACAATGGTGATATCGATTATCGGTTTCCGAAGAGGTCAGTCATTGGTTCACTGAGTTTCCGATGGCGGAAATAACAAGGAATTGTTTGTGCAAACTGAGGTTGGGTGGGTTTCAAATAAATATCACAATATACGTTTTTCGACTCACCGATTTATCGGCAGTTTTTCACTGATACGTATATCACTAACACACACCACACACACACACACACACACACACACATATATATATGTACACATATACAAACACACACATGCACACACACATATTTAGTCACATACGATGACCTTCCGCTCATTTTTCGCCACTCACAAGGCAGCGGTCAACCCGATGACGTCTTTCCACGTGACACCGAACCATGTCGTCTCAAAACAAGCGTCTTAACCATACTCCTATGTCTTACCGGAAAATTAATTATGGCTTAAGCATTTGTAAGACAGCCTCCACGGAAGTAATCGTATTTGGTGGCCTAAAACATGCACGGGCTTATTAGAAGCACCACAATTTTTGCAGCACATATTTAGAAAAATGGTTTTAGTACATCAAAGCGTAAAACATAATCCCAAGATTATATATAAGAACCACAGTGATTTTGCAGACAATTCCTTGAGCAGAAAAAATAAGGCGCCTTATATGCCATCAAATTCGGTACTTCTTTTACGTTCAACTTTCATAAACAAAGATAAATCAGTTATCATGCCTGGACAAAAAAATCACCGGTGCAGAAAAATTGAAGTTAATATAGAAAGTCATTGATTGCCTCGCTCATAATTCTTATAATTCGTTCTCAGTAATAATGATGATTGTGGCTTCTTGTATAAGAAAACAACGTGACCATTAATATTAAATAATTAGAATTAGTAAGATAAAAAAAAAAAGTGTGTTGAATTAAGGGAGAGGAGAGGTTAATGAGAGCAATATGGCGTGATGTAATTGTTTTACGACGATAGCAGCCAATCATTTGTCACAGCAGCTTGTCCAGGAAAAACTTATAGCGAAATAAGTAAGACTACGTGATCGCAATAATAAATGGAAATAATAACCAAATTTCCTTAAAATTCACATTAAAAAATCTTGTGCGTATATATGTAAGTGTGTGTGTATAAATATATATAGGATCTGTTCAGTTTGGCGCACAGATTTTTTTATAATTGTTTTTTTTTTAGCTAAACAGTTTGAAATTTCGTATCCTGGTAGAATTTTTCATGCAGAACACGGTTCACTTTAAACATTTTTGACAAAATTCCGTATTTTAAAAGTTATTTCGTATTAAATTTTTATTAGGGTAATTTTAACCAATCAACGACGTGTATTCAGCTGAAGAAAGCTACTGCTGTTTGCGATAGTAACTTCCGGGTCATCTCTACTAAATGTCACCTCTCTGTTCTTTTCGTATGTCGAGCGCAGACGATGCCACCTCTATCCTTTCTTCCTTTCTAGTCAGCACCGTGCGTTCCTTACTCCTTCCCTCCATACTGGCAGACAGCCATTTCTGCACTATCAACTAGCAACCAGCGAGCGAACTTGTCCCTGCCTCTACAATTACCGTATATATATATATATATATATATATATATATATATATATATATATATATATATTTAATGGTATATAATACTACATTATACAACGTTGTTTTAATTACACGCGGCAAGCAAGTTAAAGTATCGTGAATGGAATGCGTATGATCAGGCCTGCAATATGAAGGTCGACCTGGAGCTAGACAACAAAAACAACAGCAGCAGCAGCAGCAGCAGCAGCAACAGCAGCAGCAACAACAACAACAACAACAACAACAACAACAACAACAACAACAACAACTACTAACTACTACTACTACTACTACTACTACTACTACTACTACTAAAATGGATAATTAATTAAGTAGTGTGACGCTTTATATTAAACAGCCATTTTGTGAACACAGCGCAAATTTGAGAATGAGACACGTACATCGACTGAAAAATGTAATTCAAACTCACAAGAAGTATGTAATATTGGTTTATCGTAACAGTGTTCGAATAATTTAGTGTAGCAGTAAACAAAAGGTTTATTGTTACAGTAAACAATTGATTTTTGTAGCAATGAACAAAGTGTTTATTTCTACCGTGAAGTAAAGTAATATTCGTTGTGACAGTGAACAAACGGGTTATCGTAACAGCGAACAAACGGTTTATTATAACTTTTCCCTTTTAACAATGAACCAATAGTATGTTGTAAAAGTGAACAAGTGATTTATTATAGCAGTGAACAAATAGTTTATTATACAAGGGAGTTAATGGGCTAATGGTTTACAGCAGCAGTGATTTGGAGCTGATTTTGAGGTAAACAACAGCAATTATTATTCTTCGCTGGTCGGCAAACAAAACCTAGGATGTAAGAACGTAGAAAAGCAAAAACATGCTACTTTGTCAAGTTAATGGTATAATTGTAAGATATCTGTCAGCTGGTCTCATGGTGTAATGGTTAGCACTCTTGACTTTGAATCCAGCGATCCGAATTCAAATAGTAGGCACAGGAGTGGCTGTGTGGTAAGTAGCTTGCTTACCAACCACATGGTTCCGGGTTCAGTCCCACTGCGTGACACCTTGGGCAAGTGTCTTCTATAGCCTCGGGCCGACCAAAGCCTTGTGAGTGGATTTGGTAGACAGAAACTGAAAGAAGCCCTGTGTGGTAAGTAGCTTGCTAACAAACCACATGGTTCCGGGTTCAGTCACACTGCGTGGCATCTTGGGCAAGTATCTTCTGCTATAGCCCCGGGCCGACCAATGCCTTGTGAGTGAATTTGGTAGACGGAAACTGAAAGAAGCCTGTCGTATATATGTGTGTGTGTTTGTGTGTCTGTGTTTATCCCCCTAGCATTGCTTGACGACCGATGCTGGTGTGTTTACGTCCCCGTCACTTAGCGGTTCGGCAAAAGTGACCGATAGAATAAGTACTGGGCTTACAAAGAATAAGTCCCGGGGTCGATTTGCTTGACTAAAGGCGGTGCTCCAGTATAGCCGCAGTCAAATGACTTAAACAAGCAAAAGAGTAAAGTGTATCACATTTTTCCTGTCTAAGCAAAGATTTTTCCTTTTTTTTTCACACTAGTATTACAGTCTCCCTGGATTTTAATAGAACGTTTTGTACTGTTTTAAAATTACGCGCCTTTACTTAAGCTTCCGACCCTTCTTTGTGATCGGTGAGTTCGTACAAAACTAAACCAAAGGTATCGAATCGTATTTGCGTTTACTGATAGCTCTTTGTTCTAACCGAGAACCACATGTCTATTTCCTCTGAGTGGGGCATCTTTAAGCATCAAAATTGTGCAAGAAAGAAAGCTAAAGGAGTTGAAAAGGAAACTAGCGTAAAATAATAATGATGATAATAATAATAATAATAATAATAATAATAATAATAATAATAATAATAATAATAATAATAATAATAATAAAAATAATAATAATAATAATAATAATAATAATAATAATAATAATAATAAAGCAAACTAATCCCTAGAAAAAGAGAAAGGTGTGCTAAATAGATGAATGATTTTGTGATTTTGTTAGGGGAAAATCTTCGCACTTGTTAGCCCAGAAATTCTTGCTGTTAATAAGGTCGGCGCCGCGGAACAACTGAACGTAAGATTCGCTTTTATCAGTTCTGTGCCTTAATCCAAGCCGCCTGTTTATGCCACAAGCGTTGAAGACTAAAACAACACCGAAAATTACAGATGTGTAAAATTTGATTATTATAAATATCGCGAAAACATATTTCTTGGACAGTTATGTCCACAAAGACGTATATATATACATACACATGCATACATATATGTATATACATATACATACACACGCAACACACACACAACACACACACACATACACACAGAGGCACATGTATATACAAATATACGCAAAATGAAAGAAAATGTTTAAGGAATCTTGCGGTGTTCGCCAGAGGCTAACAGACATACAAAGGAGGATTCTAACTCATTGTAGATCTTTTACCTTGTTCTAATTCTTCTCATTAGTGAGCGCATGATGTACTTTCTTCTTCTTCTTCTTCTTCTTCTTCTTCTTCTTCTTCTTCTCCCGTCCTCCCCCCCTCCTCCTCCTCCTCCGCCTCTTTGAACGGCTTTCTGTTTTAAATTTAGCATTTCTCGTTCTATTATTTATTTGATCATATGTTGTTTCGTAGTTATCGCACAAATAGATATGCACACGCATACACACACATGTAGATATATACATAAACACATACATACACATACACATAAGCCCACACGTGTATGCGCGCGCATACGCTTACACATACACAAGAATGATCACAACAATTCAAGCCTACATACGAAGAATAGATAAGCATTTTTCGACTGTTCCTCACAATTCATGCATATATACATATAGACATACGCATACACGGACACGTACCTATCTATCTATCTATCTATCTATCTATCTATCTATCTATCTATCTATCTATCTATCTATCTATTTATCTATCTCATATACGTTCATCTCATTACATATAAATGGTGGAGTATATATTACTTCCCAATCACAGTTTTACGTTCGGTCTTGGGCTAGTATCTTCTACTCTAGCCATGGGCCAACAAAATCCTTGTGGGTGGATTTGATAGACGGAAACTGAAAAAAACCCCATCGTATGTATATTTATACAAAATGGGACAAGAACGCAAAACATCCGGACAGTTAGGTGATACGAAAATGGGACAACAAAACATCGAGATAGACGATACAAAGAAAACAAGGACGGGTCATTTGAAATTTTCTTTCCTCAGTCAAGTACCAGATTATCTTCGCAATTTCGGCTGATTATACTTATATGTATATATTAAAATGAGGATTCCGATAGAATATATGCCCCAGGTAGGTTTGAGTAATGTCTGTAGTTCTGGCCAATGATTGGTTGGAGTTGAGATATCAAGTAGAATATTTAGGTTTGTATACAGATAAAAGCAATCCTAGGAGCATTTAGCGCCTAAAGGACTTGTCCACGTTACGCGTTACTTTGAGTAGTTCGTTGCTGGTATACTCTAGGGTGTCCAGCAAGTCGTAAATTCCCCTGGTATATTATAATCAAATGGATAAAAATGCACAATGTATAAGTGTCAGCTCATTACATCAGTTTCTTACGTAATGAAGAATGAAAACATTACATTATTATGAATGACCGTAATCATCAGATTTTTACAGAACAAAGGGGTATACCAGGAATGCAACAGAATGTGTCTGTTGAGGCTGAGCTATGAAAAGGGAAATGACCAACAATATTAGCCGTTGAAATGTAGTTCTTGAAAGTGTAATATATCTAAGATCAGCGTGCCGGGAGAGGAGTCTGTTAGACCAGAACAAGAGTAGATTTGAGTGTTTTTTTTAAGATAATTTATTGTAGGGTAAGAATGGTAGTGATTAGGAGAGGTAATACAAAAACTATTAAGGGAAAAAATACTTTGCGTTCAAATACTTTAAGGACATTAAACCTTGATAATAGCCCCAAAACCTAGGTCCCATCATATTTTACCCCCTCTCTTACACAAACCCTTTCGCCCTTTGAGTCCTCCTAGTTTCACGTCCCCCTCCTTTTATCTATATTTTATCAGATATTTCACTGTTACTTCTTTTAACCCGGATTTGAGTTTAGAATATAAATAGATCCAACTAAATTTCAGAAAGCATTCCGTTCGGCGCTCAGGCTTTTTTGAAAATATTATTGTTTCCTACTAAAACGGAAATATTAACTTTAAGCATAGTAAAATATGATAGTGATTTTATATCCTTAGCGCGCTGGAACAAGTGCTTAGCAGGATTTTATCTGTATTTTTATTTTCTGAGCTCAAATTACACCGCGGTAGACATTGCCTTTCATCCTGTCGGAGTCAATGAAATAAGTAACAGTTGAGCACTGGGGTCGATGTGGTCGACTTACCCACTCACCCGAAATTGCTAGAATCTTGCCAAAATTTGAAGCCATTATTTTTGTTTTTGTTAAAGACAGCGAGCTGTCAGAATCGATTACGTCAGGGCTGGCAGAAACGTTAGCACGCCGGGCGAAATGCTTAGCGGTATTTCGTCGGGCGTTACGTTCTGAGTTCAAATTCCGCCAAGGTTGACTTTGACTTTCATCCTTTTGGGGTCGATTAAATAAGTACCAGTTACGCACTGGGGTCCATATAATCGACTTAATACCTTTGTCTGTCCTTGTTTGTCCCCTCTATGTTTAGTCCCTTGTGGGCAATAAAGAAATAAGGAACGTTAGCAGCCGTTTATCTGTCCTTGTTTGTCCTCTATCTGTTTAGTCCCTTGTGGGTAGTAATGAAATAGGTATTTCGTTTGTATTTACGTTCTGAGTTCAAATTCTGTTGAAGTCGACTTTGCCTTTCATCCTTTCGGAGTCGATAAATTAAGTACCAGTTACGTACTGGGGTCCATCTGATCTACTGGTCCCCTCCCCCAAAATGTCGGGCCCTTGCCTAGAGTAGAAAAGAATCGATTACATCAACTCTGCTGCTTAAGTGGGGTTGATGCATTGGTGTTATATATGATGTTCTGGCGATCTGAAGTCCTTTTATATCTGTACTGTACAATGTGTAGCGTGCATATTTTTGCAAATATGTAAAATAATTCATAATACACAGAAATTATTATTACAAGACGAAGGCTATGAAACGGCCGTAAATCAACGTATATCAAGTGGTTAAATAAATGTATTAATCTTTCATACATCTGACGTTATATATACATATACATACATACATACATACATACATACATACATGCATATATATATATATATATATTATATATATATATATATATATATATTCTTTTGTTATTTCTTTTATTCTTTTGTTTTAGTCATTAAAATGCGGCTGTGCTGGAACCCCGCCTTTAGTCGAACAAATCGACCCCAGGACTAATTCTTTGTAAGCCTAGTACTTATTCTATCGGCGTCTTTTGCCGAACCGCTAAATTACGGGGACATATCCACATCACCATTGGTTGTCAAGCGATGTTGGGGGGACAAACGCAAACATACAAACATATACATACATGTATATATATATATATAATATATATATATATATACAGACACAAACATATACATACATATACGTACATATGCATATACACACAGACATATACACACACACACACACACACACACATATATATATATACATACACACATACATACACACACACGCACACATACACACACATACACTCACACATATATATACGACGGGCTTCTTTTCAGCTTCCGCCTACCAAATCCACCCACTAGGTTTTGGTCGGCCCGAGACTATAGTAGAAGACACTTGCACAAGGTGCCACGCACTGGGACTGAACTCGGAACCATGTGGTTGGTAAGCAAGATACTTACCACACAGCCACTCCTGAGTTTTTAATATCGTTTACTCTGTATCGTGATGAACTGAATTTTCAAGTTTACAAAGAAAATTACCCAATATAAAAGCTATAATAATAACCTGAGAGTACGGAGCGGTTACAATAAAATCCACAAGAAAATTATCAATATATGTCAATACATGGTGATACTACCATGTGGTGACAAGCATGTAGCACTGAGTAGTCACCAGTAACAACTAGAATATGTCCAGTAGATTACTAATAAGTGCATTTAATATCCCTAAACAATACGACATATCAAAATATTTGTATGCTCTCAAGGTCTATATATGTTTGTATGTACTTTTAGGTGCAGGAGTGGCTGTGTGGAAAGAACCTTGCTTCCCAACCACATGGTTCAAGTTTCGGTATCATTGTATGGCACCTTGGGCAAGTGTCTTCAACTGTAGCCTCGGCCGATCAGAGTTTTATGAGTGGATTTGTATGTATATATCTTTGTGTATGTGTATTTGTGTTTGTCTTTGACCCCCAACACCACTTAATAACTGATGTGTTTACGTTCCTGTAACCCAGCGGTTCGACAAAGTGGCCGAAAATATGAGTACCAGGCTTAAACTGAAAACAGTACTGGGGGCGAAACTTTCGACTAAAAATTTCTTCAAGGCGGTGCCCAAGGACAGTCGCAATCTAACGGCTGAAACAAATAAAAGATATGGCAGTTACGTCATATTTTCTACTGGAGTACTGCTTCATATCTTGTATTCTTTTATCAAATTACGCAGTCAACGACAGTTTATCTTCTCTCGAATCACGCATTGAAAATCAAAAGACGTCGGGTAATACGTACACACAACAACACATTTTTTTCCTCGTCGTAAACTTGACAAAGAACAGAAGTCATAGAATAACTTGACACTAAGTTATTGACACTTCAACGTAAACTAATTGTTCTTCGCAACATTAAATGTAGACATTTTGGAATTCTTTCAAGAACATTCTTCTCAATGACTTTTTGAAACTATTGTCGAAGCAGTCAGCTTTCCTTGAATTTGAAAACTTTCTTCTATTGTAGACGGGAATTTAAACATACCTCAATGTCTCAGCCGAAATGAATCAGCTTTCACTTATGTTGACATACACATTTTATGTTTTTAAAACTAATCTTTATTTATCTAAGATATCCCTAGTCGCATGTTTAGTAATCGGATATAGGCAGCGATCTTTCTATTTTAAACCTTCGAAAAGGAATTTGTTGATAATAAGCCACAGGCTATTTCTATTCATTTATTTACATATTCTTTTATAAAATACAGTAAACGTCCGTCATAGTAGGCATTTTCTGTCTTAAAGTGACTTAGCTTCTTAAACAATATCAGAGAAACCTGTCTAAGAGCTAATTTTTATTTTTCGTGCTTTTGCCTATAGTTTATTTTGAAATAACTATTGTGAAAAAAAAAACAGAAATAAAGAATAGGAAAAGCAGAAAACAGAAATGGAAAAAGAAAAGAAGAAAAAATTAGCGAATAAAGTAACATATACAATGGATATTTATCAAAGAATATCTCTCTGTTCTCAATGTCTTTGCCCAACTAGGATAGAGTTGCTTAACAAATGCCAAGAGCGGAATGTTATTCTTGTAGATAGCGTTTAGTTTAGTAGCTCCCAGTGGGCGGCGGCTTTCACTAAGTTATGCGAATGTTATTGAGTGGAAGAAGGAAAGAGAGAAGAGGAGAAGGAGGAGGAGGAGGACAAAGCAAGTGGAACTTGGGCAGACAAGAAGTTTTAAGGTAGTTGCCAGCATGCTGGGACAACAATATTCGTCTCCCACTGACGGTGGTGGCAGTGGTGTTGGGTGGGTGGGTGTGGTAACTTTTCATGGTTTATAAGAACTGGTTGTAATCATTTTTTGTTTTATATATACATCATATATACAATCTTCACAAAGGGGGGAAATCAACAAAGACTAAGACATAACCTGCTTGATGTGTTAATTGCGCTGCTTCTTGGGAGGGCCTCTTGATGTGAATCAATGTTTCAACAACCACTTAACCAACCAACCCCTCACTAAGTTATGGTGTCTTTAAAGTGTAATAGTATTCTCATTGACATAAAAACTGGATAGACTTAAACCCATGTTTGTAAACAATACTGGGACTCATCAACCAGATCATAGACTTCCAAGGTTCACATTATAGGATTTTCTTTTCTATGTCTTTGTCAAGAGACAATGTAGTGACTATGGGCCTTTACGGAGTATTCAGAACTCGTGGGAGGGAGAGAGGTATCCTTAAACCGGACACAAGATCCGAATGCTTGTAACTGATTAAACTCCGCTAAATGCGTCCAACGGCTAGGTGCTGGTGTTAAACCGGATGACAGATTCAGTCCCAAATCGAGCACGGCAGGATTAGAACTCGAAATCCAAAATGTCAGAACAAATACCACAAGACTTCCTGTGCAACGTTGTTACTGCTCCGCCAATCTACCACATTTTGTTTTTTATCAATTACGAAAGAAAAAAGGCAAAGATGATTTCAACGGTGTTTGAACTAGAGTCAGAAAAAATGTTGTAAGGAAGCAGTTCTGCCCGGATCTCTACCAACTCAACCAATTTTTGCCTGATGTGGCTAAAAATAGCGGTTTCAAATAGTGGCACATGGTGGAGGAGGAAAGTTGATTACAATCTGACAAAATTTGAACTTAAGACACAGAGGGTTACGACTTAATTCTTTCAAGCCATTTATCATAATGCTGTAAAGTTCCCGAAAACTCACTACCCTTGACTGAAAATATTCCGCCCCACCACCACCACCAATAATACTAAATAATCCCCCTAATAATACTAAATAATCTTCCACACTGATAATACTAAACAAACAATTAAAAAATAAATAATTAGAAATATTATATAAAATAAAAAAAAACAAAAAAAGCAACAACAAAAACAATGGAAATAATTCTTATTAGAAGACCAACGGTGATGCTTTGACAAGGAATATCCACACTGAGATATGACACTGGTGTGAAGTACGACTGATAAACACAGTATCAGCCATGTTGATAAGCTCGACACACAGACATTGAGTCTTGATAAGGATTTTCTGCTTCACTGATGGATGTATACGTGTGTTCACGGAATTATTACACCGAGACGTTACAAACTTGACCACACACATAGAAATACATTTTCTTCTGTTGGGTGATAATTTTCTTCTAATGGTGCTACCAGGCTACACGTGTGATACACATATCCTTACTCACACACATACACAGTTAGACCCATGTACACTCTCACACACATACACAAACAAATGTACATATACACACACAAACACACAAACGCATGTTGTTCAGATCTGTAAGAAAAATCATATCATCCAAAGCAACCACCTACATATAGGGAGCTAGAAATAGCAGCCAAATCTCTCTCAAATAGTGGCCTACTACGTTTAGATAAAGATCACTTTGTACAATAGCGTGGACAAAGAGATGGAATGTTGGTCGTGGTCGGAATGACTTTGATCATAGGTTTCGCAGACAGGATTAACCTGGAGATAAATGTTAATATTCGCCATCATCATCACCAACACCACTATCCTCCTTCATCCTCATCATCCTCATCATCATCATCATCATCATCCAACGACAACAATAGCAAAACCTACAACCTTAACTGTTGCTAATGTGAATACTGCTACTACTAATGATGCAACTGCTTCTACCATGGTTACACCTTTAATTTTGAACTATGTTCTAATTTAAGCATTCCTGGCATTTATTGCACAATGCCATATAAGTAATTATAAAGGAAATTATATTACAGTTGGTTGAAAACAGTATATTACTGATATTCTATTATTCCGATGTTCAAGAACTGTACACACGTCTTGACTCCCGTATACAAAGTTAGCTCATAGGACGCACAAACACACGCACATATGTAAGTTCGTGTTAACATATTTAACAGAAGAGAGAAGTATAAAGTACAACCGAAATAAAATATTCGATGGGGGAAAAAAACAACCATTTTTCCATGTTTAATATTAATAGTTGAAACAAGACGGCGAGCTGGCAGAAATGTAGCACGCCGGGCGAAATGCGTAGCCGTATTTCGTCTGCCGTTACGTTCTGAGTTCAAATTCCGCCGAGGTCGACTTTGCCTTTCATCCTTTCGGGGTCGATAAATTAAGTACCAGTTACACACTGGGGTCGATATAATCGACTTAATCCGTTCGTCTGTCCCTGTTTGTCCTCTCTGTGTTTAGCCCCTTGTGGGTAGTAAAGAAATAGGTATTTCGTCTATCTTTATGTTCTGAGTTCAAATTCCGCCGAGGTCGACTTTGCCTTTCATCCTTTCGGAGTCGATGAATTAAGTAGCAGTTGCGTACTGGGAGCAATCTAATCGACTGGCCCCTCCTCAAAAATTTCGGGTCTTGTGCCTAGAGTAAAAAAGAATATGAATAGCTGAAAGGCGGC